>NC_139234.1:18603670-18826346 GCF_977018435.1 Lepisma saccharinum
AAAGCCCCAATCCCACCACTGACTCACTGACATAAATGTTCTCCATGAAGGAAGCCCCGGAGGCGAAAAAAGCCCGATTACGACCCCCCATGAAATCGTCCCAAAAGACCGAGAAAATTCAAAAATCGCTCAATCGGCCCATCCTTAAGGGTGAAAATGCTCTTTTTTCACGTCCTTAGCAACCGTTTCCAAGGCTTTTCTTTTTTGCTCACATTGTTTCCTTCAATTCTGAATTGTCTAGAGTATATTTCTCACAGATTACACAGAGATGAATGAACTCCTGGTTTTGAAAAGGTGCCTCAAACAAGGGCGACATCTACATAATACGGAGTTTCAGTCCAGATACAATTACGTATATATTGTTATACTCAATGCGAAAATATCTACGTCGTGTTTGTTTTAACTAAATGTTTAAGGGGGTATAATGACATGCAATTTCTTAGAGCTTGCCGTGCCTGTTGTTGTCCATGGAAACGGACGTTGCTAGGGAACTTAAAGAAAGTTTATTTTCACCCCGGAAACTACTGTAAGGGGATTATGCTAGACTTTTCGAATTTCAAAATACGAGCATCAGAATTTATTACAGAGGCAAGGTAGGAATTTGAGGGGAATGACGGAAAACAGTTATTATCCAATTACGTTCAAAAATGTGAAAATAACAAAATACGTAAATATTACATTTTCAATTTAGTCGCTATTCAATTCGTTGATGCAAAACATCCAGCTACTTATCTTGAAACTGTTATTACTTACTCAGTTCATTATTAAGAAAATAGACAATAATAGTTTGAATATTTATACCTTATTAGAGCCCATACACATATAAAGTTACTTTCTAAACTTTTCAAACTTATACATATGTTCCCCATCATCCAATACAACATGCAGACATTTTCAAAGTCATTAATATCTATGAAGAACCCCATCTATAACATGATTGCGCCCACAACGTGGCCGAAGGTACGCGAGTCTGTCTATTATAGCCGAACAGTATTTATATTTATATCTTGAACTTTCGATGTTTGCTAGTGCGCTCGGACACGAACGAATGGGAAAATTTCCGTTTGCGAAAGTAGTAAACAAATGACTGTCTACTTTAGTTCGGGAGTTGGCCGCAGTTCTTGTCTTAGTTAAGAGATGAAATTTAACATTTTCTCATGAGGCAATAATAATAATAATAATAATAAGGCATGTACAAAAAAAAGGACTCCTTGTAAGAAATGCTTCAAATGAACTAAATACATTTGTGAAATGTTTTGATGCTATTACGCAACATATATTTTGGAATCCCCTCGTCCGCACCCCAAAAATGTGGTCCTTCTCTAGGTTTTGAGTGGCCGAGAGGTTAGCACATCGCGCTGCGACGCCAAGGGTCCCGGGTTCGAATCCCGGTCGGGCTTGGTTGTTTGTGAATGTCCATTCATCAATTTCATCATTTCATCACTCATCCCCATGTTCGCAAATTAGCCAAGAGGCACAAAACGCGAAGTAAAATAAACTAAATCAAATCAAAAAGAAAATCTAGGTTTTGATTGATAGAGTTGGTGTTTTTAGTCCACTTTATGCACAGTAAGGGACTGGACCTACAGTTTAAAGTGCCTCCACCAGGTATTGAACCCGAAACCCCTTGCTTACAAGGCGACGACGCTACCACTGCGCCATCGGGAAGGCCCCTTCTCTAGGTGAAAATGAGTCTCCTCATTACTCGGTACTGTATATCACATCACCACGAACACGTCGCATGAATCAGTATGCGAATTAACAGGGGAGGGAAAGGGATTCCGGGGGATTTCCCCCCTCACAAAAAAAATATCCCTGGCAAAATGAAATTATTTGTATCCCTGCCAGGGATGTTTCATCCTCCCTCAAAGAAAATGGAATTGATAGCATATAGTATACCATTTCTTAACTATGTAACGAAAACAATTAAAGAATCATTCGTGTCCATTAATTGTCCAGGCATCAAAGACTTCCTTGCCGAAAGGTATGCAGGCTGTTTTCCATTTAAGTTTTCATGGCATTGTACTCATAATTTAAATGTATTAAATTATTCACAAGTAACTTATAGGCACGTTAAGTTTGAACCTGGCAATAGAAATTTGGTCAAATTTTCGGTGTTATTAGTTCAATAGCTCTTCTTGTATTTGAATTTGGGTTATCTTAGAACCTAAATATATGTACTGTTTCTAAATTGCGTGTAAATGTTATGATTTAACAAACTAGGCCAGAACCAATTCTCAAGACATTAGTTTAGTTTACCGACTGGTAACATATAGAAATGTGCATACCCATAAAACCCACCTCCCAAAATGGAATCACAAATACGCCACAGAAACTTGTAGGTTGCATCTCTTTCCTTGCAAATTGAAAATAATATAAATGTAATAGGGTTCATGACACGCTACGGCGTTTATTCTTTCCCAGCTTTCACGTTTTGCTCTTTCAGCGCCTGGGGTGTCCGCCCCCTTCGTTCCCCCCGTAGGCTCTGAACATGCAAGCAAACATTCTATGAGTAGCAATACATTTATCGCAGTTTTTATCGACATGACCAAATTGTACCGTACCCCTGTTCCACCCCCTTTCACCCTGTTAGTCTGCGTCTCCTTTGTTTCATTTTTCAAAGACCAATCAGCTCTGGCATTGTTTTCACCTTGTCCTGAATTTTGAAACCCCTATTGTTACGACCCTCATTTACCTACGGCTAGTTACGGTTAAGAACAAAGAGCCCTGTTTTACCTTCCAAATGATCACTGTTCGATTCGCGGCTATTTTGGCGAACAGCGTCAATGTAGGTGACATTTTTATTCAATACATTCTCCACCGTCTATTATCGCTTTCCTGTTCCAATAGGCTGACTAATTTGGGAGGGAATGATTTGTGTACGTTTGTGTTTACTTACGTCTGACTGTAAATCATGACAACTTGAAAGTAAACATAAAATCGTGGTTGTAATGATTGTCCGCTAAACCACGTGGCATGTAGGACAGAAACCGAGACGAGTAGGAGGACGAGACAAGGGCACACACAGGAAATTTTCCAAAGCGGAAATCAAAATGGAAGTCATGATGAAAATGTCCGTTTCAAAGAAAGAGAAGGAGATATTCAAAAGAATGGAAAAAGAATTAAAGAAGTCTCCACTTAGAGAGAGAGACATATATAAAAATGACAGAGGAAAGAAAGAGAAACACAGAGAAACAAGCAAAACACAGAGAAAAAGAAATAAGGAAACCAAAAAGAAAGAAAGGTAAAGAAATAAAGAAGCAATACGGAGAGCGAAAAACAGGGAAGTGAGATAAGAGAAGCTCGATACAGAGACAGAGAGAAAGAGAAAAGATAAGGAGAGTAAGCGAAAAACAAAGAAAGAAGAAATAAACAAGGGGCAGATGAAACGAAAAGGAGAGGAAATAAAGACGCAAGAAAAATTTGAAGATAGAGATATAAGGAAACGAAGTAGAGAGAGAGAGAGAGAGAGAGAGAGAGAAAGAAGAAAGACAAATAAGAGATGATCGATGTAAAGACAGAGAGAGATAGAGAAAGAGATGAAATAGGAGAAAAACCGAAAGACAGAGAAATTAAAAGAAAAAAACTAGCGCGACAGAGAAATAAGAGAACTTTGATACATACATACTAACTAACATACTGTAGATCCAATCACTATTTACCTAGAAGCTTTGTTTATTATTCAACTACGATATACTCCATTGGTTTGTTATATACGTACATACCGGGTGGGTGGTCCAAAAGTCCCGGAACGGTCACATATCGTGAGAAATACACATCGGATCGGAAAACGAAAAAATACGTGTTTAAGAAGTGAAAGAAAGCTATTCAATGATAATAATAATAAATAATAATAATAATAATAAATTTTCTTTATTTATTGCCCCCCGCCCCACCCCTTAGGGGCGGGGTGAGGAATCAAGTGTGATATCATTGAATAGCTAGCTTTCTTTCACTTATTAAACACGTATATTTTCGTTTTCCGATTTCATGTGTATTTCTCACGATATGTGACCGTTCCGGGACTTTTGGACCACCCGGTATATTTTTTATCAATTATAATAATTCTTATAACATTCGTACAAAATACAATTTCGTCATACAATTTTTGTTTTCTTGTAGCATTCGCAGTCATAAATAGACAAATCGAGACAACTAATGGTTTTAATATTTTATTAAAATTATTAATATCCGATAAATTGGAACCTGGCTTTTCTAGACAAATGGATGTTTGACTCGCAAATATTTTGTAGAAATGTTGATATTTTACACGTCTTCTTTCTGTCACATGTTTGCATATTTGAAGTATCGAAGATTAGACACATCGATTATCTTTCGATTATTTGAGACTCGCAGACGGGCATAAACTCAGGTTCAGATACCTTATATCAAACAAGGTTAGACGTAGATTCAAGTTTATGTTTACAGAATTTTGTATAACCTTCTTTATTTTATTTTATTTATTCCTTGTTTTGGATGGCGAAGTTAAGGCACAAGCCTTTTCTTCCACTGAACCATCTCTATTTTATATTTTATAAATTGATTTTTATAGCTAACTGTTTGTGAAATATATAAAATCCAAAAACTTTAAGATACCAAATAATGAAATATATAAAAACTAAGAACATTAAGATACCAAAAAAAGAAAATAACACAAGAAAAATAAAAGCAAAACACGCAAAAAAAACATAAAACATAAAAACAGAAAAATACATACACACTAAGAAAAGTAAAAAAAAATACACGTAAAGCATAAACACACACACAACAAATTACAGAAAAAGTCGCTGGGTGTTGGTCCTACAAGTTTACACGAAGGTTTAATTTTATTTCCCTGTTTTCATTACTGGTAAGTTGACTCCAGATGATGATTTGTTAATTTTGAATTGAATTGGCCGAGGGAAGATGAGTTTGTTATGTCATTGGGGAGGTCGTTCCACGCTCTGGTAGCAGTGGCCGTTGAGGAATTTCCATAAAACGTTGTCTTGTGGGAGGGGATGGCCAGCAGAGAGTTGTCTCTCGAACGGGTGGCAAAGGTGTGTGCTGCGTTTAGGGGTTGAAATCGAGAGAGTAGGTAGGAGGGCTCTCGTGAGTTTACTATTTTGTAGAGCGCTGTAAGAGCGTGGAAGCGGCGGCGAGTGGAAAGGTCGAACCAGCCTAGCTCCTTGAAAGCCGGGGTAAGGTGGTCAAAATATTTGATATTATAAATATAGCGCACACATGCATTTTTGCACTCGCTGTAGACGTCTTGCTAGTTCTCAGTTGAGGTCAATATACGTCAAGTCACAGTAGTCTATTTGAGACATACTAACGACTCCACGAGTTTTTTCTTTGCCTCTTGCGGTAAAATGTTTTTAAGCAGATACAGCGAGTGTAATGCTGCGTAGGATTTTTGCATATGGCCTTCATATGGTCACTCCAAGCGAGGTTTTCGTCCACAACGACTCCCAGGTCTTTGACCGAAACCGACAATGAAATGGGGTTTCCTTCGACAAGAATGTCAGGGATGGAGGACTTCTCTGTTGTGGAAATGAGCTGACGTGATCGATATGTATCGACTGGTTTCTACTGCTGATTGATTGGTTGATATAGTTATTTCACTTTTCTGCCGCTTTTAGATAATCGCGAAGATGAGGATGGGTGATGAGATGATGCAAGTTATGAATGGACACTCGCAAAGAAAACCCATGGCCAGTCCGTGATTCCAACCCGGGGCCCCTGGCATCATAGCACCCTTCACTTGACTACGGAAAACGGCCGTTTTCGACTGTCGACTAGAACATTAATGATATGGCGAAACAAGGATATACAGCTCCTACCAAAAGTTTAAGGACACCCTATGAAAGTTTTGAATTCTGTATTTGGCACACACATACATACAATTACAATGTAATCGCATCGTATCACCCACAACTCATGTTGTGGATGTTTCTAGTAGTCTATTGGTCCTCCTCGGGCTGTCAAACACATTTTTAACCTCTTCACCATACTTTCACTGCCGCTCTGCTCCAAGTCAGCAACGCTACCGGTCGTCTTGAATGTCTTCACTGTTTGTTCCACACACGTTCTACTGACACCCAACTGACTTGCAATCTCTCTATAAGACTTACCGCACTTATGCATGCCAATTATCTGCCACTTGATTTCCTCATTCACACTTTTTACCCTCATGTTTTGCGTAACCACAACGTTGCGCAACCAGACATCAGCAAACCCTCGAACCGATTGAGAAATGCAGCGAGGAGAATGTGTTGTTCCTAATCCAATACAGTGCTGCACTCTGTAGTACGGTATTCACACTACAACGTGACACATAAACGATCTCTGTAGCTTGAAGGGTCTTCCGTCCAGCCAAGGTCAAAGCCTGTTTGTTTTGTGGCCTCTTTCTGCGGTTCTGTTTCCCGTTATAAAACTGGGGAAATTTTTAATGGAAACCCATTCTGTTACTCTATTACAATTTTAAACATTCTACAGGTATCTGTGTTTCTCCATAACAAAAATCATGAATGTCATCCCCATATTGTACTGTACAGCTATTTTCTTTCCAATTATGTAAAACCAAAAATTAATAACTTCAAAACAAAGAGTGATATTTTAATGAAAATGTCAGTAAATGTTCCTCTCCACAAGTACTAGTTCCTTGTAAAAAAAATCGTATGCCTGAGACCAAACGTTTGTGGGCAGGAAGCATGTTCATGAAATACGCATGTCCCCTTAAACTTTTGGTAGGACCTGTAAATATCGCACCAAGCTGTCTTGTTAAACTATCAATTGGTAGCTCTAGCATCTAGGGAGTTTTCAAATTTGAAAATGTTAAAAAATCCTAACATGCGGATTGACAACAAAACTGGTCAAATTTGTTTGAAACTGAACCTTTAAATTATAAAAAGTATTATGTATTACATTTCTCTCCCTACAAGCCACATTCACATCTCTTATTGTTCGTTATTCCAAATTTGATAAATGTTACCTTGTACATAATTGACTCGATCTTAGTCTGTTAATTAATACAATTGCATTTCTTGTACCACTGACATGATGAAACCATGGTTAGTGTGTTTTGAATTCAGCAAATGGTCTGTATGATTCTCCAACTGTTACAAGTTCACTTTGACACCAATCAAACCACTTATTCAAAATGTTCTTCTTTACTCTAGGGAGAAGATCCGTATAGTATAATGATATGTTCGTAATATTTGGAAGGCACGCTGATTTCTTTGCACATTCATCTACATGAGAATTGCCTGTAATATTACTATGTACTTAAACCCAAGAAAACTCAATGGTTTTTCCAGTATTTTGTATTGTTTGAACTAATTGACTACAATTTATGTATAAGGGGGTAATTTGTAAAGACTCTTGCAAGAGGATTTATGCGCCTGTAATACATTTTGATAGTCGGTCAGTATTGATAACATTGCCAAATTTAATTTTTGTGCATATATTAAAGCTTCATAAATTGCATAAGATTCTGCCGTAAATATTGAACAGTCTTGTGGAAGCCGAAATAATAGGTCTGCTTTCTCTTGTGGGTCGTACACTGCACATCCAACTCCTGACTCGCTTAAAGATACATCTGTGTAAATGAAATAAAAACTTTTCCATTGATTAAAATATTCCGATATGTGCTAATACCGACGGAAATTAATATTATCCAGGGACTGTTGAGGATAATCTAATGCAAAAGATGGCCGTGAACGCATCTGCAGGAGATCCTTGTATTCTTGAGAAAACGTATTGTATAATTGAATCCAAATGGCATTGTTTCTGTTCGTTATTTTACCTGTCTCATTTAAGCGTAAGATATTCTTTAGTACATTGTTGAAATGATGTTCACAATATGTTTCCACTTTGAAGATAATTTTTGCCCTCTGTCTACATGAAATAAAGCATTCACTCGCTTCATGTATACTAAGTTGGAGACCTGTTCATGACGCCTAAACATTTCAAGAAGCACTACTTGATTATAAGGTGGTACATTATTACATCTCCACGCAACTGAATAGACGGACATTTGTTACTTCGTGAAGGGACACAACACGCTACGACGCCAGGAGTCCCGGGTTCGAATCCCAGCTAGGGCATGGGTGCTCTTTGCAAGTGCCCCTTTATCAATTTCATCGTATCATCACTCATCCTCATCTTCGCGTTTAACCAAAAAGTGGCGAAATGAGAAGTAAAATAAGGAAAATCAATCAATCATCGAAGATTGGCAAGGATTGTGAATGTGCAGGCCCTCTCCCTCACTTCTCTGTCTGATTTGAAATATGCAGAGAGTCGCCTTATGCATGCACGCACGCACACACATACACACACGTACAGTCATCGGCAAAAGAACTGGGACACCCATATGCTGAAATTCGTGCTTCTCTGCAAGGTGCCATGTGGGTTGCCTAACTATACGACGATGAGTGGATTTTAATAGCACATCTTCAATGGCAACTTCTACCAGCGCCGTAGAGTTAGGCAACCCACATAACGCCTTGCGGAGAAGCTAGCATTTCAGGAACTAAGTGTACCACTTTATTGCCGGTGACTGTACATATGTGCGTGTTTACGTATATGACCTAGGATATTGTGAGGGTAGAGAAAACCAGTGGAATAATACTAAATACGACAAAAGAAAATCTCTGTATCACGTAAGGACATTTCCTTCGAATGGGATTTCATATTTTGAAAAGTCTATTGTATTTTACTTTTAAGAGGTTATCCGTGCCAAAGGTTAATAAAGGGTGTTCCGTATAGGACGCCGAATTTGAATCGAGTGCTATTGCTTTGTTTCGAGGTTGGCAGACCTGTTCTTACCAATGTTGGCATCTGTTGTCATGCCGATTAATGTAGCCTCAATTGTTTTGACTCGTTTGTTGTGGTTTCCTTCCGAAAATCCTCGAATAATCCAGGAGCGTGAAATCCATCCATCCATCCGCTGAGAACGACTGTGTGGTGTGGGTTTTGGCAGGTGGAGTGTGATCTTACGCCCTGTGATTTCTTCTTATTGGGGTTTGTGAAATCACAGGTGTACGCCAACAAACCACGAACCCTTTTGGAACTGAAGGCGGAAATCATACGGGTGATTGGAGGCATCGGGACAGACACTTGCGAGAGGGTTATCGATAATTTTGTGGAGCATATAAATCCATGCAGACGCAGTAGGGGTGGACATATGCCTGACATTGTCTTTTGTACGTAAATGGGAGATGTTACTGCTTACATATATGTGAAATATAACTATTTTCATGGTATATTTCCTATTTTTATTTCATTTTCTAATTCGGCGTCCTATACCTTCAAAATTATTTTCATGCCATCTCAACAATTACGAAGCTCCCTCAAATCGTAAATTTTAAGAGATAGATTATTCCCAGTCTGACCTCTTGTAACGTCCTACTCGAAACCGTCCTGCATTCCTGGCAGATAATGTCGTCCAATGTCTCGGATGGTTGCCAAAGAAAGCGCAGACCCAAGTCCGGATGCCTGTACTGAGAAAGCTAGCAGGATTTATCTTAAACCAGAGGAACTTTCCAAAGATCTGCCGTTTTTCTTTCAAATGAAGTTTTCAGAAAGCCTGTCCGTTACAGCTTCCTGTGCGATACTTTTTTCTTTCTGTCCTCGCAGGTTCTCGACTGCCTCAAAATTACCTTCGCGTGTCGGCAATTTTGTATCTGAAACTGCCCAGGTCAGTGTTCGGATTACAATACTGAATAGATGTTTGGATCTGATGAATACTTTGAAGCGGGTGTTTTCAAACTTTTAGCTGCCGCAGCCAAAATCTGACGCGGCTCCTCTTAATAGTGACAGATAGATACATGTATAGTATTTATTTACTGTAGGCAATGGAAATATAATGTTTGTGATTAACACAAGTGGTGTACATTTATTTTTAACGTTTATAAGCCGCTGTCATTTCGTCAGCAATATGATAATCATGATAAAAATGATAAATAGAGACAGTAAGAAAAATTAAATAATATATTTTAAAAACAGGCATACAGCAATGTTTATGTTCTTTCATTTGATTGTTGTCCTGTTTCTTCTCGCAATATGCTCAATGTACGAAAGCAATCACCAATACTTTCATTTCTAATCTCTCTTACAAAGCAGCAACTTCCTTTTGAAGGCTGCCATCTTTTCTGCTAGTTGCAGGATACCCTTGTAGCTTGTACAGATGTATCCAGAACATTCCGTTTGTAAAAAATATCAGAAAGGTATGCGATTTCTGTACAAAGGCACTATCATTGAAGTTTTCAGCATTAGCAAGGTTTTCTTCTACAAGGTACGAGTGCAGTTTATGTCTCATTTCATAAACACGGGAGATGACATTTCCAATGGACAACCAACGTGAATTGCAAAAATAACAATTATATTTTTTTTATATTAAACTTCCAGGAAAAAAAGTTTTTCGGAAGTTCTGGCGTCTCCCCTGCGAAACTTCGGCGCCGCCCCGTATCGTATCGTACTGAAACCAAGAAAACAGTGTACTTGCATTATAAAAGAAAGTGCGATAGATGACGCTAATGTTCACGATCTTTATCAAACCAATTTTTGAATATGGCATATCTGTCTGGTACTTTGTATGCAGTGCATTATAAATTACCTAATGGAACACATAAATAAATAACGCCAAATACGGATTTGTAACTTTTTGTCGCAGAATTGTTCAATCTTAAAACAGGTAAGACACAAGAGTTCTCTACAGTCCAGCAGAATTAACTTGAAGGAAATGGCCGCTCGGTGAGTGATGCAACTGCGCTCGAATTGGCTAGAGCGGGGGAATTCCCTCTGTAACGGGCCAACGGAAACTCTAGAGTAGAGTTTGTAGAGTTTCCGTTGGCACGTCACAGAGGGAATTCCCCCGCTCTAGCCAATTCGAGCGCAGTTGCATCACTCACCGAGCGGCCATTTCCCTCAAGTTAATTCCGCTGGACTATAGTAGTCTAGTGGTAAAATGTCTTGCACTTTTATTGTTCACGAGGAAGCCTTATTGATGAAAACTGCCACGGCCTACTTGTCAATGTCAATTAGTAACTCGCTTGTACTACAACAAATTAAACTATTTTTGAAGAACCGATTAAATTAATTTAATTTAATTAATATTGGTCGATTCCTGCTAAATGAATTACGTACATCAACTCTATATTCTTGTGTAAGGATTTAATGTGCTAATGGCAAGATAAAACTTCTTGCAATGCTATAGTTTTTACAGTTTTATAAACTTCTTACATTAATTTTATTAAAAAATTTACATTAACAAATACCTGAAACACGTTTGTCGATTTCTTGTCAGTTTTGCAATCTGTTGTTAGCTACTCCGCTGAACGACGTGGTACTTCCATCATATTTTCTTTCTGAGAGGCAGAACTTCAAAGTTAATACACCTTAAGGGAGAGGTTCGCCCAACTTTTTTAATATGTCCCTTGACCTAACAAATTACTTTCAACTATTATGACGATAATTTGTTGGAGTAGTCACTTTTATAATACCCTAAATATCTAAGTTGGGACTAAAGGTTATAAAGTTTTTACCAAAATTTGTTTTCTGTTCTGTGAGATGATATTGCTAAGTGAGAGCCTTGGCCTCTCTTCATTTGTCACTTTTTCCTATCACGAAGTAACATTACTATTAGTATTGTGTAACGTTTTTTGGGGGGTTCCATTGTTACTTTTATTATCCCTGTAATATTATTAACCTTGTAATTGTCTCTTTTTCTCTCTCTCACTTTCTTATTGAAAAGTGTTGGTTGTAATAAATGCCAGGAGGCCGAAATAAAGACATTATTATTATAATTATCATCTCGTATAAAACAATTTCGAGTTGCGTTTATTTTGTAATCGTTACTACGTGGTTACTAATCAGAACTTGAAATATCGATATTTCATTGGTTAAGGAATCTTGATCGAACTGACAGGAAATTGCGATATATAGTGTTTTAAAGTCTATTACTACAATAAATGTTGTTCTTGTGTCAGAAATAATTATTTAGAAATCAATGATTCGAATCCATGGGCGTCGGGAGGGGGGATCGAACGGGTCGGTGGACCCCCCTGGAAATTGACATCGTACATTTAAAGATACAAGAAAGACGAAAGTTTATTACTCTTATTGTTAAGAACAGAAACAAAGTTAATTTAGTTAGTATTCGAACAGAATAATCTAGGTAAAAATGCATTGGATCGAAAACATTGAGTGAATAATACAGGGAAAGGTTATATTCTACCATTTCATCCAAAGAACAAATGGTTCCACAGTTTTCAAAATTCTAATAATTACAGTTGTAGGTGAGAGGTCACACAACGAACTTTATGAAAATAAATTCCCCCTAACATTTAAAGCCTTCTCTTGAACGAAATGTGCAAAAGTTAATATGAAAATGCATTTCAGATACTAACTGCGTAAAATGCAAAAGAAATAATGGATAATAGTTGTCCTGGTTTTCACTCGTTTAGTGGATAGAGTCTTCATATTTATATAATGATAATAATAATAGTAATAATAATAATTATTATTATTTCGAATTTATAATATTTATTATTGTATAATGACATTTATAACCCTGATGATAATACTAATTGTTATTTTTCAACTTTTATCATTTGCGCGACACCCCCTGTAAAAATTTCTGGCGACGCCCATGTTCGAATCCAAACTCGGTCAGTCTAACAGACTGAATGTTCGATGGTATTTACGTGGCAGAAAGGTTTCAATTTGTATATGTACCCTTATTTCTCTTGGTAGTATTGAAGGTTTAAAATATATTGATCTCATGTTGTTAGACTTTTTATAGAAAGAAGGACTTAGAAGTCGAAATTGTTATGCTTTTTTAGTAGCAGAAGAAGCTGCCAGTCCACTAAATATGTTACTGTGCCTCAGTCAGTCGCAATTATGTGAAACATTGAGGTCTAGTCGTCTTTCAGTCCTCTATATGTTACTCTAATAGCTCGAACTGTCTCTGTGGTATCGATAGGTTGAGTTGCTGTCGATTGCCTGTAACCGAATGATTGACTCCCATAAGCAAACTGAAGAAGATGTCCAAATAATATATATTGGGTTATGCTCGTACATGCAATGTCTTGAGTTTCTGTATACATAGCTCACATGCTGCCATCTGTTGCTCCTCTCGGACAGACAGATGTACAAGTAAAGAGGGATTCATATTGATTGCATTATGTTATTATTGATGGATCGATCAGTCCAAAGATGCCTCTTTTTTGAAACCTTAAAAGTTTCCGACATAACGATAGTCAACACGGACAGGCGAAGTGACGTTACTGCAGATTATTGGCATGAAACCATGGGATCTCTGTGTTCCCAAGAAACTAAGAAATTTGTCACAGCCTGGTATCTTTCATGTAAACGACGTTGGGAAAGGAATAAAAATGTAGACTCGCTGTATGATTTTTACACTCTCCAACATTCTTGGGAGTATTTATCTTACCAGTTTGTATGACTAGTAACATTCATTTATACTCGTAATAACTCGTGGCGCAACAGCCCTTGAGGGCCAAGGCCTACCTACCGACTACCGGCCTTACTCCCACCTGCAACCAGTTACGGGGTGACGTGAGGTCAGCGCGACGAACCCTAGTTGTTGTTGTAGGTTGTCCATGACAGGGTTACGCTACTCCTTCGTAGCTCCTCAATTTCCTCACGATGGTGGGTGGCCGAAATCTCAGTAGAAAATAGAATTTGATTTGAGGTTTGTTATTTAGTGTAGCTTTTCTGCCACTATTGGCTAATCACGACGACGAGGATGAGTGATGATATGATGAAGGGACAACCACAAGAAAACACCTATGCGCAGGCAGGGATTCGAACCCGGAAACCCCGGAACAAAGTTAGAAGGGGAGGAGGGTAGGTAGACAAGAATTCTCAGAATCTCAGAGAGTAATACAGAATATATTGATAAGGCCTGTGGTAATAAGATTGCTAATAATGTACATTAATTAATATTTGTTTAACTTGAGGAGACTAGGGAGGCATCTGCTTTCTGAGGGATACGGCGAACACTGGTCCCCACAGGAGCGTCGCCACTGGATGCTACACCGATATTTGTTACAAATAACGTATTCTCATAAATAAATGAAAATATTTTTTTGCTTTTTTGTGTACAAAAGTATGGAATTCTTTATGATGAACGCTTTAGCATGTTTGTACCGACCATGTCATGTTCTAGCTTGCACCGTCGTCATTGTGCCCAAAGGATCCCCACTTTTGTCTCTTGGTTTATGGTTGGAACAGGACATGGAAATGGTGTTGTGTGTAAAATGAACCTAATTATATATGCATTCGACTTTACAAGGGTACATTAATATTCAACACGGACGCACAAAACGGAGCGTTGCATTGATTTATAGAGGGCTGTCGATTATCTGCCCCAAAATATAAAAGGCTTCGGGAACTTGCAAATCGAACTATGACATTCAGTATTAACATTTGTTTACCGGTTGTTGTTTATCGGCTTGTTTTTCTTTTAAACGCAGCGTCCTGCTGGGGGAAAGTTAAATGACGCGTATCGACCCATTTGCATTGGTTGGTCCGGTCTTTGTGATTCATTACATAAAACATTCCTTCTTTCACAGCGTCCACGTCATACATATTAAAATCAGGAATATGGATTAGCCACTCAATGAGCGTCCCTTGGAAATGTTCAGAATGGTAGATCAAGAATACATTTTTGGTATCGTACAACCTTTGTTGTTCACCATAACCATTCCGATGTCTTCTGCCAGGATGGTAACGTTATCAAGAATCTATAAGGTTCAAAATGGTGATTAAGAAAGCTGATTAATTTTTACGTCCTGATGACCAATCACAGTCATGGTTGCAGGAATATATTTCATTGGCACAGTGTTATTTATGATTTAGAGGGATGGAAGAACACAATTCAGCCTAAATGGCTATCCCCTATTGTTTATATAAAATTTGCGAAAACTACATGCCTCTACTAGAAAATAGTATGACGAGGCTATTATAACTCGGCTTCGAATTGGACACAGCCATCTCACCCATTGTCATTTGCTATAAGGACTCCAATGTGTCGTGTCTTTTCGCATATTCTTATGGAATGTGTCGATTTTAGTTTCCTTAGACAAACTTTTAATCTTTCCAACTGTTTATTATTCATGTTGGGAGATAATGATAGTGTTTGAATAAATATTTTTGACTTATTGAGAAAAGTAGGCCTTACACTGTACTGAGAAAGTTTTAGTGTTTCCATACCATTCAATGTGCTGTGCAGGCCCCTTTACAACCTATCTCAAAGGGCTCTTCACACTTCCAAGGGTAAGGGTTTTAGATAAGATGATCTTTCCTTGTATACTTCGAAGGGTGAGTGCTATCGCAGCATAAAATTCATTCATTTTTAAAATTGTGATTCTTAAACGTATATAACCTCGAAACAAATTAAGTTAGATAACCCATTCTGAGCTCATTTGGTTTAATGTACTAGTCAGCAAAGTTTAAAAAAATGTACCCTTATACGCAGGCCATGTCTGCCCGTCCGTCTGTCCGTTGTAGACTGATAGACTTATCAAATAACAGCTAAATGCATCGTCATTTATACCGGTAGCGCTCTCCATATGGAAGTGAGAGATAACTATCAATTTCATGTCACGCGGAGAAATATCAGAAACCGTCAAATATTGAGCGATAAAACTTATTGAAAATTAGGACATTACGTAGTTGAACACAGTACAAATTATATAGATTAGCCCTTCCATTTATCTATGGGAGCAGGACAATCGATGAATGTATATTTTACGTTTCCATATATGAAAAACTATTTGAGTTAGAAGTGTGATTTCTGGTGAATTGGCATATTTTCAGAATATGAATCAATGTCCTTATTTCATTCTCGATTGGATCTTCCACTGAACGTTTCTAGTGAGTAATAAAAACCGATTGAAGAATATGAATTACTCAAAAACTACATGAGACTATAACTTGCTACATTAAAAAGTGTAGCCGATACTGACATGAAGCATTTCGTTAAGGGTGTCCATCTCTTCGGGAGTGAAGTATTAATCAAGTCAACAATCGATTGCATTTGTGATTATTCAGTCAGTGTCAACAATCGAACCATTCGATACTTGATGGTTGCTCGGAAACTATTGCAGATAATATATCATGGACTGAAAGAAATACTAGATTGGAGTACAATGGGATATTTCGTATCTCAAATAATCCACGTGTCTGCTAGTGGGAGTTAAACTTTCACGGTAACTGTCGACATTGACTATAAATTAACGTGTAGCTGAATCTGTGTATCTTCACTCACACAGAGCACGGTGTGTTACAAAAATGACGGAGATGCTCATTCCGAATTGAACTGTAGAATGAACGATTCTTTCACATGATCTATATTAGTTTAAACTTATTATTTTCTAGATTTACAGTTTATTATAATGCTATCACTGTTTAGACCATATTTACGATAGCCTATATAAAATAATACTATGCTCGAATCTGTGACATATAAATTGTATTACACTGGAAATGATTCACGTTACTATCACGTTTACAAGTTGTACATGAGGAAGGTATTTGGAATACTGGAAATGAGTGGGAAGCAAGTTTGAAGGCCGAAGAAAATGACGTGGGATTTTAAAAGTGAGAAAAAATGTTATTTATGATAGAAATATTATCCCGAAAAGTAGATTTCGTAAGTTGATGTCTGCTGTTGGTGCGAAGGTCTTCGAGTGTTTGACTCACGGTCCATGCGTGTTGCTTTGCAAATGTCTCCTCATCAATTAAATCGAATTTTCATCAATTCTCATTCTACCGATTAGCAGAAAAGCGACTTAAATTAAGAAAATAGAAGAATAGAATTTACTGCTCCCGTTCTTTTATAAGTCACTAGTCTGTGATTCGTTTTTTCACATGAATAAAGTTGTATAAATTTGTTGAAGAGAAAGGAAAGTTTCAAAATAAGGTCCTAAAGCAGTCAAATGTAACAACACAAACATATTAAAAAGATACAAATAGTAACACAGTAAGCATATTGGAAAGTAATCATAATGCTAAGAGCACCAAACTTCTTCCACCTACCCTATCAACGTACGTACCTATATGTATGTGACTGTTCTGAAGCTGTGTGGTGAATGTAATTACACCAGATACTGTAGCTAATTCTAATTTAATAATATTGAAGAAAAATATTTCCTGGAGAAAAATGACAATATTGTTATGAAATTGATGCCAGAATTTCAAATATGCTCTTAAATCCCGAAGTATGGTTCTAGTTTTTAACACACTTTCCTCTGATTTTTTTTGTTTCAACCAGCATATTTCTTTTCAGGAATATTCCATTTTTCTCTAGAGTTTCTTTCCCATGATTGAATTAATTTTTTTCTCGGCATGTTTTAAAGTTATGAAGCAGTAGAATCAGAACTTAAGAACTGACACAACTTTGCCGTTTCTTACTAGTACACGTGAGACGTTTTCAAGGACTGCAGGTTTATCTTACGTCATTACATTGTACAGAACCATGAAATTACCCTACATGTACGAATAGGCATGTGGTTGTCAGTGAGAGCTACAAATCATGGCACATACTAGTTTAACTTTTACGAAATTAGGGGAGACCGGGGTAATTAGAACAGGAAACAGCCTGTAGAAGTTCCACTGTAAATTACTCAGATTTTTTTAAAAATTTCTACCATTTAAAAGGACATCTTTTGTATATTTTTGAAAAAAATAATGACCATACCTGCATTGCAAATACTCGTCAAAAAAAAATTGTCATGACAATAAAATTGTTCCAATTACCCCATTTGGGGTTAATGGAACATAAGTTAGAAATTTCAACTGAATAGCTTTAGATTGCTGTTGGGGTAATAAGAACATCATATATAAATGTCCCATTTACCCTGCAAATTTGAACACAATAGCTCTACTTCTTCTGGAGTTATCAATGCTTGTTTAAATAAAATCCCAAGTTAACGTCTTTTTTCATAAAGTTCAATTTCCCAGCTGTGAAGCAAACATGTGTGAATGAAAATCAGTGTTCTATGATTTATTTGAAAGGTTATAGGCCATTCTACAATGTAGTAAAGAAAAAACTTCTAATAGTTACATGTACAATCTAGTATACCCAAGCAAAATCAAGCAAATTACGCAATGTTCTAATAACCCCTTTGCAGAAATTTTTGGGGTAATAAGAACTTTGCTTATAAAAACCAGGCAAATTGCCCATAGACAACCAAACTCACATGAAAAGATGTGTGACCTTATGTTTTATTATAGGGGTGAAGAAAATTTTGCAAGGGTTCTTTCATTCACATCCAGTATATGCAGAAGCAGAGAAACACCAAGCATGCGTCACATCATTTTTTGCAGGTGTATAATAAAAGTCAAATAAAACTTACGTTTGTGTAGTTATTCCAATTACAAATTTTCTGCATGTAGGTTTAGTGTAGGTACATAGGTATGAAATGTTATTACACCAGTCTTTTCGTTTTAAATTATTCTACATTAACATGTTCCAATAACCCCATGTTCTAATTACCCCGGTCTCCCCTATTGATATCATTGTTACTTCTTCCTTATGCATCAATACGAATTTCAAATAAGTTACCTTTCCTACTATCCTAACCATTATGCATATTTTGTGTGTGTAAAAATAAGTAATGCCTATTTTCAATTGCAATTTCTCTATTTCTTCTAGCTGCAGTTATATGGTTACAATGCTGAATTGTACCACAACATGTCTGAAGCGCAGCACAAGTCGCAGGGAATTGTGGGAATTTCTTTAATGGTTCAAGTAAGTATTGTTCCACCTAATTTCTAAATTTATTGCATGTATTAATATCCATGTTAGTCATTGCATTTCAGCGTATTATATATAACATATGTATTATTTGATTCATTTTCAGCATGGCCGATATATTTGTTACTGTGTGTATAAAATTCTTACCCAAGATATTTCAGAGAATGCACATACGTAGAATTAGATGAGTGGTTTATGTTATGGACTCCTCTTCTGAAGGGCATTGCTTTAAAACTGACTGAACATTATTTTTCTTTACGATGAATTTTGGCTAATAAACGGTATTATTATTATTATATTTTAAGTAATATACATTGTGGAGCTGAAATTGAATGTAACAGGCTATAGTGTTTCTTTTTAAAACTGATGCTCACATGTTCTAGGGTTTTGCAACTATTTTACTCTTGATCCACTGTAACAACGAAGTTAATATAAACAAAACCACGTGACTCGTGAGAAATATTTCCTTTCTTGTCCTCGTGTTATTTTGCATGAACCTATTGGTCGTAACTTTATGTAAGGTCCCATAACTTCTATATAGTAGCTACATTGAGTGGTATGAGTTTTATCATATGCACCTTATTTCCACACGATAGATTCCTGCACAGTTGACATTAGACTAACCGATATAATTTCAAACCAGCCACGTATATTTCTTTGCATTGACTTCGTTCTTAGAGCGAACAGGGAATAGTTCAAAATTTCAAATTTCGATCCAACACAAATACAATATCCGATACTGGTACAACATTTGGACAAGATATTGAACAAAGTTGTAATTAACTCCCGCGTTGAATCTTCATGATGTCTGGATTATATTTGATAGAGTGATTACCTTTCAGATTATTTCGTAGCCCAAAGTATGAAAATGCATATTGCTAGATTTCTATCTGAGATTTTTTATCTCTGGCATGGAATACCAGTACTGTTTGTTTGCGTCATAAAATATTATTACTTTCCGAAGTCTTCGTTGGTTCTTTAGTAATAGTCTCTTGTTCTTGTTCTTCAAACTCTCAGCTTATTACACAGTATCCTGTTTCTGCACAGTCCCCTGTTACTACATAGTCCCCTGTAGCTACACAGTCTGCTGTTACTACAGTATCCTGTTTCTGCATAGTCTTCTGTTACTACACAGTCCTCTGTTGCTACACAGTCTGCTGTTACTGTAGAGTCTCCTGTTACTGTAGAGTCTCCTGTTACTACAGTTTCCTGTTTCTTCATAGTCTTCTGTTACTAAATACTCCCCTGTTGCTACAAAGTCTGCTGTTACTGTAGAGTCTCCTGTTACTACAGTCTCCTGTTTGTTAATAGTATTCTGTTGCTACACAGTCTGCTGTTACTGTAGAGTCTCCTGTGACTACAGTCTCCTGTTTGTTCATAGACTTCTGTTACTACACAGTATGCTATTACTGTAGAGTCTCCTGTGACTGCAGTCTCCTGTTTCTGCATAGTCTTCTGTTACTACACAGTCCTCTGTTGCTACACAGTCTGCTGTTTCTGTAGAGTCTCCTGTTACTACAGTTTCCTGTTTCTTCATAGTCTTCTGTTACTACATACTCCCCTGTTGCTACACAGTCTGCTGTTACTGTAGAGTCTCCTGTTACTACAGTCTCCTGTTTGTTCATAGTCTTCTGTTACTACATACTCCCCTGTTGCTACACAGTCTGCTGTTACTGTAGAGTCTCCTGTTACTGTAGAGTCTCCTGTTACTACAGTTTCCTGTTTCTTTATAGTCTTCTGTTACTACATACTACCCTGTTGCCAAACAGTTTGCTGTTACTGTAGAGTCTCCTGTTACTACAGTCTCCTGTTTGTTCATAGTCTTCTGTTACTACATACTCCCCTGTTGCCACACAGTTTGCTGTTACTGTAGAGTCTCCTGTTACTAGAGTTTCCTGTTTCTTCATAGTCTTCTGTTACTACATACTCCTCTGTTGCCACACAGTCTGCTGTTACTGTAGAGTCTCCTGTTACTACACAGCCTCCTGTTTCTTCAAAGTCTCTTATTACTGCACAATAGAGAATCAGTGCCAGGGAATTGGGAGAAACAGAAGTCTAATCGAAACAAATACGTTTTGTCGGTTCCACGGATTTGTGTGCTCGATTAACAACAGCTTTAGAGTTAATATGTACCATTTCTTCAAGTCCAAGTATTCTTCTCTTGAAGTGTATCCCAACAATGTATGCTAGATTTTTAAAAGGCGTACATATATTTCTTCTAATAAATTCATTCTTCATAATCAGGTTAGCAAGAATGGATTAGAATGAAGATTAAATGTTGTGATAAATGTAATTCATTTTTCAGTGCGCATAAAATACAATTGACATACCGGAATGTAGAGATTAGAATTGACAATTAATACTTGAAGCCAATATGCAGCAGCCGTTGTCATATAAGACGTCATATCAATCATAATTTCATTTCGACAGTTATGTTTAATTAATGAATAGCACTTTGACGGCATGCAGAGAAAAAAATGAACCGCATTATGTGATTGTCAAATTCATCGGCATTTTTTTCAGAAAATTTAGAAATATTACCTCAGCAACCAATTAACTAACTGCAATGTGGTATGTAATTTCACTGGACATTTTTCGAAAGGCGTGCTCCGCCTGCCAGCCAGTTATTGAGTGGTCCTGGTTTGGCAGATCGCCACGCACGCAGGGGGTGGGGGGGGGTTGGAGGGGCTTGCAAGAAACACTCATCACAGTAATAGTGGAACTTTCGATTTGAACATTCCGCTTGACAGAATTTGCGAACACAGCGACGATCGGGAAGTGGTCGTCGCGGAGTGAGGGAAGAGGGAGTGGGAGGTGTTCTAATTTCGCTAACCTTAAAGTAATTAGAGTCGTTCGTTAATCAAAAGTTGTGATTCTACTGCAGATTATGGTTTCTTAATGAGAATCTGCTTTGATTTCGTTCGGATTTTACAATTATCGCCACTATTAGTGTCATCTTCTAAGGCAGTGGACTCGTCCTCCGAGCATGTTGAATTGGTCGACTCGGCGTCTCGAAATTGAAAATTCTGACTTCAAGTACCGTTTTGTACTGAGGATATATCTCTATTTTTCTACTGCTTCCAGATTTGTTGTTTTACTTCGCCTTTGTGGTGCCACTTTTGGCTAATCGTGAAGATTGGTATGAGTGATGATATGATGAAATTGATTAATGGACAACTCACAAACACCCATGCCCAGACGGGGATTCGAACCCGGGACCACTGGCATAGTAGCGCGATGTGCTAACCACTCTGCCACGCCGGCAGGAGAAATCAGTGTTAATCTAACAAAGGGAATTCCAATTTGAAACTAATGCGCTGTTTGGTGCGACTTCTCCTTCCTCGTGTAGATTCGTACTCTGCAACTAGTCTCCTCTCTCCCGGTCGGACAGTATGATAACGATTCATCGCACTCCTGCAGACAAAAGACGGCGTAGAACAAGACCCCTCAACAGGCCACACCGTAAGCAGTGTGCTCGCAGAAAACTTGACAAAGGTTCTTTTCTTTGGAAAGCTACCAAATGCGCTATGCGATTGAGTTGAGGGATTACACAGTCCTTGCTTCCATCCGCTACCCGGTTCGCGGTCTAGCGGCACAATAACCAAACGAGGGCACTGTAGATATGAATCAGTAGTGAGGTGTGAAATGTACACAATGAAAATAACAGAACCAACTTCAAGATAGGGGAAACATGCAAGATGATGTATGCTACGTATAAACTCTTCGAGGCACGTGCTTAATTGTAATGTTAAACTTGTAATCCAATGTAGTGAGTTTCTCTTGTATGTGTTCCCAAGACAGTAAACAATAATTTGGAAAATAGAACTCTTTGTAATTTTAACTGGTGAAAGAGACGACATTTATAACTGGAGATGCAGTGACGGCACCAGAATGAATAAGGGGCAGAGGGAGAAGCGCATACTTTCTGATGGGGCAGTCACATTTAATGGTGTCCCGACAAAACGTACATCTTGGGCTCTCGCGGCGAAACGTTCCACTGAGACAAACAACTACCTGTGAAGGACAAACGTACCACTTCCGCGTATGTAAGAGGTGAAGAAAAGGGTTCGAGAGGAAGACACGCCAATTACCAAAATTTATGATACTCTAGTCAACCTACACGACAAACGTTAGGTTAGGTTAGGGTAGGTTGTTTAAGTTTATGATGGATAGCTGGAAATACACTCTCAAGCCCCAGAATGAGCGAAGCTAACTCTTTTCTTTGATTACTTTCTGAATAGTTTGTTAAAAAACACGTAAATTCTAATAACAGTGTGGAACTGTACTGAATGAAGCGCCATTATGATGAAAACGGAACCCTAAGATCTTGTTTGAAGGCAATAGCTTACACGCAGAAATTGGAATGAATCAGAACGATCCTCCGATATGACAAGAGACAATATTTTTGCTGTTGACATAACTAAAATGAAAATCGAAAAAAACAGACGAAAAGATAAAACAAAAGAAAACAATGTGGACGACAGCTTAACCACAGCTGATTTTAAACACGCCAAAACAGCTATATATACATTATATAGGAATTTTGCCATTCCAAAGTCTGGAAAAACTGTGATGGAAATCAGCAAAACTAGAGAAAATCGTAAAATCGTAATTTTGGTCAATTATTTCTGATGCCGTCCCATCAAGTGGTACGTTTTGTCGCATCTCAAATATTTTAAGACTCATTAGAATACCCTTCTGAGGTTGCCGCCCAGGTGGTAGGTACGTTTTGTCGGTGGTACGTTTTGTCGGTGGTACGTTTTGTCACTGGTACATTTTGTCGATGGTATGTTTTGTCGCTGGTACGTTTTGTCGATGGTACGTTTTGTCGATGGTACGTTTTGTCGCTGGTAAGTTTTGTCGCTGGTACGTTTTGTCGATGGTACGTTTTGTCGCTGGTACGTTTTGTCGATGGTACGTTTTGTTGCTGGTAAGTTTTGTCGCTGGCACGTTTTGTCGCTGGTACGTTCTTTCGATGGTACGTTTTGTCGCTGGTAAGTTTTGTCGATGGTACGTTTTGTCGATGGTACGTTTTGTCGCTAGTACGTTTTGTCGATGGTACGTTTTGTCGTTGGCACGTTTTGTCGATGGTACGTTTTGTCGCTGGTACGTTTTGTCGATGGTACGTTTTGTCGCTGGTACGTTTTGTCGATGGTACGTTTTGTCGATGGTACGTTTTGTCGGTGGTACGTTTTGTCGCTGGTAAGTTTTGTCGCTGGTACGTTTTGTCGATGGTACGTTTTGTCGCGTATTCACATTTAATATATTACTAAATACCACACAAACATTCACATTTTGGATAAAAGTAGATTTATTTATAGAGTTTATCTTGCTTGCTAGGGGAGTGGTACGAGGGGAGCACGTGTTGACTTGAAGGTTGCCCGCTACCCTTCCATTTCCCCACTCTATTCCCTCTCCTCCCTGAAAATAATTTAGTTTTATGTTGTCAAAATATGTCAACAGCCCATGTCTTGTTTGTATTTCAGATTGGAGAAACGCCCAACCCTGAACTGAGAATAATCACCAGTAATTTTGGAAAAGTGACATATAGAGGTAAGAGCTTCATTTTTCTATTTTATCTTCTCCCTGCAGACGTTAACCTTGTAATATATTTATTATTTTATTGAAGAAATTCTTGCAAAAAATGTCTCGCTCATACTATGATAAATTGTTATATACATAAGTCGAAATTACTTACGGAACTCTCGGGCGAAATTAACGAAAAAAAGGGAACTGCAAAATCGGATGAGATAGCACAAAGGACAAGATTCCGTTAAAAGAATTCGAAAGAAAAACCTCTACATTTACTGCACCTTACGCAAACCGGTTTTGGTAGAACACATATACACTGGATGCAGGGTTGCAAGGTCATCATCACGAACATACGGGACAAAATTGCAGGAATACAGTAGATAGCATTAATGTCTCATAAGCAACAAAATCTAAAAGTTATAATATTTAGTACAGGAAAATTTGCTGATGAAAGAATTAAGAAAGATTACCAAATTAAACTGTCAAATAGATTTGATGTTTTGCAGGATTTAAATGATGATGAAAATATAAATGAAACAGACGTAAATAAGAATTGGGAGCACATACGTAATGCAATAGAATCAGCAGCTTAAGAAAGTATAGGATACCATAAACCAAGAAAAAGTAAGCCATGGTTTGATAATGAATGTCATAATCTAATAGAAATAAGAAATCAGGCTAAACTTAGGTGGTTAAATAACTCTGATGATACAAATCTAAGCAATTATAATAGAATAAAGCGAGAAGTTAACCGCACGTTTAGAAGTAAAAAAACAGATTACTTGAAAAGCAAAATTAACTAAATTGAAACAAGCAGCAAAAACAAAAATATCAGAGATTTATATAAAGGTGTAAATGAGTTTAGAAAGGGGTGGCAACCTAAAGAAAACTTAATAAAAGATAAAGACGGTGATTTTCTAGCTGACCCAAACAATATTCTAAATAGATGGAAGAACTACTTTAATGACATTTTCCTTTTAAATGTTCATGTAGGAGATAAATCAGAAGTAAATGAAGTGCACACAGCAGAACCTTTAATTCCAGAACCTAACTTGACTGAAGTTAAAGATTCTATTAAAAGGCTAAAGAATAACAAAGCACCTGGCATTGATTTAATACCAGATGAGTTAATTAAATATGGTGGAAATTCGTTAATATGTCAAATTCATAAATTAATTTGTTTAATATGGAATAAAGAAGAAATCCCTCAACAGTGGAAAGAATCCATAATTGTTCCTGTGTTTATAAAAGGTGATAAAATGAACTGCAATAACTACCGTGGAATTTCTCTACTCTCAACAACATATAAAATATTATCTAACATTCTTCTAACAAGACTAACCCCATATGCTAATGAAATTATAGGTGATTATCAATGTGGATTTAAACGTAACAGATCAACTACAGATCAAATTTTTCACATTAGACAGACACTCGAAAAAAAGTGGGAATATAATCAAAATGTCCATCAGCTATTCATTGATTTTAAAAAAGCATATGATTCGGTCAAAAGAGAGAAATTATATAATATATTAGTAGAGTTTGGAATACCTAAGAAGCTTGTTAGTATGATAAAAGTATACACCAGAGAAACAGAAAGTAAAATTCTTGTGGGTATTAATCAGTGGCGTAGCGTTATAGTACGTCCGTACGCCCGGCGTTCCCAGATTTAAAATTTCAAAAAAGCTTAAATGCTGTGATTATAAAGTAAAACGTGACTAATTTCATAAATGTTTGACCTTCATGGCATTATAATAGCTATTTTTCGCTCCACTCTCAACACTCGTTCTAGCATCTCTTTTCAATGCCTTTCCCGGCCGGACGCCGAGCAGGTTCGGCGTACAGGACTCCTATATTCCTTGCTGCCTTTATGGAGGGAAAGCTTCCATCTCTACAGCACGCGCGTAAATGGGCTCTCTTACGCCAGCGTACGAGAGGTCTACCGTGATTGGTTCATGTGACCCTTCCTGCCTTCTGAAGCAGACGACAGTGGCACAATTCCTACCCGGTTCTTCGCTCTTCGCGCTCATGCAACTGTGCTATGTGATGCTACAATACGCAATATTGACTGTAACTTTACCAATCTCAAATATACTGCTTCTTAATGGCCACTGCATTGTATGATTTATCGCACGAACAGCGATGTGCATTAGAAACTAAAAGATCAACACAGTTTTTGTCAAATAAGTTGGTGAAGTCCTCGTGGTAGAAATTCAGCCTGTGGCTGCTCTACCACTTAACCCGCAAAACTATAAAAAAAAGTAAAGTGCTCCCCTGTGCATAGCTCCACGCCATGAAGGCGTATAGGGGGTGTGGGGGTAACGCCCCACACTTTCTTGATCCTGTCGTGAGTGGGGGTGATGTGATCAGCATCACGCCCCTGACCGCCTTTACACCCCAGGTTTCCCCAGGTACCCATGTTATTCGACGCTGGGTGGGCGCCAGGGCCGCTTCCATCGTTAGAAAAGTTCCCGGATTTGAACCGGCCGGGGATCGAACCCGGGACGTTTAGCATGGTAGTCAGACGCGTTACCGACTTTTTTTTTTTTTTTTTTATTTCCTTTATTTCCTTTTTACATTTTCAGAA
This sequence comes from Lepisma saccharinum, assembly GCF_977018435.1. Classification (NCBI taxonomy): domain Eukaryota; kingdom Metazoa; phylum Arthropoda; class Insecta; order Zygentoma; family Lepismatidae; genus Lepisma; species Lepisma saccharinum. Next base: position 18,630,553 of record NC_139234.1, read on the forward strand.
TACAAACACAGACTTTTTAGGTTTTATTTACATAGTATGCATAACAGTTAAAAAATTTGCATACGTAGTATGCATAGCATATGAAGAAATATGCTGATATTCTTGATGCATATATATTTCAAATTTCTCACGAAAATCCTGTTTCTTATAGGTAGTAATAAACCAAGCATAATTCCCTAATATCCATTGCACACTATTTAACTTTGTTTTCGGGTAATATGTAAAACTTGGACACAAAAGGTGATCAATCGTAATTTGCCTCTGGCTTGTTCTGCATATTATACTAATCATTTTCGTGATATATTCCCACGTTGATTTTCTAATTTTGCACTCACTGATTAAGTGTTCTATACTTTCATCTACATTACACCATTTACACTGCGGATTCTCCGCTAATCGGAATCGATGAAGTTGCGTTCCAGTTATCAAGATTTGGTGAACAATACAATACCATGCAGACCGTATCTTTGTTGATAAATGTGTTGCATGTACATTTATCCAAACTCTGTTCCAAAGAACACGAGGGTTCTTCAACATTATTTTACATTTATGGTGCATAGTCTTACGTTTAATTTTGTATATGTTTTTTACAGTGGGTATTTGAAAGTTGTCCGATAATAACAAAGTATAGCATATTTCTACAATAGAATCTACCAAGTATTGATACTGTTTGGGAATAGTGCTTACATCAATTGGATATTCTAACACAATAGTGTTCAAACATTGCTTTAGAATCGTACCTGTCAGACCATCAGAGTGATTTACCATTGCTGCAATGTTAGCCTGAATCATCAGTACTTGACTTTTAGTTGCCACATGAACCAACTTTAATCCGCCACATTCAACAGGTAGACACATTGTTTCATGACTAACCCGAAGGATATGTCCAGACCACATAAACCAATTCACAGCACTCTTCAGTTTCGCAAGGTCTAGTTTTCTTGGTGGAAGAACCTTCGCCAGAAACCAGACCTTGGAGAGCGCGAACATATTTACAAAAGCTGCACGTGATATTAAGCTTAAATTCCTAAGTTTATGTTTACATAAAACAGCTTTAATAGCTCCTATTACCAGATTATAATTTAATTCCTGCATCTGTCTAATTGACCTAGTAAATATTATTCCCAGTATTTTAAGTTTTGGAACCACTTGAAAATTTTCTTGAGATCTGTTTTGATTTGTAGAATTTAAATACATCATACGAGTTTTTTCATAATTTATCGTTAAACCTGAAATCAGTTTGTATTTCTCCATTTGTTGATATATAATTTTTTTGTCAGTCTGAGACTGAACTAAAATAGTGACATCATCAGCATATGACAATACTTTAATATTTTGATTGCTAATTGTAATACCAGATATTTCCTTTTCTAAAGATATTAACAAAGGCATGAGCGAGACACAAAAAATCAACATAGAGAGAGGATCTCCCTGTCGAACCCCTGCACACACTGGGAAAGGATTCGTTAAGAATCCATTGATTTGAATTTTGGATTCGGCGTGTTTGTACAAACCTTGTAAGGCATTTAGAAAATTACCTCCTAGGCCAAGTTTACCAAAAACATTGAACATATGTTCATGATTAACAGAGTCGAAAGCATGTTGGAAATCTACAGCTAAAATTGCGTGATTGACATTAGCAGAGTTGGAGTTTGAACTCGCAATTACTTCACGGAGTGTTTGCAACACACCATATATATTTTTGTGTTCACCGTAACAATATTGCATCTTGCCAACTAATTGTTCAGCATAAGGAGTCAGCCGTTGCATCATACACCGAGAAAATATTTTGTAATCTGCACACAGTAGAGTTATGGGACGATAATGAGACACTTTCTTTGGTTGCGCTATTTTAGGCACTAATACAATAACTCCAGTATTTGATGTTTTACCAGTGATGTGATTCCTAAAAACTGCATTTACCCATTTTGTTATTGTTTTCCCCATCAAATTCCAAAAAGTTTGAAAGAGAGCAGTGGGAAGTCCATCAATTCCAGGGGAGGAGAAAGGTTTCCCCCCCCCCATTACTGCTTTATGTACTTCTTCCATAGTGAAGATATTGTCTAAAACATCTCTATCAGTATCATGAAACACTGTTGGAATATTTCCAAAAAATTCGTCAGCATTTGCATTACCATAAGTTCTTTTGTTCGAATAGAGATTACTATAATGGTCATAAATTACTTTCTTAATGTCTGAAAGTTTTGTATACTCACGTCCATCGTCCATTTGAACTGTACCAATTTGTTGTCTCTTCGCGTTTTTTCTCTCTTGTATAACATGAGCGAGAGATACGGTTTCATGGCGATCTAAATGGGGGAGTCTGCTCCTAACTTTGACACCATTACGTTTCTGAGAATGCATACGTAATAGTGTGGCTTGGATTTGCTTTATCTCTGTTTGGACTGGTTTACCATTCGTTGCGTCTTTAGTAAGCTCCCGCAACACACTGTAATAGAAGTTATATTTGAGATTCCAATCTTTGGATCGTTCTTGGCAAAATTGAATACAAATTTTTTTAATGCCAGGTTTTAAAACTTTTTCCCACCAACCTATAATATCTGTCTTTTTCTCTAGATCAATTTCCCATTTTTTCCACTGTTCATGAAACGCATTTTTAAAATTTGGCTCTAGGAGAATAGAAGTATTCAATTTCCAATATCCGTACCCTTTCGGAACCTGAGGGATATCCAAATTTATCCCCATAATTAAAGCTAAATGGTCGGAAAAACACGTGGGAGTGAGTTGTATTGATGTCACATTTTCACTTAATTGGGGAGTGACATAGAAACGATCTAAACGTGATGCACAGTTGTCTCGGAAATATGTATACCCTAATTTTCGATTATGCTTAGCTATCCAAACATCCACAAAATTAAAACCGTGAACTATTTTTTGTAAAGTATTAGACGTGGAGAAACCAGGCCGTTGATCCTGTGGATATAAAACACAATTAAAGTCACCTGCACATATTATATGCTCTTTTCCCCCTTGCAATTCTGCTGCTACATCAGTACCAAAAAACTCATTTCTCAATTGACGATTTGTATTTCCAGACGGAGCATATATGTTGAATAACCAAATGTTTGCTAATTTTGTACCTATAATACGGCCAGATGGATGCTGAATAACGTGTGAAATCGGCAAGCCTTGTTTGACTACTAAAGCCGTTCCTTGTGATTGACACGTGGGGTTTAGATATGGCATATACTGGGCTGGTAATTCAAGCTCAGTCACACACACTTCCTGCAGAAGAGCAACATCCACTGAGGATTGTTCTAGAAAATCCCCTAAAGCGCGTTGTTTCGTCGTGGAACTTAACTTATTTATGTTCACAGTCGCTACTCTAACAGTTGTATTCATAACTATGTTTATCATGAGGGGGAAAAACAGATAGACTACTCTCGTTAACATGTTGTATGTTCACACTGAAAATCGTTTCATATTCCACACTTTTCCACTTGCTACCCTAGGGGAGAACATCACTTTCTCAGTCACGAGATGGGTCGGGGGTCACCTCCATGTCACTTTTTTCTTCCATTACTGCCCCTAATATTGCTGGGTTTTGGGCATCTAAGTCAGAGGTAGGAGTATTTCCAATATTATTGGCACTTGAGGAATCATTGCTTACAACTGTTGATCTACTTACCATTTCACCCTTTTTCTTCTTTTTTGGCCTCAGTGTCATATGGTCGGATGGGGGGTTGCCTCCTCTCGTTGTTGATCTGGACCGGGATCGTCGTGTATTGACTGATGGAAATTCACTGTCAGCGAACATTTTGCCTGTCAAATTGGGGGAAACCTCCAAAGGTTGTTCAATAGGGGTTGGGGATGTGGATGGCGCATCTTCATTTTCTATTCCTTCCTTTGTCCCTGTAGAACACTGCATACCTGGTTGCACAAGGTCATCTTTTTCATTTGACTCATTGGCAGTCTGGAGAGACTTTGTCGGGGGGGTTTCGTTGGTGTCGCTATTCTCGGCACTGGGGAGTAAGAGGACAGAGGGTTGATACTTCGGTCCTCGGTCACTAACTGGTACTTGGCTGACGGTAGTCCTAACCAGATTCGTCCTTTGGGCTGTCGCGAAACTGGATACCGTCGCGGTTGCTCTGGTGTCCCTAGGGCGACGCTCGTTACAGCTATTGGCGTAGTGTGATGGGGAATCGCAAATGGCGCACGTTTTTTCCTGTCCATTATAGGTAACCCAATAGCGTGATCCACTTATCGTAATGTATGACGGGATGGCCTTTGTCAAGGTCATCTTCGCAATTTTTCTACCTGTCCGGACTTGATATATATGCTGATCGGAATACTTCTCGTCTACCAGTGGTGAGATTATCGTCCCGAATTGTGCTAACACTGTTCGTATTTGGTCGTCACTTAATTCGATTGGTACAACATGTATTCTCACCGTCACATAATCGCGATCTGCCCAAGTCACTTCTATTTCGTAATCACCGTCCACATCAGAATATTTGTAAATACCACCAGACTTGAATAACAATTGCTCACACAGTACTTTCGATAACAGTTTTAAATATACACACTTATGATACATGTCGATTTCAATACTTAGTACTTGCTCTGGAGTAACTTTTAAGGTCTCGCTGATCCATCGGTGAAGATCCAATGTAGTGGGTTTCCGTGTTACTGTTTGAAAGTTCAATTTCAACGTATTTACGCGTTTCAGAACCATTTTACTAACTGAATTTTCACCAAGACGAACGCTAGTCGCGTAAGGAAGCTGACTCACGGAACTCGCAGCGGGAGTAGTCACGCACACGTCTGCTCGCTACCGCGTCCCGAACGAGACTCAAACTGAGCCACCGCGGCCACAAAGCTATTAATTTTTTTTATTGTATTTTTTCGTTATTATCTAATTACTTAATATTGTGTCAATGGAAATGTTTAGCATTCATTTGAAAACTCTTAACATCGAATGGTCTCTGGACAAAATTATTTTAAAAATGTTTATCAGCATTCTCAAGATGTAATAAACAGTGGTCTGAATTACTAATCGGCACTGTTACGTCAGTAGAGTGTACGATATTTGGATCATCCACTCTGCTTTGCACAGTGCGCCAAGACGACAGAGGTCCCTGGTTCGAATCCCGGCGTGAGTACGGGTGTTCTTTGTCAGTGTCCCTTCATCAATATCATCACTCATATTCATATTCGCAATTAACCAAAAGTGGTAGAAAAGCGAAATAAAATAAACCAAATCAATGAGTAGTTGGATCACCCACAACAATGACGTCTACTGTTGTGCAGAGGCGCTTGTGATTCAGGTAGGTTTTTAATGACTTGCGTCATTCAGAAAGATATAAAAAAAGGTATAAAACACCAGAGTTCAAACCATTTGTGGCGGAGATCTTCAACCAGTATTGGAATAGTCGGGGGGTCAGCCCGACGTATCCCCAGCCGTTATAGTAGGTCTGAAAACCCAGCTGACTTCAGGCAAATAAACAATACCTGTGGCGACTAATATCATAAGTAAATTATTAAGCAAGAAAGGGCCGACCCTTCCTTCGGACTTGGCGTTCCCACCCGAAATGTCCATGCTACGCCACTGGTATTAATATGTCTGACAAATTTACAATTCATGATGGGTTAAAACAAGGAGATACATTATCTCCATTGCTCTTTAATTTTGTCTTAGAATATGCTGTTAGGAAGGTAAAAGAAACTAACGAAGGACTAAAATTAAATGGTGTGACTCAGTTGTTAGCACATGCAGATGATGTAGACTTATTAGGGGATGATATAAATACAATTAAGAATAATGCTAAAATATTTTTCAAAACTGCTAAAGAGATAGGTTTGGAAGTTAACAAAGCGAAAACTAAATATATGCTTACAGATCGAAACCAAGTGTTAGGTAATAATCAAAATCTAATTATTGATAACAACTCGTCTGAACCAGTTTCCAAATTCAAATACTTAGGAGTAATATTAACAAATGAAAATTATATTAAAGAGGAAATAAAAAGTAGGCTTAATTCAGGAAATGCATGTTACTTCTCTCTTCATAAACTTTTGTCTTCTCGTTTAATATCTAAGAAACTAAAAGTTAAAATGTACAAAACAGTAATTTTGCCTGTAATATTATATGGGTGTGAAACTTGGTCCCTTACATTGAAAGAGGAACATAAATTGAGAGTATTTGAAAATAATATCCTTAGGAAAATATTTGGAGCTAAAAGGGATGAAGAGACAGGTGAGTGGAGAAGGTTACATAATTTAGAACTACATAATTTGTATTCATCTCCAGATATTGTTAGAATAATTAAATCAAGAAGACTTAGGTGGGCAGGCCACGTGGCACGAATGGGAGAGGAAAGAGGAGTTTACAGGATTCTTGTTGGGAAACCTGATGGTAAGAGACCTATAGAAAGGCCAAGACGAAGATGGAGGGACAACGTTGAGATGGACCTAAAGGAAATCGGTAGGGATGGAAAAGAGTATATAGATCTTGCTTAAGATAGGGACAGATGGAAGGCCTGTGTTGCTGCAGCCATGAACCTTCGGGTTTAAGAAGGTTAGAGAGTTAGCTAGTTAGTTAGCATTAATGTCTATGTGTGTGAGTTTAAGTAAATAAGTTCCAACTCCTTGTATTTGAACTATTTACGGTACCGTCGACGCTCCATACCCCGCGATAAGGTGATGAGTTTTGTGTCATTTATTAAGATTATGTACTATACGAACGATTTGTGTTGTTCTTAGCTTTAGGAGATGTCTTATAGTGGAGTAATGGGAGTTTTTTAATGGGACTATTTATGACGTCATTTTCATCGTTGCCATATGCATGTCATATGAAGGAACATGTTGTTACGTTGTTTGTGTTTTGTAACTTGACGCCGTGTTGAAAATATCGGAAATTGAAGGTTGGTAATTCTGGTGCTGCGTCAGGGAGCGCGAGATTTATTACAGACGATGTTTCGGTAGACGAGAAATGCCTACGAGGTTAGGTAAGGGCCTGTAAGGTTAGGTAGCATTAGGGTAGCATTAGCATAAATACAATGACAAATTATTATTTAGGCTAAGAGTACTAAACCTAGCTAGCCTAACCTAACCTGACCCGTGACGTCAGAACACAAGGTTGCTAAAGTGTTGTGCAATAAGTGAGACCGTTATGTGACATGGTACTGGCCAGGATTTTCTTTGGAAGGTGGGCGTGCGTTTTTAGTGTGGTAAGTGCTATCAATGAAAATGTGTGATTCGTCTGGCAATCGACACATTTCGCCCCTGCAATCACGTAGCAGAAAGTACATTGTTTTAAGGTTGGTACTTTTTAAAATTATATATTTTTGTTCGCATTGGAAATAGTTGTTAGGTTAGGAGGGCCACGTTCGGTCACAATAATGATTTCACGTTTTTTTTAAGTACTTTCAAAAATTATGTATTCTCGTTCGAATTGGAAATGGTTGTTAGGTTACGAGGGCCATACTTGGTACCGATAGTGATTTCACGTTTTTGTTACGCCAGGAGTGTTAGTTTTGCTACTGTTTGGGAATTTTTTACGGGAAAAATGAGTGATAGTAGTCCGGAATAGGTTTCTTGTGCTTACGCGGGTCATACTTTGCGATCAAATATCTCCGTTATTTGTGGTTTCCTAACGCTGGAACCACTTTTATATTACGTAAAACGTTGAAATCTGTCGATTAAAAAAAATAGACGTAATTCTCGAGGGGGGTACAGTGGGTTGACGGCCCCCTATTTACTTACATACCATTTAAATGTAAAATATTTAATTATCAGTAACATTTTTCTTGCTCGTACTCCAAGATATGTAGATTCAAGCTGTAGAAACCTTGCAGTCTTCTCTAATTCTTCTGAATTCCCAAAGCAAATAAGTCCCTTTTTGATTCCCAACGCAAGTCTTTTGAGGAGGACAACTCTCTCAGTAAACAGAGGACCAAGCCTTGGCGTGTTCTTTAGACTGTGGGTTATTTCCGGCCACAAACAGAGCTGCCTTGAGAACAAGATACCACTCTCTGAGATCCCATGCTTCGTTCCGACCGCAATCGTTCCAAGAGTTTCCTCTCTGCCCTTTGAAGAATCGCTGAGTCGTGAACTGCAGAATCTTGCCATAAACTACATTGGATGAGATTATATCAGTTTGATCATCTTTCTAGGAATTGGCATACTTCATAAGTTTTCTATAGTTAGGAAAGATAAGAGATTTATGAAAAAGAAACTTCTTTGCAGAGAAGGCTATTGAAGGCAAACAGTCGGAAGTGACCTTCGATTCAGTGACCATAATACATCAATTATTTGGAAGGTGTGGTAGTTAATTTCTAGATCAATTTTTACATCCTACTGACACAATTAATATTAGCATTGGCGCAGGAATATTTTTAATTGAAGGAAGGAACTGGCTTTGGTAAGGTTGTATCGGTTGTATCATCCTTTAAGAAATTTGCATATTTCAAAATTATATTTAACTATATTTTAAAAGTTTTAACGTTAGTATGAATTGGCTTCTACTCATTGAAAACCAGACGTCACTAGTGCTTGTCTTTATTGCCAACGTTCAGAAGGCAATATAACAATATAAAAATCGTGATTCTCATAAAGGATGTAAATAATGATAACACAGACACACTCATATATAATATAATATATGTACATACATGTGGCATTCCATTTCAGAACAAGTCACATAGTTCTAAATTTTTAAAGCAAAATTTCCATAACTTCGTTGATTGATTGGTTTCATTTATATTACTTCGGTTTTCTGCCCCTCATGACTAATCGCGAATTGAGTAACGATATGAAGGAAAGGGGCACTCTCAAAGAACACTCTGGGATTCGAACTCGGGTCCCCCTGGCGTTGTAGCGTGCTGTGGCATCACTTGATAATGCCAATAGAGAAAACAATATTTACAAAAAAAAATATTGCTATTTTCAAGATTTAACAGTTTTACAAGAACATGTGCAATTTTGGAATAGACAAAGCCCAATGACTCCTTCCATCGTTTTGCTCTCTAGCTATGTAACTATTACCATATAGCAAGTAGGTTTAAATAGATTTACGGTGGTGATAATATTTCTTGATAGGGGTGTGGTGTATATATAATAGTATCCATTTCCGTTTAGCTATTATAAATGGGATTCTTTGAACGGGCGACATCTTGTGTCTGTCAAATTATTATTTGAGGGATGTGCAAGGGGTAAAATTCGGATCCCTCTGAAAAATTTGGGGGTTCAGTTTACCCCTGTAACAAAGTTCCTGCTTCATTGAATATTAGTTAACATCCCCATATAATGAATTGATTAAATTGCTGTTTTTAAGTCCACGTTATGCACAGCAAGGCTAATCTGGACTGGATCTACAGTTTAAAGTGGGATCCGAACCACTATGTGCTTCCACCAAACATCCCCATATAACACCTACGAGATAGGGTTCTATAGGCTGCTCAACAAGGAACTCTTTGGAGTAATGCTCATGACTTTATTTCAATTAAGCTATTATGCAAATAGATAATGGTTCATAATATTTTTTATGTACTATTTTTTATAAAGAAACTAAAGGAGACTTTGAAGTTATTGTATTATACATGATGAACTGTTTGCTCAACTGAGTAATGTTTTAAATGTAAATTTGCAGAAAATACAAGTTCTTATGTGGCTTATACATAACTGTGCAATATCTATCAATGAGTAGCAAGAGAATGGTAATATCAGCAGTAACTTAATGGAATTCATTGCCGACACTGTTTTAAACACGACGCCCACTTCCGCTAGTCAAACTGCAATGAGAGAACAGTGCCACATAATTAATTTTTGTTCTTCATTTGTTGAATTTGTCACTGGACACCAAGTGTTGCTCTCCAAGTCAGTAATTGCAAATTTCCAGCATTGTTGTGGGTATTTTGATGCCGCTACATTTCGAAGAATTTTCAATTTAATTCAAAACTAGTATCAAACGTTTTATTTGCGTAATTTGAGTGCTTTGCTTTCTATATTCATTAACTTTAACAACAGACAAGAGTACTCTGAGTGACAAATCTCTTCACTATTATATCAATTACGTTTACACAGAAACAAACGTAAGTAAAAAATGTTCCCAACCAAGATGAGAAGAACTCCGGCAAACTTGCACAAACTTTACGTTAACAGCACTTCCAGCCAACAGGTAGCGCAGAGCATGCGTATGTGCATTTTTCTATCAGAAAGATATTGATGATGAAAAGTGCTGACATCAATTACAAACATATTGCAGTAATTTAAAAGTAATTATTTTTAAACAAATGAATGCCATTTTCACATATGATATTTGCTTTGAATGATATTCTGTCCTACATTTTGGGACAGAGTCTTCTGCTTTCTGTTATTAGTGATCTGGTCCTCAGAGAAATGTGAACGTATTCCGCTTTTGAGGCAATTCCTCCTCTTGGCATTTATTCCTTAAGAGACGGTAAAGTGACAATAGTATCACAATACTAAAGTATACAGAGAAATTAGAGATATTACGGATACTAGGAAATTACAGACGTATACACGTATACCAAACGACATTTACAATCTTGGAGGGAAAGAATACTTAAAAAAAATTGTTGTTTCATTCGAAGGTAAAGGCGTGGTGTAGTGGTTCTTCTACCTGGCTTAAGGAGCTAAAGCTTGTAGGGTAGTGGCTACCGTTCAGGATTGTCAATCTGATGGTCGTAGGTTCAAACCCTTCCGGTGGCAGAAAATTTTCGTAAGTTTTAGACATATCCCATTGTGTTCATTGTCCACGCCGTGTGAAACGGAATGATTCAGTTTTGAATTAACGATGAGGGGAGGGGAAATATTGAATTACAAAATCTCTATTTCAACGGACCGAGAAGTGGAGAAAAATTGAATAATTCTTATAAATATTAAAAATTACATTCATTTTTTTAGTGGTGTAATCGCAGGTAAAATCAAAGATCTTACATGGAAGATTTTACCTTGCTCTGAACTCAGCCAAAAGGCATTTCGCACCGATCTAATATATTCTCCAGTACATTTCAAAATGTTATTGAATGTTTCATGTCGATAATTTGACCAATGCATCCATTCTTGACGCTCAGACGATATTTTCTGCAACTACCTCTTCTCTCCAGTTTCTTCTCCTTCTTCTCTCCCCTCTTTCCCTTCTGCTTTTATCTCATATCGCCTTCCCTACTTTTCTCGCATCTTATCTCCATCCCACTCTTCTCCACTCCTCTTATCTCCTTTCCTGTCTTAGATTTCCGACTCTGCACTATACTCTCTTTTTTCGTTCTTCTCTTTTTCTCTCCTTTACTCTACTCTCCACTTCCGTCTTCTCGTCTCCTCCTCTCCTCTCGTTTTCCTCCTCTTTTCTCTTCTTTGTTCTTTTTTCCTCATCTCTCCTCGAATCTTTTTCCATTCTCATCACTACATCTCTTCTCCTCGTCTATCCTATCTTTCTTCTCTCCCCTACTTTTCCTCTTCTCCTTTCGCTTTCTTTTCTCCTCTCTTTGTAACCTTTCTTTTCCTCTCACCTCTTTTCCTTACTGTAGACTCATCAGCGATGAAATACTAGAAAACCTATTTTTTCTTTCAGAAAGAATTTTGTCATTTGCGATATAATAGTGATATTTTTAATAATTTTATACAATAATACTTGTTTATATTTCTTTCGCGTATTTTATAAATATCTATTGTGCATGTGGCAACCCTGAAATTGAGCCTAACTCTGCACGCAACCCACCAACGACTTGTGTAAATTGGGTTGCCTAGTTTAAAATGTCGTTGTCCTAAAACTTTTGAGAGACACTGTACATTGAATACGACGTACAGTGGGATCCATGAGAATTGCCGTGCAAATTGTCCATGGCTATTTTCATTCATTTTTCTCTTACATCCTATATGTTATTAAACGATGTATTTTTATGTATGTTGGTGCAGAAGTTGTCAACATCTTGTTTTGAGTTTTCGTTTAATTCTTGAAGCTCTTATTGGGACAAATAAAGTGCACGAACACGGTGGTGGACAATTTACACGGTAATACTCATAGATTCCACTGTACCGTGTGCAAGTAAATTATTTTCACTGAGACGTGATCCCAGAAGTTGTGGTGCGTCTTTAGAGAGTCCCAGGTCTTTCACTAAATTATTCAGTTCTGTTTGAGTAAGAGGTTTTGGGTTACTATCTGTACCACGCACGGAATAGTCAGATTCACTATTTTCGTTACTTACATCCAATTCGGAGACTTCAAATGTATCCTTTGATGTTCGTGGAGAGGGAATTGGGAACCCTGGACCATGAGGGACAGGCCCAATCGCCGAATCTATGTTTGGATACACGGTTTTGTTCAAGTTTCCTTTGTTGAATCCCGCTACTTTCGTCATACAGAAGTAACAATCATCCACATGGTTCCGCTGTTATCATCATACCATGGGAATAGCAAAATTCAAACACTTCATTTTACCTTCGCTCGACTTCCTTAATTGCTCCACGGATGTATGACACACAATGTGTGGAGAAAATGACTTGTCCTGATCTCCGAGTTTTACGCCAAAATAAGCAAAAGATGCTTTCCTAATAAATTTGTCGGCGTCTTGTACTTATCACGTAAATTCCACATATGTAACAGAATGTTTCAGGGCTATTCACACAACGTCTTCCTGACAACACTACTAACATCAACTCGCGCAACCACCTTCTTCCAGCCCTCACACGCACAAAACTGTTGATTTATGCGGCGATAACGAAGCAATGGGCCCGTTGCGAAAGTCGCACGAGTATAACGCGTTAAACGAGTTATGGTAACTTGCTGTCCCATAAGTGCTTCCGTGCGTTTCGTGAGTTTCATTATGCTGTCCCAAAAGTCGCATTCCGTGCGTTTCATGCAAGAACGAGATTCACCAAACGCACGGGCCAGGAGGCTGGTTTGTTCCGTGAGAATCGACTGCTCCTTGCAGACAAACCGTGTACTAATGGATTCAAACTGCACTAGTTCGGAAAATGTATTATAATTTTAACAGAGACCGATATGAAGCAACGTGCACAAGATGAGTATGCCTTGACTGTTCTTAGAATGTGATTAAAATTAGTAACAGTGTCCACAGTAAAGTTTATTTATGTTATAAGGACATTCCTTCCGCTGGACACCATGTGGAAACTTTCTCTAAAGAAAACGCTGCGCCTGCGCTTTCGCCTAGAGTGTCCCATAAGTCTGTAAAATAACTGATTTCACCAGATTCACGAGCCCAGTTATTTTCGTTGAATGCGTTCGTTTTGTTAAGACTTTCGGAACGCACCCAATGTCAGTGTTCAAGGCCATTCTCCCTCTCCCCCTTTCTACACACAAGCGATGTTGCCACATTTAGAATTGACCCTCCGTAACGTATATTTCGCAGCCAGTTGCTTGTGGTAAATGGCCTGCAGTATTATATTATGTATTATCTGTCTATGTTTGTGAATGTGTGTGTGTGTAAAGGAGGGAGTGTGTGTGTATGTGGGTACATACAAGTTATAAATGAAAATGTAATATTTTGATACTACCTTCTGTAATTGTAGACTTGTCTCTGTTGAAGGGAAATAAGTAAATAAATAGGTTTATCTGTGGTGGAGTGGAAAATTCAGAAGAATCCATTGATTTCTTTAGTGCAAGTGCAGCAAGACGAGCGCCTTGCGGTTTGCAACCTGAAATACAATAACGTTAAATGGGTTGCAGATGTCTCAGGCGGTCTCAACAAATTAGATCCCTCCAAGTCTATTTTAGTGTGTTATGTTTTGAAAACACTGGAAGCACAGATAAACAAACGTATTATATTAAGACGTTTATCTGAGCTGGAAGCACGCATATGTTCTAAATATCTTTCTGCATTAACATATGTTAATCTATTACCTATTATATATTGAGAAAACACAATAGTGTAAATTCCATCATAAAATTTCCATCCCAAGAGACAAAATTTTCTCTTTCCTTGAGAAAAGTTCCCTCGCTTTGCGATCCATATGTTATTTACTTTATTTATATGTTGATAATTGTATAATACATATATATCAAGATAAATTTAAGGGATAGAATACAATTTTAGCCATTGTGTACTTCTAAATGCGTGAGAATTTCACAATTACGTCTACCTGAATCATGCAGCAGAGAGGGGGTGGGGATTAGGTAATGGGTGTACCTTCAAACGTTCGATTTCGTACTACAGTAATTATTACATTTGTAACCTTTAAATTGTATTAATTTTAAAGTATGACGAAAGGTTCGTTATAATAAATAGCATGGTTTACGTAATCAGCGTATAACTTTCCCTCTATGGAAACTTGCTATAGGGCCCCTTATTTAATTTTGCAGTCTTGTCACTACTGGTATCTGTTAAAATGTACTTTCATTCCTTATGAGTGGCTAGTTTTGAGTGATATCAGTTACTATCGCTATCAATGTAACCTATAATTAAGGTGCTCACGTTTTCCGCGAAGCTGTTTAAATTATTTTCTATTAATTTCGGTAGCCACTGGTACCATCCTTGTTGAAAAGCCCTCCACCCCTACAACATCCAAATAGCACACAAACCAACCTCCAAAATAGCTGACCAACTAAACAAACATACTTCCTCTCCCCTTTCAACAATCCAGGCATCTATGATGCTGAGTGCGAGTGCAAGGCTCATTACATCGGCAGATCCATCAGGCCCATCAGTGAGAGAATTCAGCAGCACCTATAAAGTGCAAAAACTGCCCAACCCACCACCGGACTTGCCAAGCATATCAAATTCCACAACCATAAAATTGAGAAAGTATAGGGTGATACAGAGATGTTTACCCATTTTGGAATGAATATTACACAGATTGTACACCAAACTGTATTATTTTTGTTGTACAATGTGTGTGATATATTGTCATTTATTTTACATTTATTTATTTATTGCAGTTACCATGGAGTCGTGGTCGGTGGAACATCCCGTGTTCATGTATGATGCTTATGTGAGAAACTGCGACTCAGTGGTTGCAGCTCAGAGGTTATTCCGCCGGCACTTCCTCGTAAGGCGGCATGGAGCAGTTCCAACATGCAAGACAATCTTAAAATGGGTTAAGCAGTTTCGAACCACAGGCACTGTAACTCCAAAGACACCACCAGGTGCTGAACCTCTGAGCTGCAACATAGGCATCATACATGAACACGTGATGTTCCACCGACCACGACTCCATGGTAACTGCAATAAGTAAATAAATAAATAAATGTAAAGTAAATGGCAATATATCACACACATTGTACAACAAAAATAATACAGTTTGGTGTACAATTAACTATGTAATGTTTATTCCAAAATGGGTATACATCTCTGTGTCACCCTGTACATGTCAAATACAAAGCACACACACTCATAGACACAAAAACCAAGGAAACACACGCCATCATGCACTACAACCATGAACTGAACATAGATAGTGATCAGGCACACAACGCCTGGCTTCCGTTACTGCAGCAATTAACACCGGTGAACAGCAGACGACAAATACGCAGACATACAGGCGACAGCAGCACACCTAGCGGCGATTTAGGGAAAAACAACGGAAACGCGCCAAGCAACAACACAACGAATTCCAACAAGGATGGTGGCAGTGGCTACCGAAATTAATAGAAAATAATGTAAAACAGCTTCGCGGAAAACTTGAGTACCTTAATCATCTATTACCGCGTCTCTCATTCCCATAGTATGAATGTAACCTAGTGATGTGCCTCAGATTATATAGGTCTCGTCTACATGCAATGCCTAAGCAAAATTTACTCATATATTACATTAGCTTTGCACAATCTGCATAGTTAACAACTACTTATATTATAGTACACTGTTTTGAAAGAAAGTGCAATTATTCAATTTTCTTACTTTGCCTCTAGATGCAAACAATCCTATTTAGAACAAAAACTTCTAGCAATCTCTTCCCACTACCATCTGTTGGGGAAAAGCAAAATGTAAACAATAAACACGTGTCAATCATAAGACAAATGTATCTTTTTAATCTATCACGACAATATTCATATCTTGTTTGCCACTTTGTATAAAATTGTTTGTACTTGTAAAGAAGCGTACAAGGTACTTCTTGCACTTCGACAATTGAAATGCAGGATAACTCCATCTCATTTCTACAACGTCCGTTGTTAAGTTCACACTCGTCGTCATGTTCTTTGCATATTCTACATTATCTACACTTAGTCTACACGTAGAATGTAGACAACTGTTCTTTACGCGTAGACACCCATCACCACCTGCACAGATGACGGTACTGATTCAATATACAGGGTGTCTCATACGTAATAGCACAAACTGACACTACACTTAAAGTATATTTAATAGAAGCAAGAAAATCTCAATAAACATTGGTCCGCAAACGAGCCGTTTTCGAGATAATTGCGAATATGCTATTAGAAGCCGCCACTGACTTCATTGTTTGTAAACGTCGTCCTAGTTGGTAAAATGCTAATGATACAGTAAGAAAAGTCATTGGAGATCTCAATGCTAGACTGTGTACTGATTGTATCCATCCTGTTTGACTACAACGCCACCTCTCGGAAATGTTCTGTTTTGTAAACAAAGAGCAAACCTCGAACCGCGCAAGGAGTAAAGCACTCGGAGTTTACAAAATGCAATCAGTGACGGCTTGTAACCACACATTCTCACAAATTATTAGCATTTTACCAACTAGGACGACGTTTACAAACAATGAAGTCAGTGGCGGCTTGTAATCACACATTCACGATTATCTCGAAAACGGCTCGTTTGCAAACCCATGTTTACTGTGGCGTTTTTGATTCCATTATCGTGTACTTTCACCTGTGTCAGTTTGCGCTGTTACTTTTGAGACACCCTGTATAATGTAATTATGCAGAATTTGAGTTATTTATATTCAGTCGTTACTTAAATAAGAGATGGCACTGGTGTGCTTTAATCTTTACAAACTAAACTTTCTACAAAAAAATAATTTAATAAAAAAATGCATTCATTTGTGTAACAAGATTAATAATATGGTGGAACTATGTAAAGAACGACATATTTTAGAAGCCGCTAATAATATTAGCATTGTTATCGATAATCAGACAGACCACAGTGAGTCCTTATTACTTGTAAATTTTCTGTTCCGCTTAAGGCAACAAGGTCACTCAGATATGCCTTTCTCAGTGTCGAAGTAACATCATCTTTTGTCTACGACTTTAGACACCAAGACATTAATTGAAGTTAAATTACATATAATTTACGATAAATATTTTCCACAGCGTGACGCCTCACGTGTGCTTCAATAAAGTGCATTCTGACATGAACAATTTTATTTGTTTTCCCCTGCAGCATGGTTTATAGCTAATGACGCCACCTCCTGCGGGAACGGATCCCATGACCATTCGGTTTGACGAATTAGCGAGCTACACGGAGTAGGATATCCTCCCATAAACCACGCTGCTTTTGTTGTGACAGCTGAATTTAGAGCGAGAAATCGTGTCGCGCCGCGTCAGAAAACCGCATGGATCGCTCGCAAAATGGGAAACACGAATTATCTACTAAACTTCAACTAACGACAGCAAATCCATTGATTTGCATGTAAGTGTCTTTAACTGTGTGCAACGATTCAAACATTTATTTCGTTCAGCGCGATGTACCGTGTATGGCCGTAAGTAATTATACGATTGTTGGAAGAAACCAGGGCACTGAAAATATTTAATAGAATTGAACCTTAAGCCTATCTCGCATGTTATTCTCTCTGAACGAGAACTTTCACGCGCACGCTTTTCAAACTTGCCGATGTACAAAAGAAAAGTCGTAGCTTGAGAACTGCTGAGGTTGTTCGCTTTATATCCGACCATTTTTGACGGGTACTCACCTTAAGAGATACCGCGCCGCCACCACCGATCATATTCTATTGGACCCCCAGCATTGTGGACTATCGCCCGGCATCGCAGTTTCCATTGCAACAAGCTCCGGCGCAGGACAGGCATGGGAATTCTGTCCCACTCCTCCCTGCAAGCTTTCCATAGACCATCCAGGGTGCGCGGGCGGCGATGTTGAAGACGTCGTTTCAACAGTCCAAATGCGCAAAAATCCATTGGACTGGCATCTGGGCTTTTCACAGGAATGTCTTCAAACGGAATGACACGAATTCCTAATTCCTTTGCTATTTCCTGATAAAAACGTAGTGATGTTCTGGCGGTATGACTCGAAGACTTGTCCATATGGATCTTCACCTGGTTCGTGTCCATTCCATACAATTGTGGGATGTCTCTCCGATAGATAGGTGTCGGAATGGAATCTTGGAAGTATCTGGCATTCACCTTCACGTTTTTGTCCACCTTGCGTATCGTCAACTTATCGTCATCGAACTTTCCCTGCACTGACGAACAAAGTTGCTGTGCACCTTGCCGTCAATGTCACGGTATGTGATTAGCCAGAATGTGACGACCAGCAGTGAGATGGACATATGATTCATCCATTGTGACAACTTTCTTCCATTTGGAACCCGCCAGATACTTTTCATACAGTTTCCTGCAGTTCGTCTTACGTTCGGCAATGTGACGCGGTAGAAGGTGGTGTACACGGCTTGCAGCCCTTCTCATGGTGGTTTTCGTAGGTGAATGTGCGCAGTGGTAGCGTCATTGCCTTGTAATCAAGGGGTCCCGGGTTCGATACCCGGTGGAGGCAGAAGTGGTTCGGATCCCACTTTAAACTGTAGGTTCAGTCCCGATTAGCCTTACTGTGCATAAAGTGGACTTAAAACAGTAACTCAAACTCAAACTCGTAGGTGAATGTTTCGCAAGGATAGCCTGTTGTGTGTAACGGGCTACAATAGCTTTCGCAGTAGTCACCCCGACTGTTAACCCATTCTCCCGACACTGTTTCACAATGCATACGTATGAAAACTTAGCATGGAAAAGGGCCATTACGTAACCCTCCCAATATCGGTTGATTTTCGGCGCCATTTGATAACATTTACTACCAACACTCACGCACCTACAAGGTCAGACACAACACTACTTCCGCCAGCAGACCCATAGTTCCAGCATGATACGCCAGTTGGCAGCACCGAATCAAAAATGGTCAGATATAAAGCTAACAACCTCCGTACTTGTCGTAGGGAGATAAAATAGTATTTTCTTCATAATAACAGGATTATTAGTGGAGAAGAAATTTATACATTTTACCTCCCAATAACGACAATTAAAGCAAGAAAAAAAAAAATTGCACAAGAATTTGTATTCGACGTGCCCCCGTGGCCACCACAATAGACTGAAATGAACTAGAAAATAGTGTGTGTAGCAATTCCTACAATGATGCGACGTCGCTTTGAAAATAGGCAGATTCTTCATGGGGGGAAATATAATTACAATGTAAAAGGAAATTAGTGTTGCCATCTTACGGAAGAAAATCTGGAAAATCGCTTCTAGGTTGGCCGTATGGAAATTGGATGAACCAAATTTGCGGGGAAGCACGACAAAATACCATTCTTCGAGGACATGTATGCTGTAGGTTCAGGTAGTTTTCTTCTGTTACAGTATCGTCGAAGAAAAATTGTAGTTTGTAATCCCTACAACTTCTTACCCAACACTCGGTAGATATATTTTCACCTCGTCGAGAAAGAAATGTCCGTCCGTTTCTCGGAAACCATGCAAGATAGGAAGATAAAATTTAGACATCAGCATATGTGGGCCAAAGTTTCTATTTGGTCTTGCGAAGCCGGCGTGGTTTAGTCTGACTGCCACGTTGGGAGTCCCGAGTTCGATTCCCGGGATAGATGATCTAAGTTTGGAATATTCCGGGCTTGTTTATGCATGAAGCTTCTGTGGAGTTCACCCAACCTCAAATAAATAAGTGCAATTGATGAGGCGGCTGAAGCGTATTGCTGGACACGTAACCTCAAGAAATTGCCGAGAACAAGAATGTGCGCGGCCGAACCTTCACATCCACCTATATAAGGTGCAATGTGCGGAGTGAACTTTACATTTACCTTACCATTGGGCACTGTACAGTCACCGGCAATAAAAAAGGGACACCTAGATCCTGAATACTCGCTTCCCTGCAAGGAGTTATGTGTGTTGCCTAACTCAATTTCAATGGTAACTTCTACCACCGCCGTAGAGTTAGTCAACACACACAACGATTGCAGTTTCAGGATCTAGGTAACCCATTTTCATTGCTGGTGACTGTACAGACACAAATCCACAAAACGGGTTCAGTTATCTCTCTTGGGAACGTGTAGGATGACAACCCACAAAGTAATGAAGCACACGGACTCAGCGTGAAGCAGGAGGTAAGTAAGACGTGTGATTCGTGAGGCCATTGCTCACAGTCAACACCATTTCGCGGACGTTCCTCGGCCTTATCAAGTCACGTGATCGACGAGTACCGAGTGCTTTCCTGATGGGTAGCGCCAGTCGACGCCTCCTCCTGCCACGCTTCACGCCTCGCCGCACGCGATTCACGGATCACTTTGCCTTCCAGACCGACGTGCATTTCTTACATTCGGCTGCCCTTTTCTTTTAAAGCTTCTTTCGCGTGATAACACTTCCTCCTCACGGTGTTTCCTTGTTCTTCTCTTGTTTAGATGTGTTGCAGGGTGTGTAACTTGTGGTGTACATGCTTCATGCTTCAACAGACCCGTACCCAGAATTTTTTTAAGGGGGACAGAGCCGAAAATGTAGAAAAAATAGAAGATCCGAATGGATTGATTGATTTTACTTCCTTTTTCTGCCTCTTCTAGCTAATCGTGACGATGCGGATAAAAGTTGATACTATGAGATGGATGAAAGAACAATTACAAACACATATGGACAAAACAATTCCTACACAGGATTATCTTGGCTGCAGATCCTGGCACCAGCACTTCGTTAGTCTGCAAAATGCAGTCGAGGGTGGTAATGTTGCAGCTAGTACACATGAAGAGTTGAAATGTTAAGATTCAAAGTAACGGAAAGAAATCAGCCCACCCATTGCTCCTCCTGACCAGGGAATCGATCAGCAACATATTCGCTTATAGACAAATGATGTCAAACGGCGTACAGCTAGGTGCTTATTGTTTACATTCAATTTTCAGAAGTATGCGAATAGTACTGAATTCCTAAAAATTAACAATATTTTCAAATTCCCTTTAATTTTATTATCAAAGTACCATTGTACAGCCACGATAATTCTATGCTAAGAAATATATATTTATAAAATAATAAATACTTGTAAGCAATGATTTATGTAATGACATATCTAAATGTGTCCTAGTAGCCTTCCAAAAATTGTTATAAAAATGAAATTAACAAATATTGTAGATTGCAAAGAGACTTCTGGAGCCTGCTTCTGTCCACACACAATTCATTCATTTTTACAAGGCCAAAATCGAAATTTTCCAAATTTTAATAAATCGTCAATGTTATTTTTGTACATTTTTATGAGTTTCCATTCAAATATTTAATATGGTGGTTGGTCCCCTTGCCCCCCCAAATTCTGTTAGGTGTTTATTACGTAGCATGTTTATTACTTGTCCAAAAGTTGTGGCCACTACACGCCATTGAATATGTGTGTATGAGTCTTGTTCTTCACGGTGCAAAACGGGGAACTGGCCGGATATGAAGAGAGCCAGTTCTTCCCACCTTTATAATACGCGCCCTCGAGCTATCTGCCAGTCATTTGTTCACGACGGCGGAGGGCGGGTTATCGCGCGCCATCTGGCCGGTCATCCATCAACTACGTAGTTCCTTTTTTCCCCATTGTCTCGCAGCAGATAGAGGGACGGAGGAATTCTGTTGCATGTTCCTTTCCACCGCAGCGACAGACATTCGTATGGAACTAAACGTGAAAAATCGCTGCGGGAGGCAAAGGCAGCGCCGCCAGTGATTGACGCGCTCGTCCTTACGCCCTACGCGCTTCGCTTGTGAATAGCGCTATTCCGTTCGCAGCTTTTTGATATAACTTTTCGACACCCGTCGCTTATCTATGGAGGGGTCACTTTTCATGAGCCTCGTTTGCTGGTCAAAGTAGCGGGGGAGGGGGCACGAAGATTGATGACGCTGAAATATTAGATGTAAGGGTCTCCCCTTTGCATTGACCGGTGATATCCAGTGTGTGTGTGTGTGTACGGAGAGAGACGCTTTTTAATTCTTTCCCGCCCTCTCTTGGCCATTTATTCTGAAGCGAAATACATGTTCCGATCTTAGGAAAGTGATATTTTTGTATCAATTTCTAATAATGAATAGACACGTCGCTAGCAGATCGAATTGACTGGTCCACACACGATCTCGCCACTGGGGATTCTGGGATCGATACGATCTTTCATTTTTTCAATCATTGGTAGTGCTGATAATATCGTGCGCCACAATTCAGTACTATGATCATGGAAATGTATATTAATACAACATGCAAATGAGGCCTCCCAGATGGCGCAGTGGTAGCGTCGACACCTTGAATCAAGAGGTCCCGGTTAGATACACGATGGAGGCACATACTGGTTTGGATTCCACTTTAAACTGTAGGTCCAGTCCTGATTAGCTTTAATGTGCATAAATGGGACTTAAAACACAAATTCAATTAATGTATCAAAGACGCAAATGACATTGTTTTGGAATAACTGGTTAAGAACAATTTCAGTACGATATCATTGATATTCAGTTGTGCATTATACAGGGTGTTTCCTGGCTGATGATACAAACTTCCAGGGACGATGGAGAAGGGCACATGTATCAATTTGAGACAAGGGATCCTGGTCCGGAAACTACTAAGTCGAAAGTTATAAGCGAAAATCGGTGTAAGAAGATGTAATACTTTTATTACCTACACAAGTTTCACAAGCTGCTACATTCACAACAGTTGTTCAAAGTGTCGTCCCCCAGCTTCGCTGCAGGCATGACATCGTCGCACAAAGTTCTTTCATACCCGTTGGAACAACCCCGGGGTCGTTCGAACAACGTCACAGGCAGCGAGAATTCTTGCCAGGAGATCCTCTTCAGTCTCGACAGGTGTCTCGTACACAACACTTTTCATATTACCCCACAAGAAGAAATCAAGTGGGGTCAGATCAGGTGACCAAGCTGGCCACGAAAGAGCTTGTGAAACTTGTGCAGGTAATAAAAGTGTTACATCTTCATACACCGATTTTCACTTATAACTTTCGACTAAGTCGTTTCCGGACCAGGGTTCCTTATCTCAAATTGATACATGTGCCCTTCTCCATCATCCCTGAAAGTTTGTATCATTATCCCGGAAACACCCTGTATACAGAGAAAAATACACTTAAATATAGAACATATGAATAAAATGAATCACAAAATAATTAGTACTTAGTAACACTATCTCAACCATTCTTTAATTTGGTTGCATTAAGACTAAACTTCCTGGGGCCACAGTCTATTGAGGGCCAGGGCATGCCAACCAAATTTTCTCTGGTTAACACGTGGCCAGTGCGTTGAGTTGGATCCGCAACTATTAGAAGTAATTGTCCTCACGGGTCACGATGGAACTTCTTCAGGAGACCGGAACCCCTTGCGCCAAATTTGAGAGTGAGGCTAGGCGGGTTATATTTATATTACCAGTCAGTTTATGAAAGAATCTATTTAGTGATCCTTCATTAACGGTAAAATATGTCTTGTGTAATAGGACCTTCATAAATTCTTGATTTAAGGAGATGGTACTATCAAATTTTTCACAAATAATATTGTTTGCATGTTCGTTATGCTTGCTGTTAATCCAATCGTCGTGATTTTTCCAAAGAAATGGAAACTCGGCACTAAGTAAGCAAACTAATGTTGCAGATAGGGATTAATCCATGAGGTTATTATCTGCAATATTGTTTAATAACTTCTCCCATTTTACTCTCAAATTCAGCACCAATGGAATTATTTTACACTAGCTGATTACCCGGCGTTGCCCGGGTATTACCCCAATCTTGTATTAGACAGGAAAATAATGAATTCTAACTATAGTGTAAAATGTAACTAATTTTAAATGTGATCGTGAATGTCACCAATTAGCTTAGCGACTCCGGAAAGTATGGATTCGACCCTAATCTAGGTCATTGGTGGCATTTCATTTTTCACCCCCTCTCAACCCCCTTGCCAATAGGTGATGAAGTTGAAGTTGAACCGCATTGGGAGTGTCACGAAAACTATGCATTCCACACGTTTTTGCAATACAAAAATCATGTCAGCCTGAATGTTAGACAATCCGAGAAACACTATCGTTGTGCGGGATTGCATAGAGTCACGGATGTCTGTCTGTGTGGAATTTAATATCGTTCGTTTTCGATTATTTTTACATGTCACCCCTTCCCAACCCCTTACCCCCAAAGTATTATTTCCAGATTGCAAGATACGTGTACCAAGTTTGGTTGGAATTGCTCCAGGCGTTCGAGAGTTATGCCGGAACAAACAAATCGAGTTCATTAGTGAGGCATTAAATTAAAACTTGGTATGTTTATATTTTACCAAATTACATATTTCTAGTTTCTGAGGTATGAATTGCTGACATGGAAGCAGAGACATAAAATATAGACAGTTGGCTACGTAAAGCTAATTTTATCCCGCATTTTCTTATTAGTACCTCAACATGAATATATGGAACAAATTATTATTTTAAGAACCCTAGAAATTAGTTCCGTCTTAATACTCAATAAAAAAGTAGTTCTCTGAGTTGGGTATAAATGCAGAATCGATAGCTACAAAGCTAATTATCAAAATTTGTTTAGATAAAATATACCTTTCATCAAACATCTAAAAATTAATACAAACCATGGCTTGACAGAGCTCTACAGCGAAGGGCCTTGGCCAATCTCCGGACTACCAGTCTCCATCCCACAATACTATCTAGAGGTGAGGAGATCTTCAACCAGTAATGAGGTGACGTGGAGTCAGGAACCCTCAGCCGTTATAGAAGATTTCCCAGCCCAGGTTACGCTACTCCCGCAGTCGGAGCCCAAAGCACAGCGCCTTAGACCGCACGGCCACGGAGGAGGACACATCTGAAAAGCCTTATCTAAAATAATTTGTGTATGTGACTATACAGATATAATATCCTAATGCAAACACTTTCTTCTAATGGGCATTAAAATACTATACCTTTATGAAGCAATTCAATGAATTCGATATTAAAATATGGAATCATGGGAAACTGCGTGTATGGATGGATATCTGAGGTCCGAAGGTTTCATATTAAAACTATACAGTCAGAAGTGGACTATAACTCATTTCTTTGTGTAATTTTGGCTGTTGTACACAGATATATGCAAACATATTCATTGTAACCACTGAGAGAAATGCAAAAACACAATTCTGTTGTTCCTATGTTTCTTACCACGCGCTACTGTGTGGTTTTATTAGCCAGAAGCTCTGAAATTGCAGCAGTCAACATTGTTAACATACTGACTTGGCTCCAGTCCCCTCCTAAACTATTTTTTACAAGTTTTACTGTCAACACCCTAAAATTTCTGAACTCTGTCTCGGAAGTCTGTGTGCGCTAAGACGCCAGGGGTCCTTGGTTCGAATCCTGATCTGGGCATGGATATTTGTGAGTGTCATCAATTTCATCATATCATCACTCATCCCCATCTTCGCAAATTAGCCAAAAGTGACACAAAAAGCGAAGTAAAATAAAGCAAATCAAATAACAAATCGGAAGTCTGTGTGCGTGTGGTCCTCCCCGATGGAGTAGTGGTAACGTCGTCACCTTGTAATCAAGGGGTCCCACGTTCGATGCCCGGTGGAGGCCAATTTAGCGGTTCTCATCGCACTTCAAACTGTAGGTTCAGTCCCGATTAGCCGATCCGTGCATAAAGTGGATTTAAATCCAACTCAACTCGGAAATCTATGGAGCAATGACGCACATGACAATAGGGAAGGGGAGAAAGCGAGTGGGCGGAGCAAAGTAGTGCGCGTTACTGAAAACGGCTGGCAGCTGCAGCCACGTTTTCTCCTCCATGCACTCACTTTCCCGCGTTCATTGGTCGAGTCCTCTCGGGTCACTACTTGCGTAGAGACTTGTCTTCGTTCGCTACCTAGGCCTCCCCTATGGCGCTGTGGTATCTTGGTCGCCTTTTAATCAAGGAGTCCCGGGTTCGATACCCGGTGGAGGCACGTAGTTGTTCGGATTCCACTTTAAATTGTAGGCGCAGTCCCGATTAGCCTTACTGTGCATAAGGTGGACTTAAAACACTAAATCAACGAACAAATCGTTCACTTCCTCCGGAGATTCCCGATTTAATTTTTATCACAAAAATATGACCTCCATTGTCACCGAGAAAAATGTCGCTATTAATGTCCTGTTAGGGCGAACATGCATTAATTCCACACTTCTACACGAAACTGTTCGTGACGGAACTGTAATTCGGATTGTCCAACGAGACTTAGCTGTCCGTCTATCCTTCCGGTCGAATGAAGTTCATGAGGCTGTCAGGCGATTTGAGCAGCATTTAAAGCAACTGCTTTTTGCAGGCGAAACTCTTTTCTGCGCTTAATTTTTGCGTGACGCGCTGCTTGAACCTGCAAGTGGCAACGGCGTGACGTTATCGCTCTGTCCTGACATAAAGCGCGCTCATCCCTTTATCTGATGGTGGGAGGAGAGAAGCATGCCTGGCTATTTTCGTAATGTTCCAGTCCCTCGGCATTCATCGTGATAACCTTATTCTGATTGCCCTCCCCTGCTCGTTTTTCTTCCCAGCCGGTAAACGGGGTAGAACGGTCCAACATTTTTAAAAAACCCTTGTGTTTCTTGTGTTTGAATATCATCGTCATGGCCTGTTTTCAGTGTTCAGGGGAGATAAGTAAGAAGCTCTGTTCATCCCAACTTATTATTCTTAATTGTTTAGATCTGCAGTTCATCCAAAAATTATTCATTTAAATTGTTTACCTCTGCGACCATCCAAAAATTAACTATTCATTCAAATTGTTTACATCTGCAGTTCATCCAAAAATTGTTCATTTAAATTGCTTACCTGCAACCATCCAAAAATTAACTATTCATTCAAATTGTTTACATCTCCAGTTCATCCAAAAATTATTCATTTAAATTGTTTACCTCTACAACCATCCAAAAATTAACTATTCATTCAAACTGTTTACATCTGCAGTTCATCCAAAAATTGTTCATTTAAATTGTTTACCTGCAACCATCCAAAAATTAACTAACTATTCATTCAAATTGTTTACATCTGCAGTTTATCCAAAAATTGTTAATATAAATACCTCACCTCTGAAATCAATACAAAAATTAATTATTATTTATTTAAAAATGTTTTACATCTCAAGTCCAGTCAAAGCTGTTCATTTAAATTGTTCACATCGATAGCCGATGGAGGTACAAACTGGTGACGGAGGATTCCACTTTAAACTATAGGCCCAGTCTCGATTAACCTATCTGTGAGTAAAGTGAACATGATGTTGTAAGCAGCTGGAAATTATAAGAAATATAAAAAAAGCTTAAATGATTTTTCCCTTACTTTTAGTACCTGAAACTACTAAATGTCTAGTTCTGCCGAATTATTCAAATACTTTCGCATGTACAGTCACGCGAAAAACAAATGGTACACCTATATCCTGAAGCTGTGCCGCCGTACGAACAGGTCCCCAATCACAGAGCAGAACGGCTATTTTGACAAAATCCTGTTCTCCTGCTGGCTGCTTCGGCGCAAAGCAGCTTGTTGCCTAAAGAAGGGGACAGCGCTAGGTTTAATTGGCTGTTTGACTGCAAGTTTCTTCGCAGGTAAACGCGGCAACAGAGGGCCACTGTCATAAAGCCGGAGGGCCTCCCCCATGGCGCAATGGTAGCGTCACTGCCTTGTAATCAAGGGGTCCCGGGTTCGATCCCCGGTGGAGGCACAAGTGGTTCGGATCCCACTTTAAACTGTAGGTCCAGTCCTGATTAGCCTTACTGTGCATAAAGTGGACTTAAAACACCAACTCAATCATAAAGCCGGCCTCCGCGCCGGCTATAAGGGCGGCGGGACTATAGCTTCCCAGAATGCCGATATGTTTGTTGCATACCTCTACGGTTAAGTGCGAACTTCAATACGAAATATTCAATAGAATATTTACTTAGAGCCGTAAAGTTAGGCAACCCACATAACGCCATTAGCGAAGCGACTATTTCAAGATGTAGGTGTCTTATTTTTACTGTCTGTGACTGTACGTCACCATTTATCAATAAATTCAAAATAATATTTATAATGAAGGCAATTTTATAGGTCAGTCGTTAAAACTTCAAGCTGTTTTTAATAATTGTAAGATTATTTTTCAGACTTTGTCTTCAAGAGCTAGTCATGATGTATTACTTGTTTTTGAGGAACAGAAAAAGACGTGGAAATGAAAGAAAATAACGCAAAGCGCTGTTCTTTTGTTACTGACGTCAGCGTTCTCCTTCTGCAGAGTGGCGCCCTCCTCCGGGCGAAGAAAAGAGTGACAAATCGGCGCTCGGTTAGCCAGCTTGTTTGTTAGCGGAGGATTCTCCAGCGCCTCCGAAGCAAACCGCGCAGATTACAGAAATCGGATTTGAGGGAGGCCATTGCGAGTCACTCAGCCTTAGCGTGCAGCCGAGGGGTGGGGGTGGGGGGTGGGGTGAGAAAGAAGGGTTCGGTTGCTAGCCCGAGGAAGGGGCGGAAAAGGGTTAAGGACTCGCAACACAAACTACGGGAAAGTTAGGAAAAGGAGAAAAAGTTGAATCGGTTGCATTGTACCTCTTAGGTTCAGAAAATCCAAAGAGGTAATAACATACAGGGCGATTGTAAAGTTAGTGAACGATTTTTAAAAATCGGTTTAATTAAACGGTTAAGTTAAACGTAACGAATCATACACAAACGAAAGGTAGACCTTCCGAGATCTTTTTATAGTTCTCATAAGCATTCAATATGTCCAGCCCTTTATCACACGGCATACATCTATACCAGAACCGTTGTTGTTACTGGCCATCCCATTTCATCAAGGCTATTGCGTCACAGGGGGAAGTAGACGACGTGATTGTTCATTTACGGCGTTGCCTCTAGTGCTCGAAACAGCTAATCTTGAAATTTGTTCTTGAAATTTGCCTGCTCTCTTATCCTATTGGAAGCCTGGAATTACGCCGGCCGATCTTAAGGCTGTAGTTTCTTTCTGTCCATCCCCAAACCAACATATCAGTAGTGACTATGTTACTGGCAACTGTGATTTGAAGTCGCAGATAATCGAAATCCCGTGCTAGGGGTTTTGCATAGTTGTCATCCTTGTCGTAACCACAAGAATAAAAATCGTGGGACTCTCACAATTGACAGGCTGCGGGCGAAGAAAACGCTTTCTCCTCCTGGTTCGCCGGGACCTCCCCACATTGTGATGACGTCGTCGTCTTGTAATCAAGGGGTCCCGGGATCGATACCCGGTGGAGGCACATGGTGGTTCGAGTCCCACTTTAAACTGTAGGTCCAGTCCCAATTGACCTAGATGTCCATACAAGTGAATTTTAAACAAAAACTCGAACTCAAACCTGGTTCCCCGTCGTGACTGCCCCCTCCTCTCCCTCAGCCTCTGTCGACTGTTTTCACTAGCGATTTTCTAAAAATCTTTCAAGTACCTTATCAAGCACTTTTTTCCCTTTAAAAATAGGTCTGAAAAACGGGACCTGATTATCTTCATCTGGAAATTTTCTCTGTTCTGAAATAGACGATTCCTTTCTTGCTTCCTTGCGGTGTGTGACGAAGAAGATTAAAATGCATTCTTTCCTACTTAGATTAGGTAAGTCATTGGTCAAAAGGAGATCTACATAACTAACTAACTAACTAACTCTCTAGCCTTCTTAAACCAGAAGGTTCATGGCTGCAGCAACACAGGCCTTCCATCTTTCCCTATCCTGAGCAAGATCTAAATACTCTTTTCCATCCCTACCGATTTCCTTTAGGTCCATCTCAACGTTGTCCCTCCATCTTCGTCTTGGTCTCTTACCATCAGGTTTCCCAACAAGAATCCTGTAAACTCCTCTTTCCTCTCTCATTCGTGCCACATGGCGTGCCCACCTAAGTCTTTTTGATTTAATCATTCTAATAATATCTGGACATGAATACAAATTATGTAGTTCTAAATTATGTAACCTTCTCCACTCACCTGTCTCCTCATCCCTTTTAGGTCCAAAGATTTTCTTAAGGATCTTATTTTCAAATACTCTCAATTTATGTTCCTCTTTCAATGTAAGGGACCAAGTTTCACACCCAAATAATACTATAGGCAAAATTACTGTTTTGTATATTTTAACTTTTAGTTTCTTAGATATTAAACGAGAAGACAAAAGTTTATGAAGAGAGAAGTAACATGCATTTCCTGAATTAAGCCTCTTTAATATAATTTTCATTTGTTAATATTACTCCTAAGTATTTGAATTTGGAAACTGGTTCAAACGAGTAGTTATCAATAATTAGATTTTGATTATTACCTAACACTTGGTTTCTGCCTGTAAGCATATATTTAGTTTTCTCTTTGTTAACTTCCAAACCTATCTCTTTAGCAGTTTTGAAAAAAAATTAGCATTATTCTTGATTGTATTTATATCATCCCCTAATAAGTCTACATCATCTGCATATGCTAACAACTGAGTCACACCGTTTAATTCTAGTCCTTCGTTAGTTTCTTTTACATTCCTAACAGCATATTCTAAGGCAAAATTAAAAAGCAATGGAGAGATGGATCTCCATGTTTTAACCCATCATGAATTGTAAATTTGTCAGACACATTAATACCCATACGAATTTTACATATTACCTTATATTTGAATTTGAATTATAAATTCAGTGATAAAGCTTTATTCCAAAAATGGGTACGAAAAAAGTGGGTGCAGAGTGACGGAGTGGCTTTTTATGCGAAGTAACTTTAACTGGAACTCTGTTACTTTTAAGAAGTAACTTTTCAAATACTCTTCAAATTCTCCCATTTTTCATATTGTTATCTGTTCTTTGGACTTGGGCGAACGTTCTCTTTCTCGACTCTCGGTCCTTGTTTATTAAATTGGTCTTTCGTTCCTCGCAATGTGAGCTTCAGGAATGGGGTAATTGCCGAGTGAAAAATTGCAGTCGGGGAAAATACATTTATCCCTGCATCCAGACGCGCTCTACTCGAGTAAACACCTCGGATCCACAGCACTCTGTAATTCACTCCGCACCTGCCTCGATGGAGCGCGCCATGATTGGATATGAGGAATGGGGACTATGACAATCTGCCAAGTGCGTCGCGTGCGGAGAAGAATCTCGTGCATCATTTCGACGGCGTTCCCTGATTGCTGAGATCGTTCATATCAGGATTGTTACCGTTAATTTCCATCTTAGAGAGCCTAGGTCCTCAAGCATCACTTCGGCAAAGACATATCATTTAGCCTTTATCGTTGGCATACGAAATTATTAATAACTTCATTCGATATATATCAAATCAGAAAATATATCCAATATGGCGGAGAATAATGCGCATAGAACAGATTTGGTAAAGGATTTGTGGAAAATACGTACAGTGAAATACGAAAATGACTAATAAAAATATGTGGATAGCTCATAAAACGGATAAAGGTTAAATGCACACATTCGGACATCCTGCCATTTCGGATAATCTGGATATCCGGGTAATTCAAATATCCAGATAGAAATTTATCCGATATCTGGATAAAATTTTATCCGTACTTGGCCATCCGTAGTTACACTGATAGCTGACAGCACCTAACGGTTGAGCTTGAAAGTTTTTGACGACTTTTTATTTGTTGAAAATGTTGACAATATGGCTAAAAATATGTAGAAAAATAATTGCTAACACTATTATAGCTTTTATACTTACACAGGCATCTATACTACAGGGTGGCTCAATAAGTCACTTAACACCCCCAGTACAAGGCCACTGCAGCGCGCAACATGGAAATGGTGATGACCAATCGTTATCAGGCCAGGGGGGAACCACATTGACGCCACCCACACGGTCGGCGGCCATCTTGATGTCCGCCATCTTGATGTCCGCCATCTTGATGTCCGCCATCTTGAATTCAACTTCAGAATTTTAAATGGGAAGGGGGTCGTGCGACATATCAAAATGGGCTAGAATTTCACGAGAAATGCAATGGTGAAGGTTTTTTCGACGTATCTTTAACAAGTAAAAAGTTATGACTGAATTCTTGTACCAATTTGCTCCTTTTCGAGGTGTTAGAAAAATGCCTTAAAATTTGTTTAGCGCTTCGGTAATGCATCGAGATCAAAGTGACGTCTATGGAGAGACGTTCGCATGGCATTGCACATTATTTTAATCGGATACATCCATGAAGAGCTGTGCATTATGAATGGTTGTCGCGAACAATTTACAGTGTGACGCTTCCATTGAATTAAAAGTCCTTCACAGTGACAAGGCTAATGTTTATGTTCATAAGGAAGTTCATAAACAGAATATGTGACCCTTGTCATCTGATAACTAACTTTGGACAAAAACTGGTTCACGTTCCCATAAGTGTTCTGGTGTTCTTCCCTATTGAAAAAAACTCTGTAAAAAGTACCTTCTTCCATAAGCAAAGGATGAAAAAAACTGTTTATTTAACAAATCCAAGTAGCCCTAAGCATTTAAGGTTCCGTTGATGGAAAATTGACTAACCAATCGTGTTCCACACAGCACGCAACTTACCAACACTAACCATTCAGCTTTGATCTGTCAAAAATGGGTTTCAGATAAAAGTCATCGAATATTCTGTTTATGAACTTCCTTATGAACATAAACATTAGCCTTGTCACTGTGAAGGACTTTTAATGTCGGGCAGCTTGCCGCCGAGTCTCGTAGCGAATGTCAGGGAATGCTATGTAGTTTCAATATGTGGAAATGAAAAATAAAATTATATCTCTCATTTGATTTATTCCCTTCTCTTATTCAAGACCCTCACAATTTTCAATAACATAGTGCAGTTTGACAGATTTCCTGCAATTTTTACCAATAAACGTTTCGTTCTTCCCCCCTTCCCTCTTACAAAAAAAGAGAGCAATCCGCGCCATCTCTTGGGAAAAAAAGGCATCGGAAAGCATCACTAAAATTCAGCACGGAGCCTCCTTAATTCTTGTATTTCTCTGGGCTCATCATCATTTGTCTCTCGTCAAAACGGTGGCCGCCGCGTTACAAATCACACCCCACCTCGCCTTCCTTCTCTCAACCTTCAACTTTCGCGTTGCCTGGGAATTCCCACGACACCATTTTAACATGGCAGTGACGGATAGAGGCAGGAGTTGGCTCTATATTGATCTCCACCTCATCCCCTTTGAGTCCCTCCTCCTCCCGTCGCGATGCAACTCTCGACTCTTCTCGGTCCCATCACCTTCTTTCAATGTGATCCTTCACAGACCAACAAAACATCGCGGGTGTCTCCCGAGGCTCGCTTTTGCGGTCACACTTCGGTCTCTCTGACGGTCGCCTGGCTCCTGTTCGTCCTGTCGCCTCAACGGATGCAACTCGTGGACCAGAACTCGTATGAATAAATATTATGAGGTGATGAATGAGGTTTAATGTCTAGAAACATTTTTGGTTAACGCAGGTCCTTAGAGTGTGTACTCCAAAACTAGTTAAAAAAGTTTTGAGCGGCGTTTCATTGCAGCGCTCATAGTGACGAAAAGCCGACCTTCGTGGCAGACTGGTTAGCACAACACCCTACGACGCTATGGGTCACGGTTTCAAATCACGGCCAGTACATGGGTGTTTTTGTGAATGTCCCATCATCAATTTCATTATATCATCACTCATCCTCATCTTCGCGATTAGCCAAGAGAGACAGAAAAGCGAAGTAAAATATACCAAATGAACCAACATAGTGACGAAAACTTAAATTTGTACAATTTAGAACAACGAGAAGAACGTGAAATGTTATGACCACAATCAAATAATTCCATTAAACTTTTAAAGCAAAAACAAGATACCTATTGAAGCTTTCCTGGCGGAGAATATTGAAGAGGTTTTCTCGGGCAATCAGCAATCAGAGTTAGCAGAACATTCCATCCAGGAGGGCGATAGAATTGACTTCACAACCACCGAGATCATCAATAAATCATCAAATTACTGGGACCGTCTCATCAAAGAAGCAATAGCCATACACAAGTAAAAGGACAACATCAACAGGGACACGGGACTCGAACTGGACCCAGCCTGTTTAGCGATAGTTGACTGGGAGCGTGAACGTCGGAGAAACGCCACCTGATTGGCTCGCCACCTACACCAGACCCCTCCCACGCCAAATACATATAACTTCACCCTGACTTATCTCTGCACTTCAATCCCTGAAGATGAGAGTGACGTTAGCTCTCGAAAGCTCGGAAGCCTTTCCGGAAATCACCTGGCTGATTGCTCCAGAAAACCTCTTCAAAAAACAAGATACATTATACAATATTTCGCACCACCATTTCGATCTGTCTTGGCTTCTGTTTCTTGAAACTGAATTATTGCCAATAACATCTTATGTTCTTCATACTATACATTTCAAATAGATAATTCTCGCATCGCAGTAGCTCTTTGTACTACTGCGCATGTCCCTGTCCATCATACACCAGACAGAAGGATTCAACGTTTCTTTCTGTTCTACTGCGCATGTCACTGCGCAGCTTCTACCTGACGTCAACGCTCCTTCCAGTCAGGCTTTTTACTGCATTGCGCAGGCGCAGAAAACAAATCGCATAATCTTCTTCGGACTATCATCGGCAAGTATTATTTGTTCATTTATGCTTACAGTTAAATACAGAGATGCTACGAATCTCAGCGAAGTCCAAAATATACAGAGTGATTCAAAAATGACTTTACAACTTTGAAAGCGGACTGGAATTGCTTCCGAAAACTAACAGGATCTGTTCAGTTGCCAATTTGTAGCAAACCTCAAGACGTTTTATCGCAAAGATTCATCTTGTTTAAATGTTACGAGCTATTGTGACAACCAACTGACATACAGTTTATTCGGTGTCTTTCCAAAATCAAGATACCATAACCATTGCTGCTCATGTAAATGTGTCTGTAATTCGAGAGTTTATTTCAATGAAAATTACAGATAAAGGTGGAAGTAACATTCCGTCGTTAAAAAAAAAAAAACCTTCAAGAAATGGATTGTGTTAACTCTGTGGAACGAGGAGGTGGCCATGCTATCGGCCGTGCTTGACCAACCAGCGAACTCAGAAACGTTTATGGAGGAAATCGACGCATCTACAAGGTGGTGAGGTTTGGCACCATCATGCTAAAACTGAATCCATCAGATTTGATCCTCGTCTACCCACATACACAATGGACATTTCCACTCAATTTTTTTATAGCAATTTTAAAAACTACACCCTGGAAAAATGACCCCTGCAAGTTCTCGCGTTTCTCTGCGTCCAGTTTAAGGCAGAAACGAGACTTCCAAAGTTGCGAGGCTAGCGTTGCGCTGAAAACACACCGCCGCCATGTTAATACGTCACGCCTTAGAGAGGGCTCGTTTGTCGTCTGCTTCGAGCGTCCAGTTCCGGATGGGTAGCCCACGGTGAGCGAACACGTGCAGCAGTTTTACAAATCTCTACCGATTTAAATAATGGAAGAAGGAGCGATAGGAGAAAGGAAAGCTATGCTTTGTAATGATCATTCTTCTATGAAATATCCGTGCTGCTCACGTGCAAGATAAATGAAAGGGTTCAGCTGCGTGTGTATTCTCAGGACATGCGAAAAATATTGCTTATAAAATTGGTTGCTGACCAGACACTCAAAAATATTTTTTAAACTTATATTTATCGAAATTTACCGTAACCTATGTAGTGCAAAATAGGAATTTTCACATTCTTCACTTTATTTATAAAGCCAATTTAACTTTCTTTTCCATAAAGCAATTTCAGTTTGTGTTCCATTTCTGTTGCGCAAATTATGATCAAATATTTTTGTGCAGATAAGAGAAAATACACTGAGAAGATTACATTAGTTGCACAGTACATATCTATACTTAGTTTATGTATAATTATTACAAGGAAATAATATGTATAACCATGGGCGTATTTAAGGGGGATTCAACGGGTCCAACCCCCCTCTTTTTTTGGTTCAATAAAATTACCAAAGTTACCTGTTCTATCCGCTTGTTCATAAAAATTTCTTCGTACTTATTTAATTCTCTTAAATTAGAGACGAATAGGACGGGATACGGATGGGAAGGAAATTTCGTAATTCCACACACCAGATGGGACTGCAGACCAATGTCTGCAATTTCCTGAAAGTTTCGTAATTTCTGCGATAAGAAACTGCATTGAGACTGCCAAATCAGTAATTTTTCCCCCCTCGAGTCATCTTAAAGGTATTTGGTTTTTAAAAACGCAGTGACACAAGATGAACAGAAAAGTATCAATACTAGCGTGACTTCGTGACTACATACACACAACTTTGTCGGGTCCAGCACACCCTGCTCCCCAACAAGCTTCCAGCCAGCAGTGTCCTGGATTTTTACTTACGAAATAAAGCAACCCTAATCATACCAAAAGTTGATCCATCCCCCCCCCCCCCCGTGAACTATATATAGGCCCATGTGTATAACAATATCCCATACTGAAATGGTACGATATATTTTGAATTTTGTTCTGCGAAAAAAGCCGCCTCATCTCGTTACCCCGAACGCATTAATTAGTTGGTTCACAACTTCACCACTAAGGATCCTATCGAGACGAGACATGGTCTCGTTCTCGTTGAGAGTTGTAAATGTCTGTCTCGTGTTTATTTGTAAATATCTCATTGACAGTCTCGTCTCGATTTATAAACATCCGTCTCGGTTTGGAAGGGCAATTCTCGTTCTCGTCTCAAGTCTCGAAAAATATAGAATTAACAACGTATGCATCATTATAAATACAAAAAAACTTTCTTAATTTTTTTTTTTGACTCCTCGTTTCGACGGTACGAGCCCTCGAAAACTGAATATTATCCTGCTTATATATGCAAACCAAACTGCAGATTCAGAATTACCAGGAATGAACTGGCGTTGTAATTATCATACACAAAATTCATGATTTATCTGAGGCAGTCTCATGTTCCAGGTTTGACTCTCGACCTGGGTATGACTGTTTCGTTGTGAGTGACATTTCATTGAACTGGAAATTGTTACATGGGAGGATGTTTGCTCGAGACTTTGGGGACAGCAGAGGGGATGCTTCTATTCTTAATGTTAGTGTTGCTCACGGGACGAGACATTTTCCGTCTCGTCTCATAAAAGGAGATGGGACAAGTGAATGTTTTCGAAATGAAATGGGACAGAAGAAAAAGTTCGTCTCGTATCGTGGCAGGTTGGGTGATACTTAGATTGTGCAGTTGGTGGTATTGTGTGTGTGTGTGTGGTGGGGGTGTACTCCTGCACCCTGACTTCGAATACTCTTGTAGTCATTCATCTGCATTGTAGCTATTAGCCAAAAGTGGGAAGAAATGTGATGTTAGAGAAGATACATACTAAATTAACCATGCGTTCTCATCGTTGCGGTTAAACAAAGTGAACGGAAAAGCGACGTAAAAGTAGGATAAATACAAAAATTTGCAATATACATATTAACTGAAGAAAACTGTCATTTACTGCAGGAAATTAAAAAACACCGTACCTTTTTATACCGTATCACCTCTTATATTGCAGAAATTGGCGTGTAAACCAGTGTTCTAAAAGTATTATCTTAAAATTTGCGAAGAAAATATTATGACGAAAATAATTGTAATTCCAGAAAAGGCATTCCTATAACATTAAGTTCTTGCCAGTCAGAACCAACCTATGTATTCGCAATGAACAAGGCTGTTCACGTGTTCAGCCATTGACTGTTACAAGGTTTGCTTTGTCACCCTAATGGGAAAACCCTCTACCGAATGGCTGAATTATAGTAAATACTGCTATACTGCTAGGGAATAATTCATCTCCAAGAAATGGAGCACAGATTTTTGCACTGGAAGTTGCAAGATACTTGTTTTACACAGTAACAAGTGAGTTTGCCGTCGCTTCCGCGGCTCATGCTTTGTATACCCCAAGTCCTGAACGTAGCAGCAGTTCGGCATCTTTGACATAACCCCAGAGGAAGCCGACCGGAACCGTTTCTGGTTTCGAGCCACCACCTGTTTTTCGGCAAAGCGCTGTTGTCGCTTTTGCGTGCAGTGTTTAGACATCCATTCATTCACTGCGACGTTTTACTCCCACGGTCTTTATATTGTATTAAAAAAATTGCACAGTACAATAACACAACCTTGCAAAGATAAATAATCGCAACCTCGCGTTCAAAAATCTCTAAAGAAACTGAATTAGCAACATCTCATTTAGTCCACGTGGAGTTGATGAGAGCTGTCATTTCTTGGACGGACACTACTGGTGGAAAAGGTTTCAGGGGAGGATTTACTGGACTCCACGTGGACCTGATATATGGTTGTAAGGGGGAAAACTGATCTTTCGGAACTTTCTTTGAAGTAAAGTGAGGTTTCTTTGGGGACCAGCACTATAAGTTGACGGGACGAGCAGAAGCATAGGCAGAAGCTCTGCCTGCACGCATTTCTATGTGATGACGTCAGAGGACCTCGTGTCTGTGGAGAGGACGTTTTCAAATCCGTGACGTAGGAGGTGAATTTCAGCGGTGTTTGAAGGCGTGTTTCTCGAGAACCAAAACAAATATCGCCAAGATATTTTGCACATCCCATGTTTGTGTCATTATCTGTAAAATGAATGGATTTAAAACGTTTTTCATGTCAAAGTGGAAATGTCCATACCGTGTACATCTCCGTGGAAAGAGCTAACACGTTCACCTTTGGGCTAATACGTAGATGTCTCATAGATTTGCTAGTACTTTTTGTGTTCCAAATCCTGCAATAGCAAGTGGAAAAATGAATTCGAGGACACAGTGATTGACAATTTCTCTTAAGAAAATAACTCTCATTATTGGTCTTTAGGCTATTGTTGTTTCGAAACAGATTCTTAGCAACCTTGCTTGCGTTTCCAAAGAAACAAATTTACCAGAAATGTTTTAATTGGCGAGTGACTGACGTGAACATTTATCAAGAAAAGTCAACTTTCGTGGTGAACGCTGTCTCATGGAAGGTAGGTAACAACTATTGCTTAGATCTTGCTCTGAAACTATAAAACGTATATAATTGTGTGTGTGCGGGTGTATGATGGAAAAGTGTACTGTTTTAGGAAGGTATATGGAATTTGTCCCTTCGATGGAACTTTGAAAGAACTTTAAATGATATATTCGTAGTGACACTATGTTACAATCATGCAATATCTTATTCCATTTAATCTGCTATTAAATGGCCTAGTATTGCCACCCTTTTCAGGCTGGGTGCCTGGGCTTGGCAGTTAACCATTCTGTTGCCCTATAAAGAGAAAACAAAGTCAACACACATTTATAACTTGGCTGTTCCTTCGGACGCCAGAGCCTTGTTAGTCTGCAACAGGAATTTAATTGAAAGAGGTTATCTCTTGAGCAACTTCTGAGCACTTTGCACCCTTGGACACATAAACACTGTTCGAATATTTTCGCGAATGTGAATAAGTTTTGATATTAGTAAATTAGCTGGAATTTAAAAGAATAGAAAAGAAAACACAGTCAATCGAATCTTGCTAAAGTAGAGGGCATGGTTAAAGAATATTTTTTTCTGGAAACGATCTGCATCTGTCAAAATACCTCCTCTATCTGTCCCAACAGATGGAGTTCGGAAGCTAAGTTTACGGCGTGGATACATTTTTGTGTTTCAGCCCCCCCTCCCCCTCCCACATGCCCTCTTCTGAACTTTCCGTACAAAAGAGAATTATCCACCAACCACCACTGCCCTTTGAACGTGGATGTCCTTACAGGAACTCGCAACATCCAAGGAACATGTAGTGGCCATACGCCTTGTAAGGATTGTGAGGGAAATAAGCTCCGAATTTATTTTACTTTATTAGTCATAGCGATAACCGTTTTCTTTTGTTAATACAGAAGCATCAATGTACCAAAACACATACGTTTTACACAACATAACATATATAACATTTTATCGAACAATGTACAGTCACCGGCAATACAAATGGGACACCTACATTCCGAAAACTCGATTCTCTGCATGACGTTGTGCGTGTTGCCTAACTTCAATTGCAAGTTCAACAATCGCCGTAGAGTCATACAACACACACAACACCACTGGAGGAAAACGAGTGGTCATTCCATGTCAATTCAACCCAAAAAAAATAGGGTTTTGGAACCCACGCTCTCAGTTTTTGATGAAACTTGGCACATTTAATCCTTCCATGGAGGTGAGAAACCCCATTTCTTTTGTCTCAAACTTGACTGGTTTCATTTTTATAGCCCCTCAAATGTTCAGTCATCACCTATTTCTTCCATTCCCAGAGCCTCCAAGTGGGGGCTGCACTGTCTTGGAAAAATAATTTTATCTCCCTTATAAATGATTTAATCTCTCGGAAACTTCACAACAATGTTAACCAAACAATAAGGATTCCAAAATATCACATTTATATTTTAGTACACTAATAAATTAATAAAATATTATTATCTGATTTCTTTAACCGAAAACATGGTTTACTAAAATTTGAAGTATTGTTGGAAGGACAAGGTGCAACACCAACAAAATTATTTTTAAAATGAGCTTAGATATATGCTATAACTTACCCATAAATAAAATTTATTGCGTTTTCATTCCTTCTGAAAATATGACCACTTGTTTCTGAAAAGTTTTAAAAATGGCTACCGGATTTAAAATAAATTCAAATTTACTTGAAATCTGAGAATCTAACTTCAAAATATCATTGAAGCAAATTTTTAGAGGATAAAATTTTAAATAATGGTTACATAGATGCGTGGAAAGCGGGGTCATGTCCCCTTTCCTGGAAAATGAATGCAAAGCTACAAATGTAAATTTCACGCACACAGTTTTATTTCAGTCACAGTCGTTTGGGTTTATTATTAAAAGGATATTGCATGAATGTGATAACTTCATATTGATGGAGTGTTTCTTTCAGAAGGCGACACATTTATGGGAAGAATATACCTATTTCACACCATGCCATCCACCAAGGAAAATGCTGCAAATGTCCGTGAATATTATATATCTATATTTTTATTGTCCATGACTGTACTTGAATTAAATATACACATTTCAGATTTGAAATTAAATTCGCAAGGAAACGGTAAGAAAACATCTTTAATATCGCATCGCCGTTAAGGGACAACCACAGGCAGCCGGTGGCATTCCTGAGACACCTCCATCTTCTTTAACACAACCGCCGGCAACGGCGCTACAAAACAGCCGCGCCAAATATAATATCTATTTTTCAAAACGTTTCCCCAGATTCCAATTTGCGAGTTTGGTCCAAATCTTCGTAATAGTTCTCCGATGTACACAATATCCCCGAATTATACGTACACGATCAATAAGCGGATCTGGCTTACACATTCCCCTGGTCCCAGAGCGTGTACGGTTATAAATGTTTTAGCAAATCCTGGTTCACGAGCATACGCCAATGAGATTAACTGTTCGATATTAAACACTCAATTGCTGGGTGGATAATGGGATACGGTTGAATCAGTCAAAAGCCTTAGGCGCAATGTATATTTTGATAGGGGAAAATCCTCCACGAAATAAGGACCAGAGCAAATAATGCGAAAATTAAATTGTGCACGTTCCTCAGGATCGGCTCTTGTTTTCAATAGCTTTTCGAGATGGTAAGCCTCAGGACAGATCTGTAGGATGTTGGGGAAAATATTTTGTTTAGAGACAGAAAACTTTAAATGGGTGGTTTCTATTGATAAATTAGGGATAAATTACGTAGACATTACAAATGACCACACTGTGTCTCTCTCGTTCATCCATAGCACACTGTATTCTTCTTTCTTTGTTATTTCTTTCTCAAACTCCTGTTCTCTTTGAGTGTACGTTCTATGCCGATTATAATTACCTGAGACAATGTTTTAACCTTCGAATGATATGTCAACTATGTTAGGAGACGATAACAGTGTTTTAGCCAATTTTTTGGCTCTTTGAGAAGAGAACGTCTTTTACACTGTTTCCGGGGAAGTTTCTAGACTATTGCTACCTGTTTTAATGTGTTGTGTTTGTCCTATGCAGGTCCAGTTACAACTTACATTATTAATATTTTCTCAAGGGAATCTTTACACCCATTTTTTTTTTAATTTTGAGGTAAGGGGATTTTCCCCGTGTACAGTCGGAGAAAGAATTACCTGGGCCACGGGACCTAGCATTTTGTAACGTCTTAAAGCCTGTTGTTTATGCAACCCAAATAACAAATTATTCGCTTAAGTTTGTCTGGTGGATCTGAGTTCTCGGGAAGGATTGAGCATTGATAGCATGAATCACATGACTCATGCCCCAGCAACAACAAACAACAGCTGGGTGCTACGTGGCCTCAAGAAGAACATTTGAGCAACTGGTTTCTTAACAAGATCTACTCGTAAGAAAATATTTTTCGAGTGATACTGGTCATTGTCAAGAAGGTTCACTGAAATGATGGTTCTCATCACAGGCCACATGCCACACGCTAATGGTTTAAGTCCAGTTTATGCACTGGACCTACA
This sequence comes from Lepisma saccharinum, assembly GCF_977018435.1. Classification (NCBI taxonomy): domain Eukaryota; kingdom Metazoa; phylum Arthropoda; class Insecta; order Zygentoma; family Lepismatidae; genus Lepisma; species Lepisma saccharinum. Next base: position 18,673,009 of record NC_139234.1, read on the forward strand.
GATTAAAGTGGGATCCGAACCAAATGTTCCTCTATCTGGTATTGAATTTGGAAGCCTTTGATTACATGTCGAAGACGTTACCACTACGCCATCGGATAGGCAATGGAACGCCTTGAGAAAGAGACGAGTGAAACCATATTTGACGTAAATTTTAAAAATAACACAATATTTTGTGGTCACAGTTTCGAACCGTAGGAGAGGCATATATATTTTTTGTCCCATCGTCCATTTCACGAGTTTATAATTCTTCCTCACCGACACGATTAACACGAATGGTAGAAGATAAGCGAAGTAAAATAACTGAAACAGAAATAAAAGGAAGAAGCGAAACAAATTTTATCCATAATATTCTGCAGTCACTTCAGTCGTGTTCAAGGAATCCTACCTTTAAAGAGAGCCGTGGTCTCTAACTTGTCTTTTCCCCTTCCTTTGTGCTCTCGATTCCCTCTGTCACGATTGGTCTAAAACTAATTAATGCGACGTTAATTAAACAATCCAAACAACGAAACAATGCACAATCAACTGCTCAACATTCCAATTTTTTTCGAATCGGAAAACAATTGAGATGCAGGAAAATGAAGCAAGAAGCAGTAATAAACTGGGAATTTGGTACGATATACAATTAAATCGGTGAAGATGTTCCATTTGATTGGATTATTGTTATTTAGTGTCGCTATTCTTTCACTTTTGGCAAATAGCGACGATGAAGATGACTAATGAGTGATGATATGATGACATTGATTAACGGACACTCACCAAGAACACCCATGGCCAAGCCGAGATTCGAACCAGGGGCCCATGCTGTCGTAGCGCGCTGTGCTAATCACTCCGCCACGGAGGTTGGTTAGGAGTGGACATTATACCATATTTTGTGTACGCAATTGGGATCAATCAATGGAATGACTAGGCATAGTATATTATTAATATATTCATATCATAATATCACGTCATATTATTCGGCACGAAGTAACATCATAGACATTCAATCTTTCATTATTGCTTTCACCTATTTCTTCGACTTCAGGTTAATAACATCAATAAGATAAATTATGAAACAAATGATAATGAATGTTGGATATTGGCAGTTATTTCGAATTACCTGACACAAGCAACATTAAGCCGACTCGGTGGGCAAGCTCATTAAGTGGTCAACCTTCCATCTCGTCACCAAAGTTCCCGGATTTGAGTATCGTCCTTGTCACAGGTGTTTCAGAATTTCGTCAGTAATTTCATGTAATGGTTACTCGTCCGCGAGTAGGAAGAAAAGTGATGTTACGTAACAAAACTAATAAAAATAAACATGATCCAAGAGTATCTCTCACGAAATCTCCTATAAAACCGGGATATATGAAATATATGTATCTTCACATACTTTTTCGATTTCCATATTTAACTAGCCGAGACCGAGAACGGGAGAGCAATTTTCAATTCGAGAAACCGAGAGACGGAGACACTGTAAAGTCTTGTTTCTTTCTTGACATCTTCCTAATTGAGTTGTTGTTCTGTTCGTTATTGGCTTTGTATTGGCAATTATTGTCATTATTCTTCCCCTGTAGGTAAACCATAACGACGATTTATGATGAAATAGAGCAGATAAAAGGGCAAGAACAAGAAAGTCATGCCTGCCCGGGACTTCAACCCAGAACCTTACGTAACGAGATTTGAAATTCTGGAGAAGGCATCTGTGTTTCGCTTGGCTTTCTCTTTCCTCAACTTCTGTTATTTTATCATGCACGTATAATTAAAATGGATCTGAGAAAATACGTTGCGATCCATAATTGTGTTGGTTAGATGCTATAAATGTGAACTCCAACATAGAATAAATTATTCCCTTTTGTATGTGGTTGAACATGAAATTTTCTTACACTGTGACAATTTCTTTTTTAGTTTTTCTGCACAGATAAGCTAATCTGGACTGGACCTTCAGTTTAAAATAACATACAAACTACTACGTGCATTCACCGTGTATCGAACCCGAGATCCCTAGATTATAAGGTGACGACGTTATCATTACGCCATCGAGGAGGCCCCGTGAGAAAATATTATTCACTCGATCTATACAATAATTTATTTAAACATTTACATTTTCGTTTTCTTCTTTTTTTTGTTAAGTACTCTTCTACGACTCCTATTTTGTCTTGGAATTTCTTCTTGTTTCAGGAAAAAAATAATACATGCAGGCTGTATACTCCCCCCCCCCCATACAAATAGATAGAAAGCTCACTCTCGAGAATTAATTTATAAATAACGTAACCATTAGGAAACAATTCGAACGTTAACTGACCTAACTGCAGATGAAACAATACTTACAGACGCTAACGAAATATCTATTCTTGTATAAGCTCACAGGCAACAGGTATCTGGTGAATCATTCACTCTTGCTAACTACGAGCGAAGGTCACTGAACCAAAGGGTGGCAAACAGGCGTCTGCTCTACGAAACTAGGGTTAGCAGACGAGGCCCGTGTTCCTGTTATCAATGACGTACGAAATAAGGAGGAACACAGCTTTCATATCAAACTAACCTGTGTTTTGGTCCCGCCATTGCATGTAAAACACTTTCTCGTCGTGTCCTTCAAGGCCTACGTAAAGGCTTCTCTGCAAGAAAGATATCTTACCATTCAGGGGAGGAAAAGTGTGTGTGTGTGTATCGAGGTCCTTCAACTTTCGTATTCTTCTTCATTACAGAACGCGTGCTGTATCGTCGATTTAATCTAATCTAGCCGTTGTAGGTTCTGTTTCTGTTGGGTAATTTCACATTGTCTTCCTGCTTATGTTATTCGCGACGAAGCTTCTGCTGGTTTCGATAATCTGGACGATAACGGGATTGTGTTGGTTGGTTGATTTGGTGTCTTAAATCCACTTTATGCACAGTAAGACTAATCGGGAATGCACCTACAGTTTAAAATGGTATCCGAACCACTATGTGCCTACACATTACTTTGCTGCTAGATATTTGCATGATAAGATGTAGGAAGTGCAACATTTTCAGTGTGTGGAATTAAGATTTATTTCTGATACGAAGAATCGGAGAATGGTGTAGTGAGAAAAGTATCACCTCACATGTTTGAATTATAGCCCCCCCCCCCCACACACACAGGATATCGGCCGTGGTTTTTATAACGAAATATAACATGGATGAATTGTGTCAAGAAAAACTGGAGCCTATTCACATCCCTACGGAACTTGGAAGAAAGTCCACGTAGAAATTGGAAATTTCTGTTCCGACAAAATCGGGACGTATAAAAAATGAAAAAGCAAAGTGCTACCTTGTGCTTTACAGCAAGCCATGAAGGCGTGTAGGGGGTGCGGAGTTAGGGTCCCACACTTTCTTGTTACGGCCGAAGGTGGGGATAATGTGATCAGCACCACGCCCCTGGCCGCCTTTACCCCCCCCTCCTCCCCAAGTTTCCTGGAGGTACCTACTTTATACGACGCTGGGTGGGCGCCGGAGCAACTTGAACAGGTGGACAAAATTCCAATTCTCCCCAGTCGGAGATCGAGCTCAGATCACTCGCATGGTAATCAAACTCCCTAACGACCGAGCCACCGCGGCACAAATAGTATAGTAGCCTTTGTAATTAAGGCAAGAATTATTTTAGCGTTTCGTTAAACGGTTTTAGGGGAATCATTTTCGGACATCGGCTATAACTCTTGTCGGTTCTGCGACCTGGCTTGAGAAAAGTCGATTTTATGACGAACAACATTCCACCTGATGTCACGTGACTTTCCTTCATTTCCTGTGTCTGTTGGCTATTGCATGAAAGACGAGTTGCTCCTTGAGACAGACAGAATCACCCGATCACCTAAAGGTGCAATGTGTGTTGCCTACCTTTCCGGCATTATTTACTGCCATTAAAGTCTTATGGGGAAGAACTTTTTTCCACCACTGTACACTGAATTGTGCAAAATGACCATATTTCTCGTTCATCTTCTTTTTCTTGCTATTTATTCTTGATACCTCTCTCTCTCTCTCTCTCTCTCTCTCTCTCTCTCTCTGCTCCTGTACATCTCTCTTATCTCCATCTGCTATTTCACCTATATCTCAGTGTCTCTTTTCCTGTTACTTTAATGCTACGAACTTCATTCCACCACACTTTCTTCTCTCCATTACTCCACCTTTCTACCTCAAACCACTTTCTCTTTCCTTCTGTTTCGCTACTTACTTTTCATTCTGCTCTGTTTCTGTGTGTTTGTATCTGTCTATTCGCCTCCTTCTTTTTCTATTTATCTCTTACACCTTCTCTGACCAACAGGCGCGATTCAACCTGCGCCATGTTACTCCTTCTTATCTTCCTGTTCTCTGTGTTTGACCATACAGTGGATGATATAATAGCACATTCGCCACCTCTTGGCGTAATAATTAATTAACTTTAAACTAAATGCGACTACGTGAATATGATTATAAAACCATTGTATTCTTGTAACAAGTACGTGTAGAGAGTAGGGGTCGATAAGGCCACAGCCCCCTCAAATGCATGAACACAAACTAAAATATTTCGCGAAGAAATTAGAGAAAGTTAATGAAATGTATGAGAGTATATGTATCTCAGAAAGCATGGAATTAATATTTTTCAATATTACTTTTTCAGCACTTTGCTCTCATTTATTCCATTAAAACAGACGATTTTCTACTAATTAATTTATATGGGCACACCTGGCCTATACATGGTATCGCTAAATGTTCGTATTTGGTTACAAGAAGCAAATACAAATGGGAAAGGCCAGTGGTGGAGCGAGACGTGATGGTGTTGGAGCACACTGAGGACTCAAAAATTTAGGAGTGGGGTCAAAGTTAAATGTATTTTGTTATTGAGTGATCCAAATAAGAATTTGTTATAAAAAATAATAGGTGGAGTAAAAATTAAACAAATTAATATATTGCACTGAACATGTGCTAAATTTTAGATTCACATCTTCATGATCCAGGGATAAGCAGAAAATAAGACTCTAAAACTAGTGAGGGTCTCTCAGATGGCGCAGTGGTAGCGTTGTCGCCTTGTAATGAAGGGGTTTCGGGTTCTATACCCAGTGAAACCACATAGTGGTTCAGATCTCGCTTCAAACTGTAGGCCCAGTCCCGATTAGCCTTACTGTGCATAAAGTTGACTTAAAACACCAAATCAATCAATCAATCTGAAACTAGTGATTCTGGATTTGAGTCTTTTAAGGTTTTCCATATTCATTATCATCTATACACTTCCAGGGTCGGGTACCCTATTCTACACCCTCGAATTTTGAATTTTTTTTTTCATTATGAACATTATTTGATCCTATTTGTGAATAAAAAAATTGGAGCGCGGAAAGAAGTATTTACGACTGTACAGCCGTTTAAAGTTGAAATTTTGTCGTTTGAAATGGTTCGCAATTATTTCGAATTTCTAGATCGTGATACTAACACGACACCAAATTTTAACTATCGATCTCAACCTAACTGAACTAACCTATCCACGCGCCAATGGTTCGTGGGGCTAGCGCCAATGGTTCGTGGGGCTAGCGCCAATGGTTCGTGAGGCTAGCGCCAATGGTTCGTGGGGCTAGCGTCAATGGTTCGTGGGGCTAGCGTCAATGGTTCGTGGGGCTAGCGCCAATGGTTCGTGGGGCTAGCGTCAATGGTTCGTGGGGCTAGCGCCAATGGTTCGTGGGGCTAGCGCCAATGGTTCGTGGGGCTGGCGCCAATGGTTCGTGGGGCTAGCGCCAATGGTTCGTGGGGCTGGCGTCAATGGTTCGTGGGGCTTGCGTCAATGGTTCGTGGGGCTAGCGCCAATGGTTCGTGGGGCTAGCGTCAATGGTTCGTGGGGCTAGCGTCAATGGTTCGTGGGGCTAGCGCCAATGGTTCGTGGGGCTAGCGCCAATGGTTCGTGGGGCTAGCGTCAATGGTTCGTGGGCCTAGCGCCAATGGTTCGTGGGGCTAGCGTCAATGGTTCGTGGGGCTAGCGTCAATGGTTCGTGGGGCTAGCGTCAATGGTTCGTGGGGCTAGCGCCAATGGTTCGTGGGGCTAGCGTCAATGGTTCGTGGGGCTAGCGCCAATGGTTCGTGGGGCTAGCGTCAATGGTTCGTGGGGCTAGCGCCAATGGTTCGTGGGGCTAGCGCCAATGGTTCGTGGGGCTAGCGCCAATGGTTCGTGGGGCTAGCGCCAATGGTTCGTGGGGCTAGCGTCAATGGTTCGTGGGGCTAGCGCCAATGGTTCGTGGGGCTAGCGCCAATGGTTCGTGGGGCTAGCGTCAATGGTTCGTGGGGCTAGCGCCAATGGTTCGTGGGGCTAGCGCCAATGGTTCGTGGGGCTAGCGCCAATGGTTCGTGGGGCTAGCGTCAATGGTTCGTGGGGCTAGCGTCTATGGTTCGTGGGGCTAGCGTCAATGGTTCGTGGGGCTAGCGCCAATGGTTCGTGGGGCTAGCGTCAATGGTTCGTGGGGCTAGCGCCAATGGTTCGTGGGGCTAGCGTCAATGGTTCGTGAGGCTAGCGCCAATGGTTCGTGGGGCTAGCGTCAATGGTTCGTGGGGCTAGCGTCAATGGTTCGTGGGGCTAGCGCCAATGGTTCGTGGGGCTAGCGCCAATGGTTCGTGGGGCTAGCGTCAATGGTTCGTGGGGCTAGCGTCAATGGTTCGTGGGGCTAGCGCCAATGGTTCGTGGGGCTAGCGCCAATGGTTCGTGGGGCTAGCGTCAATGGTTCGTGGGGCTAGCGCCAATGGTTCGTGGGGCTAGCGCCAATGGTTCGTGGGGCTAGCGCCAATGGTTCGTGGGGCTAGCGTCAATGGTTCGTGGGGCTAGCGTCAATGGTTCGTGGGGCTAGCGCCAATGGTTCGTGGGGCTAGCGCCAATGGTTCGTGGGGCTAGCGTCAATGGTTCGTGGGGCTAGCGCCAATGGTTCGTGAGGCTAGCGCCAATGGTTCGTGGGGCTAGCGTCAATGGTTCGTGGGGCTAGCGCCAATGGTTCGTGAGGCTAGCGCCAATGGTTCGTGAGGCTAGCGCCAATGGTTCGTGGGGCTAGCGTCAATGGTTCGTGGGGCTAGCGCCAATGGTTCGTGGGGCAGCAGACCATCTCCCTGTAAGTCAAGTACAATGTCCCGTATGTCTCGTCGAACAAAGTCCTCTATGTCCTTCATCCGTTGAACGTGTGTCAATCTCATATTTAGTCCTTTTGTATTAATTCAATGTCACACAAATCAATTCCAATGTCTAAAGTCGCACAAAACAATTGCAATGTCTCAAATATCCAATTCGCCAATAAATTACATAAATAATATATTGAAATCGCAAATTATCACATTGCACAAGTCATTCATAACAAGAAAAAATTGCAAATTATCCTATTGCACAAGTCAAAGATAAGAAGAAAAGGAAATGTTCAGACGTGCGCCTGTGACATGAATCCAAGATGCGCCATGATCAAATCCCTACAAAACCGTTTCGACGTTACATAAGGAATCTAAATAATGAAAAACGTAAGTTTCCTAGCACGTAGATCTAGAAAAATTACTTTCCGCGCTATTTAGAAACATCGTTTCTTATGAAGAACTAATTTTCGTAACGAGAATATTTGAAATGTGCGAAAAATCGAGGGTGTAGAAAAGGGTACCCGAGCCCACTTCCATTATATTTTTACCATGAAATTTACCAATTACATTTCAACAGTATAGTCAATCCTAAATTTGGATGGGCATGACCCACCTTCTTCCACCTTTGGCGACGCCTCTAAGAAAGACGAGGTAAGAAGTAAGATCTAAGGCAAGAAGGGGTAGATGTGGAAACGGATGGTAGTGCGTAGATGCATAATAAATCAACATCATATACCTTCTGTTCACCTGCCACAATTATCAGCCCCCAGCGGTGGAAACAATTTGGTAATGGTAATTCCATGGGCTTTGTGGTAACACGATGGGAACAAATTAAGATTTTCTCCGAAAAGCACTAGATGTAAGCGACAGGCATTTAAGCAGAATTAGGTAATGACAACGAGGTGACAGGGGTTCATACCCACGCATCAAACTGTGCATTAGGCAAATTCAACTCGTGCTGTTTCATTGGACAGCGAAACAAGTGCGCGCATTGACAATTGACTGACACGTTCCAACAATGGAGCTCCCATTGTTGCGTCAGTGTTTAACCCCTCCATTAGTCCCCGGGCCCTCGCTGGCAAACCTCCCAAACGCTTCTTTTGTGCTCGCCCTTCGTCGCTATTCTCATGCTGATTCTTTGTTTATGAATCAGAGTCAACAGCGTGTTCGGTGGACGTTTGAGGGAAGAGCATTCGGCCTACACTATCGACAGCCTCTCTCCCTCTCTCTCGCAAAACCTCCTCTGGTGATTCTAGTTACCAGTGTTGCCAACTGCAAGGTGTATAACTCCACTAAATTGTATATTAAAGCCACGCATGGTATTAGAAATACTTCGATTGGGGATGATGAGGGAAATGGCAGTATACCTGGTGTCCCAGAAGTCGTTCCCTGATTACAAACTTTATTCATATGCGCTATATGCAAGGTAGAAATGTGAAAGTGGTGCCAAAATGTTGGAAAACTAACCAAGTTTTGTTGTTGCAGGTTTGAGTAACGTGGCTGTAGTGTAGTAGTGTCAGAGCCCAGAAAACCGGGAATGTTCACAAATCAGGAAAAAGCTCAGCATGTCCTATGGTATCACGAGACCCGGTCACCAATAACAGTGCAGAGGAACTTTCAAATGTACAGAATTCTTTCGTCTAGAATATCTGACATCATAATTTGGTATTTAAAAAATGGAATTTATCTTCATTCCCAAATCCTGTCAAGTCCAAGAAACATTGTATGGAAAGATGCCACCCGATGTCAAGAGCATTAATTCCGGATTCCTTGGCACTGACACTGCTACACTACAGCCACATTACTGAAATCTGCATCAAAAAAACTTGGTTAGTTTTCCAACATTTTGGCACAACTTTCACATCTCTACATTGCATATAGCGGATATGAATAAAGTTTGTAATCAGGGAAAGACTTCTGGGACACCCGGTATTTTTGTTGTGGGTTATTATTTTACAAATCTTTTCTGCCATGGTGGCTAATGACGAAGATGAGAATGAAGAATTATTAGATGAAAATAATGAAGGGACACTCTTAAACGTACATGAACATATGAACTGCACCCCCGTGTATTTCTCTCTCTCTCTCTCTCTCTTTCTTTCTCTCTCTGTGAAGGAAGGAGAAGGAGGAAATCATGCATCTCTTACTCTCTCGCGAGTCAGCCAGATTCCTTCCCTACCCCTTTCTCTCTGCTCTTTCTTTTATTTTGTTGTCTCTAATTTATTTTTCTTCTTCCATTCTCTGGCTGTTGGTCCAGGCGCCGGAGCCTCGTTTGCCTTCAAGAAAGCTGTTTCAAGCGTTACTGCATTCGAGAAAGCTTGACCATTCGATTACGGCCCGTTTCGCCTTATTGAGTTATCACTTCCCCCAATACAATTTCGCATGATGTATGTGACACTAACTTTCTAAGGCGAAACGGGACATCCCATTTCGCCTTATCCTGTTTCGCCTTACACACAAAAAATTTCCCACCGGGGAATATTGTCGTCATGAAGGGTGATTATTATTAATGTATTATTAACCTAACCTAACCTAACCAAACCGACATGACAATGGGAGCCAAGGTAGGCAACATCACAAGCGAAATGTTTTGTGTGTAAGGCGAAACTGGATATGGCGAAATGGGATCTCCCGTTTCGCCATAGAAAGTTCGTGTCACATAAAACATTTGAAATCCTATTGGGAGAGGTGAAAACGCAATAAGGAGAAATGGAATAAGGCGAAACGGGAGGACACGGACCATTCTATACCTTCGCATAAAGTCACCCGTTCAGCCCAAGATCTTAAGCTCTTTCTACACACGTAATGTTTAGCATTTCGTAACAGATCTGACTAAAACGCACCAGATATTATTCATCCGACTTTGACACCGGCTTACAACGTGTTTAGTAAATTTAAAAAGCCGGATGGTATGTGATTGTGTTGATAAATTTATGGGCAAAGAAAAACTGACAAAGAGAATTTCAAGTGCATGTGGCCCTGAAGTTGATAATGTGATAACAAATGGACTCCCATGATTGAAAAAGTATGGTAATATTAACTAGGATCAAGAATACTTATGAATTTCTCTCCAAAAAAAAATCTCCCGGGAAGAAAATACCTGAAGCCAGAAGAGTTGCAACATGAATGCAAGTTACCACAGAAGAGGAATTTTCTCTTTCGCCTCCCAATACATAAAACACCCTGCTTAAATCATATGCGCCGATTTGGGGGGGGGGGGGCGGGTGGCATTAGCACTCTATTGTCGTTCTCTTTCTTCCTCTCTTCCACTCAGCTCTGTTGTCATTCTCTTCATTCTTCTCGTTTTTCTTTCCATATACCAGCGGTTCCCAAAGTGTGCGCCACCGGCCTGGCTGGCTTACAGAGGCGACACGAAATGTCCCAATATGTTCACTGCAGTGACCATTACTTGTTAGTCAATGATATGATAGTTCCAAATAGTTTCAGATATGCTAATTTAGTACTTTTTACATATAATATGTTTCTGAATTTAAAATTTGTGTTTACTAACCACACTATCTGAGCGTTGCAGGTGTTAGATAGGCCTACACAGATTTGGGCGCCACGAAAAGATCTTGAAACACTAAGGGCGTCGTGAAACGAAAAGGTTTGGGAACCTCTGCCATATACCCTTCTGTTGTCTTTCTTTTTCTACATCTATTTCTTTGCTCTCGACTTTGTCCATTTCCATCTACATATACCTCTTTTGTCCTTCTCTTCCATAGTGTTCTCTCTTGTATTTCTCTCTTCCTCTCGATATCCCTCCACATAGTCCTCCGTTGTCGATCTCTTTTTTTCTCTCTTTCCCTTCCAGATAGTCTTATTTGGTCGTTCTCTTGCTTCCAATCTATTTCTTACGTCCACATTATCGTAGTTTCTATATATTATTTTCCCTACACATGGCCCTCAGTTGTCGATTTTAACTTTCCTCTGATTCCACAGATTCCTCCGTTGCCAGTTTCTTCGTTATCTTCTCTCCTAAATGTCCCATATTGTCCTCTGTTGTCCTTCCCTTTCTCCCTCTCCCTTTCCTTCCACCTAGCACTATCTTGTTGTTCTCTTCGTCCCTTATTTTCTTTCCACATAGCCATCTGTTGTCGTCCTCTTCCTTCCTAACGTTTTTCCTTCTACATGGCACTCAGTTCTTGTTCTCTTCATTCTTCTCTGTTTCCTTCCACCTAACCCTCTGCTGTCGTTCACTTCATCCCTCTCTTTCCACATAGTCATCTGCTGTCGTTCTCTTCATACCTCAAATTATCTTTCCACATAGCCCTCGGTTGTAGTTCTCTTCATTCTTAATTTCTTTCCACATAGCCCTCTGTTGTAATTCTCTTCATTCTTCTTATTTTCTTTCCACGTAGTCTTCTGTTTTGGTTCCCTTCATCCTTCTCTGTTTCCTTCCACTTAATCCTCTGTTGTCGTTCTCTTCATCCCTCTCTGTTTCTTTCCACATAGCCCTCTATGTCGTTCTCTTTATACCTCTTCGTTTCTATTCACATAGTCCTTTGTTGTCTTTCTCTTGCTTCCTCACATTTCCCTTCCACATAGCCCTCTGTTGTGGTTCTCTTCTTTCCTCACATTTTCTTTCTACATTGTCCTCTTTTGTCGTTCAATTCATCCCTAGCATTTTCTTTCCAGATGGTTCTATGTTGTCGTTTCTCTGTTGCCGCTCTCTTCATTTCTCGGAACCCGAATATGATTTGCTGCATGGCTCACTTGGAGTAAATTACATCACGTTATGGCGGGAGAGAACAAAGACATCTCTCAAGGACCGTAACACATGCTTCAGACCAGATTAAAATCCAAAACATCCAGGTTGGCAACATTGCTGGGTTTCTCCGCATGCACTGCTCGGTGATTAACGAACCCACAATTAGGTAAAAATGTTATTGTCGCATGGTTCGAGGCTGTTTTAAACAGGTTTTCGTTCTTTGTTCCGTTTTTCCAATTCCCTGTTTCAAATCAACAGCCTCATCGTTCTTTTCTTTCTCTACTTAAACAAAACCAACCGGCCTCATTTATATGCAGGTACGCATGTAACCTCCTCCCTAGATATCACCCCCTCCCTCCCTTTCGACACACACTCGCGCACACATCTGGGCCCAACGCTACTCTCCCATCGATATTTTCAGTACAAAGAGGAGTCTTCTAATAAATACGGTAGAAGCCATTGTTAGTCCCATATTAAAGTTTTCGGGAGATTTTAAACAAAACACTTTTTCACTAATTGGTGTAGAAAGCACACGGCATCTTAGTAAACTTAAGGAGCTTAAGGCTAACTGTATCGAATGCTTTATTTATATCACTGCTTCATTCACATTTTGCTAAATTTTAACACTGTTTTGCGCATCGGACTTCCAAGTGAAAAACCGGATGGATTTCCGAATAGGTGGTATCATATGTCCCTGCGTAAGGGTTCTAGGGTATGCCCAGGCTCTCAACAATCGGTACCCGGTGTTAATTCTACGTGAAAGGACAGCCAGATCAGTATTGATGGTGTATATTTCGAGAACGCGCGGAATCGTACCATCCCACAAGTTCTTTCTAGTCCTATTGCAATGGACTTGACTTGACTTCAATAATGTTGCTCTTAGTTAAACTGGTAAAGTGTAATAACTTTCCGCATTGGAAAGTAAAAGTTGAATTCATCAAATAAATTAAACAAACGGAATAAAGTATCATAAAGTGTGATTTTATTTGCTTTATTTTTGCAAATAAACTGCCACTTTGGCTACTCGCGACGATGTGGTTGGTTGGTGTTTACATGAAACTAACGAAACGACACACTCAAAGAACACCTATGTTCACGATAGGACTCGAACCCGGGAACTGCGGTGGCAAAATCGAAAGTTGCCAACTCAAGGCGCTCGGCAACTGACCCGGTACATGTTGTGGTTTAATTTTATTATTAAAATCATTATGGTTGTGTCAACACTAAGGCTATTTTCAGTCTTCACTTAATATGGTCCCACAAGCAACTTTACGAGCGTCATGTCTAATTTGAGTGCCAACCATAATGACACTTATGGAGATGATCCTTATCACGATACATATGAAAACCATTAACGTAACTTCAATACTATACTTGCAATAATCTTTTGTAACAACTCAATTATTTATGAAACACCCGGTATTTATAGTTTTTCTCTCACAACAAATAATTTTGCCGTTATTAATAGAGAGAACGGAATGGTAGATTTTTGAAGAGTGAAGTATAGTGGCTACCTTTCCACTTGGCGGCTGGAAAACAATGGTTCGATTCAATTGTGTTCGGTTAACATCGTTCACTTTCGCGTCCCAAGGTGCCGAACGCCGCTCACACTACAAACAAAAGACACTTGAATACACCTCTCCCCATGTTGCCAAACCTACTGCAAACTCAGTTCTCTCCCTCATGGTATTGAAAAGGCGAGGGATTATATATTATCCTTTATTTTCCATCTGCAGGAGTGTAAGTTCGTATTTAAGGGGGTGAAAAACTAAATTTAGATATGTGACAAAGTTTAGGAGGGTTGGGGTGTTAGGGTGTGTGGCTAAATCAATGTCTCATTGCACTTTCTTTTAACTCGGCAACAAGCAAAGATAGTATTAGACATGGCAACGTTGCTACAGGACAGCAGATTTCCTTCGTACTGAGTCCTCTTCGCAACCCTTGCTACACCCACCGACCCTCGAAGGCGATTGGCAGATAGAAATTACTCTCGGCATCAGCCACTGTTTTTAAAAGCCGGTCAGCATGTAAATAAAATACGAGGGCTGGGGCATAAGTAATAGCAACTATAGTTATTCTTAAAGTTAAACAATATGATAATATGTCTCGGAGAACGTGGGACTTGTAATATGTGAACACGTCACTACATGACAGCGTGTGAACGGTGAGTAATGGTAATTAATTGACTCGTATAAGGAGGATATGTAAAAAAAAAATATCCTCCGGAATTAGACAATTTTTTTTCAGCGGAAGTTTAATATCTTCCAGATATCCAGCACGGATACTTTACCTATATGCTGGAGTTGTGCCGTTAACGAAGGCTACAGCCGCTTCAGATCACTTGCATCCTTTCCCGTCTGTTGTCCTCAAAACTACTGCTTGTTATTAACCTTACGGTATAACTAAGGGGAATTAATTAAAAGTAACGGTTTCAGAATAAGGTGGTAGGGTCTGCGGCAAGCTGAAGCGAGAGTATTTTGTAAAGTAGTTGTATTTAGAATACCCCTAAGGGCGATAGAATGGCCCTATTGATATTGTCAGTGCTAATTAAACAGAGTTACGAACCATTCATGCAAATGACGAGCGATTCAATTGATCTGTGCAGCGAAAATAAAAAGTGCTGGTATATTGCACCTGGTGTCCCCTGAATGTTTGCAACCTAGAGCCACATAAAGGTTAAACGGTTTGACGAACATTCAGGACGATATTATTCCCCGTAGGCTCGTGTGTTTTACATAAAATCTATCAAGGAAACCATGTAGAAAGTTGTAATTATTTATATCTGGAGAATATCCCCTATGGCGTAATGGTAAGGCTGTTACCGTGTAATCAAAGGTCCCGGGTGTGATCGCTGGTTAAGGTACAGTGGGATCCATGAGTATTACCTTGCAAATTGTCCATCACCATGTTCGTGCACTTTATTTGACCCAATAACAGCTTCAACAATTAAAAGAAAACTCAAAACAAGCTGTTGACAACTTCTGCACCAGCATACATAAAAATCCATCGCTTAAAAACATACAGGATATCAGAGAAAAATTAATGAAAATAGTCATGGACAATTTGCACGGTAATACTCATGGATCCCACTGTACAGTACACAGTGATTCGGATTCCACTTTAAACTGTAGGTACAGTCTCGATTAACATATACTGTAGAAATGACGCTGTAACAGCATAATTTACCCTGACATTCAAATACCGTAAAGAGTGACCACAACTTTTTTTAAAAAGTAATAATTGCCATTACATAGTTATCCTAATCAATGTAATTTCAATGATTTAGCTTTTAAAAATATACTTTTATATGTACATACACACACACACACACACACTCACACACACACACACACACACACACACACACACTCACACACACACACACACACACACACACATATATATATATATATATATATATATATATATATATATATATATATATTTCATGCTACTGAAATTTATTAATTTTCTATATGCAAAATATAAAATCCAACTTCCAAAATCCGAAGTAAACCTTAAAGCTTTCCTGGCGACGAATGATGTAATGATTTTCTCGGGGTATCGACCAAAGATGAAGATAAGAGGGACGTTAGCTCTCGAAATCTTGGAATTCTTTCCACAACTCACCTGGTCGATAGCCACAGAGAATGTGTTCATTCAAAAATCTGTTTTATCCCGTTTTTGTAAATTAACTGACTTAAAACTTAACGGCAGAATATTCTGACTTTTGCGATAACTTCTAACAGTTCATCTGAGTTGAAAGTTGGTTTGAAGCAAACGCTGACAGGGAGAGAACAAATCTTCATTGTGCAGTTAATATCAGAAGCTATTAAATTCATGAAAACATTTTAAGCGCGAGTGTGTATAACATACAGAGAGCTCACAAAGTGGGCGTACACCCCTGTATTTTCGACACTACGATGGTTATGGTTGAATGCTTGATATGAACACATACCTGGTGGTTTAAGTGTCCGGAACATCGATATGGAGACCGTCTTTGTCGTAGCACGGCCCAACTCTGCGCCATATTTTGGCACACTTCGCGATGAAAGTCAGAATAAGATTTTTTCCCGGCGATGACGTTCCACTCAATACGTTCTGCAGGGCCTCCAAGAAGTCCTAGAGGTGGTTAATCAATAACACAGGTATGTTTATATTAAGTAATCCAACTATTACCATCACATCACCCCCACTCACGACCGGATCAAGAAAGTGTGGGGCGTTACCCCCACACCCCCTATACGCCTTCATGGCGTGGTGCTAAGCACAGGGGAACACTTTACCTTTTTACTTTTTTTTTTTATTTTTTAACTATTACCATCGAGTGTCAAAAATAAAGGGAAGTACGCTCACTTTGTGACCAACCTACCCTGTACATACAACCGGCCCCCTTGACGCTACAACGCCCGAGGTCATGGGTTCGAATCCCGGCATGGGCATGGATGTTTGTAAGTGTACATTCATCAACTTCATCATATCGCCACTGATCCCCATCTTCGCAAAATAAGCCAAAAGTGGCACAAAAAGCGAAGTATAATAAAGCAAATCAATAACAATAAGAAATATATAACATACGCCTTCTTCTTTGATGTGATGTGCTGTTAGAGACACTTATCATGCCGATATAAGTACCATTCTCCTAATAAATACTTAAGTCAGAATTGGAGATCTCTAAATTTTCAATTTCAAATTTGTTCCTCTTCAACTCGAGGAGTCCAGGAAATGAAGAGATTGCACGATCCTTTGAGAAGAAGAGATTGGACTACCTTCAATCACTCCTTTTCCCCCCTCTTTGATGAAGGAGTTCCAAAGGTTCTTTCTGGAACAGTGTTAATTCAGTCTCAATACACACGTGGATGTCGAGGGGCAAAGCGAGAAACACGGATTGAATTACTTTTTTTTAAGTCTAACGGACATCATCTTGAAGCGTAGCCCTCAAGTTCTGAGAAACTTGAATTTCGAATGATTCTGGCTCTAAAAGCGAGAAAATGCCAAGGAGGAAATGAATAAGAAAATGCTGTACATCACGAGAATATAAGATAATGCATATAAACATCCCCACCCAAAAGTAATACTTAGGAACAAAGTCTGCAGTGTTCAAACTTAAGGCATTATTTTATAGTTTATTTTTTTCATAAAAAACATGCACATTTCTACGCCTTCTAATGCATAGTCCACTTGACACTGGGCCTCCCCGATATCGCAGTAGTAGCGTCGTCGCCTTGTAACCCAAGGGTCCCTGATTCGATACCTGGTGGAGGCACATAGTGGTTCGGGTCCCACTTTAAACTGTAGATCCAGTCCCACTTAGCCTTACTGTGCGTAAAGTAGACTTAAATCACAAACTCAATCAATTAATCAAATCCACTTGACACTTTAAAATTTATATTAAGTTTTGTTCCAATTAAATTATCCAGTTGCAGCGAAATCACCGCCCTTGAGAATGACGTTGCATGAAGTGCTGCCACACGAAGGGAAATTATCTTCGGTGCAGGGAACTTTAGGGAAAAGTTTCTCTAAAAAGGGCATTTTGGTCATTATTGAAGAACAATTTAAAAAGAGTCATCCTTCAATTTTTGCATAAAATTGCAGTGTCATGCAATTTACATTGGACCCATTGAACGCTTCTGAAATTAGCAAACACAACAAGAAAAAAAAATCTACCTACAGTATAGCTTCTATTAACCTTTCTGCTTAATAAACTCAATGGTGACCATGTTTTACCCCGGAGCACTTCATTTCATTGTTGAAATCAATACTAATATTATCATAAACTAATGTTTTCCATGGACTAAATAATGACAATCACAACAACAAAAGTTGGAGATTTGTTATCGCAGGTTTAAATTTTACTAAGATGAAGGTAAAAATTTCAACACAAAAAGGTGAAATTTTGTACCTGAAAATGTGAAATCATGGTCTTAAGTTGTGGTAATGCCGGTTGCATGTCCATGACGCTCGTCGTAAAAAATATTACAAAATATACATATCCTCCATTGATAATGGCCTAAAGCGTATTTGCTAGTGGAGGGAGATTCCATCTGAAATTACTTATATTCTTGTTATAAATATCTGTGAAAAGCGTAGGGTTTTCTTCATTAAATGACAATCAAAGCATTTGCAGTGTACAAGTGAGTATCGTGAGCCACTTTCCGGCAGCTTATGAGCAGTTAAAAAAGTAGTTTTTAACATTTTAACGGAGTGGCCATAGTGTCTCGAAACAATGGAAGGATTTATGAGCAACACATTTCCTTACTTTAACATTTGCACCCCATGCCCGCCAACCGCCTCAACACACTTCCTGAAACGTTTCAATATGTTTCTTTGAATTATCATCAAAATGCAAGGATCCAGATTAACCTTTGCAGTCTGGAAACGATCTAGTTCACGGACTTATCATATGGCCAAGTGCATGGGATTGAGGTCAGGTGACCGTGTTATCTCGTTCCGCAGGCCTCCTTCTCTCACTTCTTCCGCTGATCTTTCGTCAGTGCCATAACTCACGTGTAATTAGAAAACAATACAAAACTTTATGGTTACCCTGTAGAAATATATCGTGCCAGATGGAAGTTCTGGAGCTGCGAGAACAAACTTTATAGCTTCTGCATTTTCTTGTTGAGGTAAGAAGAAGAATAGAAGCTATACTAATTAATAAAAAATTGTTTGTTTATACATTCTATTTTGTCTTTGGTGCCTTTAAATTATTATATACCCTGAAGCCACCTCAATACAAACATCCAAACACATTTTTCTTGTTCTCTATGTGAAAGATGACTGACATACGCCATTACCAATGACCAGAATAAATGTGACGTTGACCATTATTTATCTCCACTAACGTCGTTTGAATACCTAGTAGAGGAGTTCATTGGTGTCTTGTTGCAATCTGCTGTTTATTTCCCCATAATGTCGGACAGTCTCATTTCGAGTCAGCTAGAAAATGAAGGCAAAGCAACTCTCGAAGTGTACTGGTGCTGCAAGGATTTGAAGTAAACCTTAGTGACCAGTATCGGGTTCGATTCCCGCCGTGAGAAGAAAATTGTGATGTTGACCCCCGGCAAAGGTACGAGATCGTATAATTTTGCATATACTTACCTCCTCTCTGCGTGATAAGTTCTTTTCCTATCTTTTTCCTCCATTTTTCTGTCATTTATTTATTTAATCTCTCTTTCACTCTCTCTCTTTCACTCTCTCTCTTTCTCTCTCTCTCTCTCTCACTCACTTTGTTTCTAGTCGGCTCGATAGATCGATCTCCGTGGCGAAGTGGGCAGAGATACCGGGTTCGAATACTTGGAACGATATTGTTATGGGTGTTCTATGTGAGTGTACCTTCATCAATTACATTTAATCATCACTCATCCTCATCATCACGATTAGCCAAAAGTGTCAGAAATGCTACGTATAATAACAAAAATCCAAATCCAAATGGACAATGCCAAATTTCGATGGTGGAGGGAGGACGAATCATCGGTTTGGCAGCTCACCTTTTCGCCGGGTCAAAGATTTGAATTCATTTTATACTTCAGTAATCTCCTGTCCTCCAGTTTCGCCTTATTGCGTTTTCACCTCCCCCAATACAATTTCATATGATTTATGTGACACGAACTTTCTAAGGCGAAACGGGACATCCGTTTCGCCTTACACACAAAAAATTTCCCACCTGGGAATATTATCGACCTGAAGGGTAATCCATAATGGGAGCGCAGAGCTTGTGATGTTGCCTACCTTGGCTCCCATTGTCCTCTCGGTTAGGTTAGGTTAGGTTAGGTTAATAATACATTAATAATAATGAACCTTCATCTCGATAATATTCCCTGGTGGGAATTGTTTTGTGTGTAAGGCGAAACAGGATAAGGCGAAATGGGATGTCCCGTTTCGCCTTAGAAAGTTAGCGTCACATAAATCACGCGGAATTGTATTGGGGAGGTGAAAACGCAATAAGGCGAAACGGGCCGTAACCAGTAATCTCATATTTATTTGTCGGGCCTTCCAGATGGCGTACTGAAAACGTCGTTGCCTCGTAATCAAGGGCTACCGGGTTCGACACCCGGTGGAGGTACGTTGTACAGTGTTTCGCATCTCACTTTAAACTGTAAGCCCAGTTCCGATTAACCTAACTGTGCATAAAGTGGACTTTAAGCAAAATCAAACTCATATTTATTTGTCATGATTTATCATTAGCAATTAGCACAAATTCTGTATTGTTATTGTTGTAGTGCTTAATTATTATGTTGTTATCAATAGCGTATATTGTAGGCTACCTAGCCTATCTGCGAAGCCTGAAACAAAGAGGCTACAACACAGAAAAATCGATTAAAAATTGTTGATTAAAATTATTCACTTCAATAAGAAAATTATAGTGTCTCTGAAGTTGGCAACCTGATCTCTCAGGAGTTTGCAACCTGGTTGCCGTTGGCATGCCAACGGAACTTCCTTGAAGGCGTCCCTAGGACCACAGGTCGTAGTGAGACAGTACAGATCTTGGACTCAGCATACGCCACTGAACACTGCGTAATTTGGTGCACTTTTAACGTGACACACAACTACGGTTATAGCACGCAAATTCTGTTTCAATAATAATTATTATTATAGTTCTCTTCCTCGTTTAGTGTCTTTTATGGTAAATGTTATTCACAAATGATCCATTGTACTACATCAGAAGATCCTACAAAATCTGCAAAATTTACATGTATGCATGAGAGTTTTTTTTTCGAAAACATGAATTATTAAACAACAAACATTTGGTCCAACACCATTCATCTGTTTGTATGCGACCAAAACAGCCTTCTAAAAATCTATACCCGAGCGAGACTTAGTGTCCGATATTCTGGTTATTTTTCCAGACTATGGTATTTGAAAAATTTCCCTAAGCCAAATTTACATTAATACTATTCTAGTTATTGAGAAAAAACAAGCTTACATCTACCTGATTATGGTTTAAGTCAATGCCTTAGTAGTAATTATGAGCCTCTGTTGCATGGTTTCATGGGTAAACGTTCGTTTCTTGAGCCTCCCGTGAAGCCCGCTCAAACGCACCCACAACTTGTGTCACCAAGGTTACTAGGGGGCTCCGTGGCGGAGAGGTTACCACAGAGCGTTACAACACCAGGAGTCGCGGGTTCGAATCTCGGCCAGGACAAGACTTTTCTTTGTGAGTGTCCCTCATCTTCGCGATTAGTCAAGAGTGGCAGAAATGCGAACCAAAACTAAATCAATCAACCAACCAAGGTTACTGCAAATATTCACACCAAATACTTTGCCATGGCTACGAGTGTTAACTATTTGCTGTATTATGGGTTACCTTATAGTTTCATTGAGTTTTCCTTCAGTCTCTTTTGCACGGATAGACTAATCGGGACCAGACCTTCAGTTTAAAGTGGGATCCTTACCATTATCTGCTTCCACCGGGTGTCCAACCCGGGACCCGTTTATTACAAGGGAAGACGTTACTACTAAGCTCCCGTGAAGGCCTTCTCTTGTAGTTCTCATCCAATCTTTACCCGAAGGCCATGCCTAATAAGACCCTGCACAGGATTCGTAGCGTCGAAACGAGGCATCAAACAAAACGTTTATTGAAAAGGTTGATTGATTTTCAGTCCACGCGATGAGAGAATGTAGTTAGATTTCGTGGATCAAAATTAGGAATGGCCTCAAAATTCGGATGAAGCGGATAATCCGGATATCCGAATGATCCGAATACCTGGATAATCCGAATATACGGATAGTACGGATATCCGGATTAAACAGATTTGATGAAGGATTTGTAGAAAACTCTTATAGTGAAATATGAACGTTGTGAATAAAAGAATATGGGGATAGCCCGTAAAACGGATAAACGATAAAACTGTCCGGATAATGCACACATTCAGATATCCGTACATTTCGGATAATCCGGATAAATCGGATAATACGAATATGCGGCTAATCCGGAGATAGGGTATCAAAATATCCCATATCCGGATAAAACTTTATCCGGATTTGGTCGTCCATACTCCAAATGAAGGACAGGCCAAGGGCAATTTTTATCCGTCACCCTCAGGCATAAACCACGCTTCGGTCAGTTTGTCAAACTAAGAAGGTTGGATAACCAGGGACCAGTGGCGGCGAAGGGGGCAGTTGCCCCCCAATTTTCGCCACTTTTGCCCCCGCACTATGCTAAATCTTATCTACAAAGGGGAATATACTGTCTTTGCCCCCCTAGTTTTGGCACCTTGCCCTACCCCCCACAGTTTTGGGACCCAATCGCCGCCACTGTCAGGGACCCTGTTAGTATTGCTAAAGCGTTGCGTCTGTTAAGTTTGATAAGGCAGTGCAAAACAAAATCTAAGCGTTTCCATAGTAACGAGACTTCCTTGATACTTTCAAGTGCCAAAGCTCAGAGCTCTCGTCATTCGGTGAGAAATCACCTATGCGCATGTGTATTTGCTGTTTACTATATATAGTTTCAAACTGGAGAAGAGACCGAAACGGATGTTTATAAATCGAGACGAGAACGAGATAGGCATTTAGAACTCGAGAGGACACAGATCTAAAAATCCCTCTAAATATGTGTTGGGAGTATACCCCACCGTCCACTTTCAATAACTCTATTTGCTAGTGGCTCTCGGAGCAAAATTTCTATATGTGGTTGCCAGGAGCTAACACTCCACTATCATTTCAGTAACAACTTTCAGGATAAGTTATTTTGTATTTTTACTGTATTTTAAATATCTATATTTTTTACCGTTGTGGACATTTTTAATTAATTTTCACCCTATGAAAATGGAAGCCAGAGGCTGTAACCCCCTAAGACCCCGGTCTAAACGCAAATTTCGCTGATGAAAACAGCCGATTCTGAGCATACTATCAAAACTAGTTCCTCTAGTTCGAAACTAGGACACAACGACACCCTATTAAGTAACGATAATTCAGCGTGACATCAGAGCCATAGGTATCTATCTGGAAGGAACGAAAGAAAACTTTGGCGAGGAGGGACAATTTCCCCTAGGTCTTTCTCTCTGGGGCAGCTGCCGATCACTGTTGCCAACTTCGCTCTTTTGGAGCTAGATCTGGCTCTTTCGTGCACTCGTTTGAATGTAAACTGAGGCACCCGCCCTCTGCCCCACCATGATGCCACCACTGGCTCCGGCCCATAAAGACCAACCTTTGCCATGAGTGTACATTTTGCACGTGACGTGATATTCATATATAGGCTGCGTCACCCACCCCCTCTTTCCTCCCCAGGTATTTTTATATATAACGCTGTGGCTAAGGTGAAGATGACAATATTGTTATCCGGGGATCCTTTATTTTCGATTTCATATGAACATCATTTGGATTATTGAGATCGGTGATGCCGCCAAATCTAGGCGGTGAAAACTAAGAATAAATTGCTATCACTTTAAAGCTAACGGTAATAGCAGCGCCCCCACCCCTCTGACAGCTAAAACTACCCTAGGAGGTAGTATATGCATCCTTCGTTAATCTAGCTCCTTGAAAGTCATCTTTAGCTCTATTAATGGTGAAATGTAGCTCTTTTGTGCACATCAGATTTGGCAACACTGCCAGGATGGCCGTATGAGGCAAGGAGAAATGCATTAGGTTTATGGGACCATTATTTTATTCGTTCTATCGGGAATATCAAACATCCAATGTCGTAGAAAAGTACATGGACGGAAAAAGGACACGTTGAACTATGTCATAGTAGTAGGAAAAGTCGAAACTCCCATTTGATTATCCGTAACTTGAAGTTGAAGTTGATTTCGCATAAGGAATACATGGGATTCTGTAAATACTCATTAATCATATTTTTCAAACATCGCGACTAGCTTACTAATCAACTTCAAAAACTGTTTCCACTTGCAACATGGAGAGATATTCATATTCTCTTGCATACTAAACCCTTTTTTAAATAGCAGTGCCCAATCCGACGATATTGAAATAAATGGACAACTGGTGCGTAATTATCCCTCCTCGCCTTAAGGAAAAGTGAAGGGTATCACATGACATAGGAGGGATAGGGTGGGAGGGGGAGGATAAGGGGACAGCATCCGGGGCAGGAGTGATTTCCATCCTGTATAGGTGTACTACGGTAACGTTCCTCTGCGGTAGAGTGAACACGAACTCTACCCTGTATATGTGTGTATGAATGAATATAGAGTTATTCATGTAACATTATCGCTTTACATAATTGTAAACTAAGACTTGGTATGCATGCGTACAGCCTGAGGGCTCGCATTTCAGAAATATATATATATATATATTCTATTCTATTAAGCAACGCGAGGTGAAAGCGCAAAGCAGAATGGATGGGAGGGGGGAGGGTTTGCGGAATCCGTATGACGACAATTTCATGACCGCGAACCAAAGGGAGTGGAAGGAGGGGTTGGAGTTGAAACAAGTGTCTGTTGACAGGGCAAATATTTGATGTTATTCCCTCGCAAAGCTTCCTGTGTTGAACAAACCGTGAATCTCTTCGAACATATTGTGGGGGAGCCGAGCAACACAGCCCTTACTCATGCGTAAACATTGCTTCACCCCTTTTTTTTTATTCCCGCGAATGACAAAAAGTAAGATTATGGAGGTAGACCATTGTTGACATTGTTGTGCTTCTACCAGAGAGGATTGCAACGATTTCGGCTCCTTTTCTTTTGTTGCTTTTTTTTTTTCCTTCTCGTTTTTCTTTGGAAAGTAGACATGTGCCGAGCTCCTCGAACAGTATTAAAATTTTCATACCTACCTTCGTTGGTGATCGTTCTATCACTCCTGGATATGTCAGTTAAATCTTGTGAAAATTCGTTAAAAAGTCAAACGCTTTCAGACTCGTGGCTGAGTGGTAGGATTAAGACAAGGGTTCCTGGGTTCGAACCGTGGCCAGTTATGTTCATCATTGTTTTTTCATCAGCACATTATTCACAGTCATCGTCGCGATTAACTCAATTAGAGTTACGTAAAATACCCAAAATAGGAATAGCTTGTGTAGTTGATGTTGTCTCCACCTCTCTTCCTCTCCTCTTTGTGTTTCTTTCTCGTTCCGTGGATTACTTAGCTACGTTTGGTATTATTCTCTCACTCTCTCTCTCTCATTTCTTCCTGTTCTCCCTTTGCACGCTTTTGTTTGTTTCTTTTTTGTGTCTCTTTCTCCTTGTGGTAATTTCCTCCACCTCTCTCTTACACATGCATACGCATTTCCTGAGTATCTCTCTCTCTCTCTCTCTCTCCACCTGAATCCTGAATGTAGTTTTATCTTCACTTACGTTATATATATATATATATATATATATATATATATATATATATATATATATATATATATGTCTTCTCTCTCTCCCTCTCTGTCTGGCTTTCCATGTCTACTCTTCTCTCTTTGTATTTCTCTCACAATATTTCCCTTCTCACCACGTCTACTTGACTCCTTGTTTCTCCCTTTCATTCTATTTAAATACATCTCTCCCTCTCCGCATGGGTATGTATGTATGCTTTGCACAGTCCACAAAATTCCCAATTATGTATTTGCATGTTTTGTTATCGATTTGTATGGAGTGTGCTCAATAGTTTACTAAAAAAAAGATATACACAGGTTTCCTAATGATATGGATATCGTTTCAAGTTTTCATTCGCTGGTCGTCTAGGTGACTTTAGTGCGTTAAGTGGTCGATTTTCGATTTCACCACCTACCTTCCCGGGTTGAAATCCTGACCTGGGTATGGATGTTATTTGCGGGTATCCCTTTATCAATACCATCTAATTTATCATCACTCATCTTCATCGTCGCGATTACCTATAAATGGCTTGAGTTAAGGGTTGAGGTAATCCAATTTTACCGGCAATAGCCTCCTAACAAATATGCACAAATATAATGAAATATAACCACTCTCTTTTCAAATAGAAGGTACCACAAACCTATGACATCAAAACGAGGGTAATAAATATGGAAATTTGGTGACATTCACCCTCCAGTGATAATTAATTTCCATCCCTTAGCGTCCAAGTCACCACCACCAACCCTTTGACAAGACTCCGAACAGACTAGCCCTCGCCGAGAAACTCAATGGAGCGAATCGGCAGCTCCAACTTATCGCGGTCGTGTATAATCCGGCTTAGCAGTAATTAGTGTATAAGTTGGGTGTGTAAACCGTGGCACCCTTAGTGCAGACCTCCAACCCCAATGGATTAGGAGGAGGAAGTTGGAGTTAGTTTCTGGAGGCAATGAGGAAACGGATTTGCCACCGGGAATAAAATTACTGCTAATGCTTTGTCGAGCGAGATTGTCAGCTCCTATAGTCCCTGATTAAGGTAACTTCAGAAGGTAGGAATTCGCCATTACCACCTGCGTGTAGGTGGCGAATGCTTTTAATGCCAGTGCTTGGTGTCGTTGGCTGCAAAGTTGTATTGTACACGGTAACGCTATCAGAGAAAAGTGAGAGAAGCTGTAACGTGGACCAAGGGCGTGAAGAAGAAAGGAATCACATTTAATTAACCTTTATAAGTAATAAATAAAGTGCTGTAAGAAAGTCATTCAATTTACAAATTTTTCTTACCTGTGAGAGGAGCTGTAATGGGGGCTCAATTGTTGGCTGTAGGCAGTGATGTGCCACAGACTATAAGTTTACGTCTACATGCGTTGTCTACACGTAATCTACGCGTAGATTACATTGAGTTGTAGTTTACATAGACTACGTAGACAATCTAAAGTGCATTAAAATTAATTTTCAAGGGTTTCATGAAAGGAAAGTGACATTTCCAACTATATTGGTTCCTAACGAAATGAAAAGAATCCTATTTACAACAAAATTTCTCTTCTCTTCTATCATCAACTAGGCAAGAAGATAAATAGTATGCAAAAAACAACAACAGATGGCAGTCGTGAGGCAAGAGTGGTCTTTTCCCCATAAAACACTAGAATATTTTCTATATTAGTTTTCTTCCTAGGTGAGAAATTGTTCCAATTTGGAAGAAAGAGTATGAAAAGTTCTCTTTACACATCAGCAACTGATACGCAGTATAATTTTCCTTTAATTCCACGGCGCCCTTTCCTAAGTTTTCACCTTTCGCCATGTTGTTTACATAGATTACGTAATCTAAGTGTATAAAATAGTCTACGTGTAGAATGTAGACTATCGTAGTTTACGTGTAGACGCACATAACTGGCTGTAGGACGTTTTCTCTCAGAACTACCCTCCAGTACGAAAGTACACAATATATCTCTCAAGTTTTATTGCCAAATTGCAGCCGAGGTGATCCTCTAAATTGTGTGTTTTCTTCCTTAATTTTAGGTTTGATAATGGCAAAAATGGGTTAACATTTGGTACATATAGTGTGGCACATCGGATTTTTCAAAATATCATCATTCGATTTGCGCTAAGGATTTACACTCACGTGATGACATGTGGCTTTTACGTTTTATTTTCTATGCTGAAATATTAGTCTAGCGGACTTAGTCGCTCCTGAGTACAGTTTGAACGCAATATATATGTACAGTATGTATATGTATGTATCAGAAGCGTATATTCTAGGCTAGCTAGGCTATCTGCAAAGCCTGAAGTCTAGAGAATAAAACACAGGAGAAACATCGATCAGAAATTGTAAATATTATTATTCATATCAGTGAAATGATGATGCTGATTCTGGGGTTGGCAACCTGATTTCTTATGAGTTGGCAACCTGACTTCCTATGCGTTGGCAACCTGATTTCCTATGGGTTGGCAACCTGATTTCTTATGAGTTGGCAACCTGATCTCTTATGAGTTGGCAACCTGATTTCTTATGAGTTGGCAACCTGATTTCTTAGGAGTTGCCAAATTTATTTCTATTCATAGCCTAGGACCACGTGACATATTGAGATAGCCCAGATCTTGGACTCAGTACACGCCACTGGTATGTATGTATATATCACACAATTAGATGGGATTCGAACACGGGACCCCGGAGTAGTAGGGCACTGCGCTGACCGCTCCGCGACGGACGTCTGTAATTCCCGGCCTGGGTGTAGTTGTCCTTTGTGATTATATATTCATAATACAAATATAGATTCCACCGTGAAGAAAAAGTAAGTCTACTCCCTTCGCTTTGCAACTTGTCATGATGGTATATATAAGGGAGGTGGAGGTAATGACTCACATATGCACACATCTTAGCCATGTATGCTATGTGATCGCCAACATATTCCGGACACCTTTACCTCCCCCAACTTACCTAGTTTGCCCCACGTACCTATTTATTAGACGCTGGGTGTAACCAAGAGCCACTTCACATACGAGGGGGTGAATTTTCCACGTGATATCACCAACCCCGGGAGTCGAACCCTGATCTTACGCGTGACAACCAGACGAACGAACACTGCGGTTTCCACCATGAATACACAATGACAATAATATGAACGTTATGGAATTGAATCAATAATAGGCGCGTTTAATTTCTAAACGATATGTAATTGGTGTATACCGTGTTGCGTCCCTTCGGCCTAAAAATTCAAATCCTAATGAAGTCTATTGTATGCAACAGCTTATCAAAGAAGATTTGTTTGCGGTGGTTATGCAAATGGCAATTTTATCACTACATGTTTATGACCTGAAACCACGCAATTAACTTGCTCATGTTTTGGTTTCCGTCAAGTGCCGCTTAAAGTTCGAAATGAACACGTTCCATGCAAAAAACAAATGAAGGGCAATTATCTTTGGAGCAATTGCACCGGGCTACATAAAGGATTGGGTTCATGGAAGCTCGCCGGCGAAAATCGACGCTGTGAATGAATATCTTACGCCGTCCGTTATTATTCGCAGTTAATCCTCTCGTCTGTTTGAGCACTTACATATTGCGGGCGCGCATAAAGAATGGCCGCCCAGGGCGCAATTCGCTCGAGAGGGATGCACGGGAAATCTGGAATAATTGCTCTAACTCTGTGTAACACGTCACGGGAGACAAGGTTAAAGAACGGCTGGAGAGGGAAAGACACACACACTCACACAGAGAGAGAGAGAGAGAGAGAGAGAGAGACGGAGATGTAATTAAATAGAATGAACGGCAAAGAGAGAAGCAGATAGGTAGACGTGTAGAGGGGAAAATAGAGAGAGATATACCGGGTGATCCGTTTGAGATGTCAGAAAAGTAAACCGTTGTGTACAATCTCTGAGCAGTTTGTTGTAATATATGCAGAAAGGATGTAAGTTTTGAGTGAGTGCAGGATTACAGACTTCAGGCATGTGGCTGTACTAGTGTGCATATAACACTCGAAAATTTCACATCCCATACGATACGTTGTGCGCTGTTGTAGCGTGACCACTATCTTTATTTACCATGAACGCTAGCGCCACGCGGCTGAAGTCTGTAAACCTGCACTCACTCAAAACTTACATCCTTTCTGCATATATTACAACTGCTCAGAGATACGTACATTAAACTATTGTACACAACGATTTACTTTTCTAACATCTCAAACGGATCACCCGATATAGTCAAAGATTAAAGAGTAGACAGGGAAAGCCAGACAGGCAGAGAGAGAGAGAGACAGAGAAGACAAATATGTAGAATGAGAGAGAGAGAGAGAGAACACAAATATGTAGAATGAGAGAGAGAGAGACAGAGAACACAAATATGTAGAATGAGAGAGAGAGACAGAGAAGACAAATATGTAGAATGAGAGAGAGAGACAGAGAAGACAAATATGTAGAATGAGAGAGAGAGAGAGAGAGAGAACACAAATATGTAGAATGAGAGAGAGAGAGAGACAGAGAACACAAATATGTAGAATGAGAGAGAGAGACAGAGAAGACAAATATTTAGAATGGGAGTGAGACAAAGAAGACAAATATGTAGAATGAGAAAGAGAGAGAGAAGAAAAATATGTAAAATGAGAGAGAGAGAGAGACAGAGAAGACAAATATGTAGAATGAGAGAGAGAGAGAGAGAGAGAGAGAAGACAAATATGTAGAATGAGAGAGAGAAAGAGACAGAGAAGACAAATAAGTAGAATGAGGGAGAGAGAGAAAGAGAAGACAAATATGTAGAATGAGAGAGCGAGAGGAGACAAATGTGTAGAATGAGAGAGAGAGAGAGAAAGTGAAGAGAGAACTATGTGGAGAGAGAGAGTAACAGGAGAAAATGTGTGTGTGTGTATGGTGTGCGTAAGAGAGGGAGAGGGAAGGAGATGCCATAAGGAGAAAGTACGCGTAAAGAAGAAACAATCAGAACGTACAACAATATGCAGGGAAGAAATAACACACAGTGAGAGTACCAGATAGCACTGTCATACGCAGGATTTCTATTTCGGGAGGGTTTGGAATTGTAAAGGTGGATAGTGGAAAGCTGCTTTCCAGGGGGTAGCATACATAATAAGATAAAGTCGTATACAATGTATTAAAAACTTTGCGAGTTTGCATTTACCACTCTTGTTTTCCCCGAGTTCTTTACTGCTTTTATTTGAAAATGCTGATTTTCCAGGCCTATAGGAATGGGCGTTCTTGCGATTGTCCCTTTGTCAGTGTCATCATCCTCATCTTGCGATTATCCAAAAGTGGAAGAAGAGCGAAGAGAAATAAACCAATCTTCCACAGAGGTCGGCGCAACGTTTTTAGAGACAGAAAACAAGGATACATGACTGTCCGCATAAATTTAGGCCGATTGCGGACAAATTGACACCGATGCTAGCGACAATACTCTAAGCAGGCTACTGTGGTTGGAAGAGAAGTAAAAAGAAGAAGAAGTATTACTTTAAGTAAGGTGTGAACTGCCTCTACTTCCGATACAGAGTATACTTTAGGAATTTCTAGAAGAACAGTGGACATCAATAGGAATGAACAATTCCGGAGAGAGTAGCAAGACGGTGACGTAACATCAAATCATAGACTTGCGCAGGGGTGGTCAAGGGGGGGCAGTTGCCCCTCCTAATACTCTCACTTAGAAATTTAGTGTAGTTAAATTTATTACAGTTATTAAATTTTATTATTCTCTTTAAAAAATAAAGTATTTTCAAGACGACGAAAGTTCCAAGCAACTACGGCGGATTTATGTCCCACGCAATTGGGCTATCTCACTTCGTTCTCCAGCAAATTACTTATTAAGACCCAAACATTTTATTCGATAGCCAAGTCGTGTTACACTTATGTGGTCACATAATAAATTGGACACACACTGGAAATGAATAAATTACGTGGAGTCGTATTGTATCTACTGTACGAAATCATGTTTATCTGTAAATTAATGTGAACCTCAGAGAAGGAAAATAAAGTGGAAGGGGAACAGAGAACCTTTTGTGTCACGGAAGCTGGAGTTTAGTATCCATCAATACAATAAAACGGTGAAATGGAAAGAGGTGTCTCTTTCTCCCACTGAACTTTCATCAAGGCTTTTGCCCCCCTTAATCAGATGGTCTGCGCATGCCTATGCATCAAATACAACGCCTTTGAATGGCTGCAGCGAAGATTACACTAAAAGTGGATTGATTTAAGTCAATAATTAACTAATTTATAGAATTATGTACCAAAGGATTTTGTATATATCAGAATCACTTTCGGTGAAAGTACATTAATTTCGTAATCATTTAATGGTATTTATTAGGCTCTAAAAAAGTAGAAGAAAGAAAACAAAATATATGTACTGATGGGGTGAAGCTCATATGAAAGGAAATGAAATATGTAAACTGTTAACACACTTAAATTTCTCTTCATCTAAAATTCAATAACTGTTATAGGCAAAAATAGCAAATATTTTGTGTAAAAAATATACAAAATACTAATCATGTTAAACCTTAAATAGTGTCATTATCATTAAACTGTAAATATAAATGGCATTTGATATTTTGCAAACCATCATATAAAAATTGGCAAAAATTCTGCTACAAAGACTACAAAATATTTTAAGTTGCAATTATAGAGTACATCCAGAATGTTTTGTTTTCACTGGAATGAAAACTATTGAAATTATTATAGTTTCATTAAAACACTCAACAAACATTTCCATAGTAGGTTCATATATACAGTATCAGAAAGAGAAAAATGTGTATTTAGATATAATCATTTTTATTTGCTTTAATCAAACTGTTCAAATATTTAACATGGCCGTTTACTAAAAAAAAAATCTTTGGTTAAACTATCAAAGCCGGGAATTGTGTGTAACTCGTTTATTCTGTAATTGTTGACTGTCGTACTTATTTATTCTGCATTGCGAAAGATTGTTTAACAAGGGATTCCGATTCTCTTTTAACGAAATTAGTATATATTGTCGACATATCGAGTAATTATTGTTCGTTCTTTTCTCGCTTCCTGAACACGCAAAATGGCGGTCAAATCTTGACTAGCGTTGTGTTTCAAACGGCAAAGCAGTGTTTCAACCTTCTTAACAGAAAAATTCCCGCATAGCACCAAAAACCATTCACGCATAGCCCCAAAAACCATACTGGATCGTATAACCATCCACGAATAGCCCCAAAAACCATTCATGATAGCCCCACGCACCATCGCGGTAAGGTTGGGTTAGTTTGCTTTAGTTTGGTCAATATAGTGAAAAAACTGTGTGTTTGGAAACACTTACCGGGGATTACGTCATCAGATGCTCGCAACTTCTGGTTCAAGTACATGGATGGAAATGCAAGCAACAGCTTTCGTGCATCGGACGGACATTATTATAGAAAAATTCATGAATTAGCGGCCAAATACTTTGAAAAATGCGAGAAAACATTTCTACGACCTTCCGAAATTACACAGAAACTCAACTCCGCAAGTACTTTCTCCTGTAAATTCGGAGAAATCTGATTCCCGGCTTTGATAGTTTTACCAAATCTTTTTATAGACAATGGTAATATGTATAGTGGCAAAAAACATGCAAGCAATTCTTAACTTTTTGTTTTAAAAAAAATCGATTAAAATCAAAAGAATCTTGTTTAAATAAAAAAATTAAATAAAAATCATTATTTTTATCAAACCTGGCTACACTGCATACAAAGTTGTAAGTGGTCGACAACTTGTGGAATGGCCAGCCCATGAGATGTTACTGGATTTTGGTTTGCGATTAATAACGTTCTTCTTTTGTTTCGGTAACCTTCTGTCGTGTTCACGTTCATTTTGCCACTTTCTGAGGGAATCGTCCAGTCATTCCGTTTTATCCTTTATGATCTGCGTTTGTTGTTTCTGGTAATTTTTGCTTAATGGAACGGAATTGGCTCAGCCAAGCATATAAAATTAGGAAAAATCGTTCTTTTGTAATATCAGCTGGATTTTTTCAGCCGTAACGAAAATAAAAGACTACCTATATGGAGAAAGGTACTGTTATGGATCGCATGGGGAGAGATTTGAATATCGAATTGGTTATTATGAATCTCTAATTTACCACGAAGGGGAGTTTTTTTGTTTCGGTGCTGCTGGCAGTGACTATTTACGTGTCTCTGTTTACGTGAGCTTGTTTCGGTCGGAACCCTCAAATAATTGTATTATTTAAATTTCCTTATTTACTCCATTACAGACAGTACTTTCAAATTTCTATAACTTTTTTCTCTTTTTCATTATTGTTTTGCACTGATGTAGTGAATCTGATTGTTTCTCTGCACTAATGCATTGTTATAGGTGTTTCCTGCTGTTACGGCGGGTGCTCTAAATGCTGGCAAGGCGAGTGGGTAGGGGGAATACGCGGCAGACCAACCAGACAACAGCGGTGGCGCCGAGAGATACGACGTTGAGGGATAGAACTACTACGTGCACCTCGTTCCACAGGCTGCTGCGTTTCTTATCGCGCTGGATTGGCCGTTTCCCCGCTCCCCTTGCCAGTATGTAGGGCGTCCGCCGTAAGACTTGAAAAGAGCTTTAATCATACTGAAATGGTTTTCACGGTTTTTGCGACAAAAATTGGACAAGCTTTGCAAGTATAACTGGAGTTTGAAGTCATGATGTGACATAGCAAGGGGAACAGGAAGTTAGAGAGTTGAATGTCAACAAATTGTCAGTGAAATCTTGTTTGAAGAAAGAGATCAATGCGGTGATATCCAAACTCAGGACGTCCATTTTAACGTGCAATGTTTGAAGTGGAACCGCTGCCTCGGTAGGGAAGGGGGAGACGTAAGAACTGGTTTTTGACAGGTTTTTATCCTTACTGAACGCTACCCTGAAATACTACATGCATATATATCTTCTCTCTAACATATTTTGAATATATTGAAGATCTTTTGCTTGTAGGTTAGGTTAGCAGTTGGACAAGTGTACGTAATGTCAACTATTTCAAACACCAATTCATCCTCCAGAGGCAATTAGTAGGACGTCCTGAGTTGAGAAGACATTTCATTGAAGTTTCCAACTGGTATAGAACAGTTCCTGAAATGACAGTTTTCATTGGAATTTTCATTCTTCCTGAAAGTCCTGAATCGTGGAAAAATGAAGATCATGACATACATGGCAAGAAAAGTGGCATGAAGACAATGAACAAAGAATAGGAATAGGAAGGCCGTGGCATGAACCGCTTGCTAAAGTGTCAGTGAATCATTGGCTGAAGACACGCGAAGGAAGAGGAATGAGAAAGAGGAGAGCACAACAGGCAGGGCAACAAAAATGTCAGAAAGACGATGAACAAAGAATGCGAAAAGGGAAAGAACCGCAGGCAGGGCAAGAAAAATGTCAGAAATATGATTAACAAAGAATGGGAAAAGGAAAAGCACAGCAGGCAGGGCAAGAAAAATGTCAGAAAGACGATGAGCAAGTAATAACAGAATGAAGGGCATTGGAGGTGTCAATGAACCATAGTTTGAAAAATGCAAAGAATCGAAATAGAAGAGCATGGCATTAACAGTAACAAATATGTCAGTGCATCCAATGAAGACATACAATGAGAAAAGAATGAGAAAATGAAGCGAATAGCATAAAATGCAACAAAAGTGCCAGTGAAGCATTGTTCGAAGAAAAACGAGCCAAGGATGAGATGTATTGAAACATGAGGTAAGTGACGAGTTGTTTAAATGAAGTGAAGAAATTGAGCAAAGTGCGAGAAAGGAAAAAGCATGACAGGCATGGCAATAACAGGTGAGCAAAGAATGGGAAGAGAAAGACCATAACTTGTATGGCAACAAAGAATCAGTTAGTAGTGTGTTTTAGTAGAAGAAGCCAGGACTCCTAGATTATAATCTTCGAAAAAGCATTCATTTCTTAAAATCATGAATTTTATCTATTACCTCTAATCGCTATGGTTACATTACAGAGGTAGAAAGCGTCTAAAATATTCAGAAATTTTTAAAAGTGCATAATGATTTGTTATAGCCAATCTACAGCTTGCAGTACACTCTACTCTTCGTTCAACGAAGATTCATTTTGCTTTGTGACGTCAGGGGGTCCCGGGTTCGAATCCTGGCCGGTACGTGGGTGTTTGTGAGTGTCCCTTCATCAATTTCATTCTATCATCACTCATCCTCATCTTCGCGATTATCCAAAAGTGGAAGAAAAGCGAGGTAAAATAAACCAAATCTATCAAACAACTTTCCTAACGACTGTAATATTTTGTCTCCATTTCTATTTTGCTGCTCTTTGCTACCATTTGGCTAATCACGACGCTGTGGATGAAAAATGAACAGCTGACATAGAAGATAAGACAAACAAAATGACATCCAAACCTGTCCAGGTTTCGAGCCTGCGACCTCTGGTCTTTTGACACAGTAGTAATGCACCCCTTTTGAAGTCGATAAATCAATTGATTGGAAAAGATCGATCAAAGATCAATTGATGACGCAGCAGTTTTTTTCCGTCACAAAATGGGCGGGGCTTATTTTGTAAGGATGATTTTGATTGGTTGTGACGTCATAAATGGGCGGGGCTTAATTTTGTGAGGAGCGTTTTGATTGGTTGGAGGAATTCGGGTTTTTCCCGCGGGAGTTTCCGGCGTCTGAAAACAGATGGCGTTGATGAGTCAGAAAGTGTGGGGAGGAGGAAAAGTACGCGGTGACGGTTGGTTTTCTCGTAATTGGAGTACGTGTTTCCGGTGTCTGAAAACAGATGGCGTTGATGAGTCAGAAAGTCTGGGTTGGGAGGAGGAAAAGTAGGCGACGCGGTGACGGTTGGTTTTCTGGTAAATGGAGTACGTGTTTCCGGTGTCTTGACAACAGATGGCGTTGATGAGTCAGAAATTCTGGGAATTTTGTTGTTTCCGTTGTTTGAAGAGAGATGGCGTTCATGAGTCATTGATCTTTGATCGATCTTTGCCAATCAATTGATTTATCGGACTCAACGGGGGTACATAACTGTGGCAGTCACGTGACTTTGTGACGTCACAAAATGGAAGTCACGTGACCAGATTATATTATTAAATTATTAGTAATTGAAATATTAGGATTATTATTATTATTATTATGAATTGTTTTAATTTCTGGGACGCCATTTGGTTTTGTTATGTTATTTTGATGTGTGACGTCATATATAAATTGGAGTACGTGTTTCCAGTGTTTGAAAACAGATGGCGTTGATGAGTCTGAAATGCTCGGATTATTATTATTATTATTATTATTATGAAATGTTTTAATTTCTGTGACGTCATTTTGTTTTTGTTACGCTATTTTGGCGTGTGACGTCATATATAAATTGGAGTATGTGTTTCCGGTGTTTGAAAACAGATGGCGTTGATGAGTCATTCTGGGAAATTGCCCAGTTTTCGTCCTGTAGTCTAAATGTAAGAATTAAAACGCTTTTCAGGCTCTGAAGAGCACAATAATTCAACATTATCCTGAAGATCATCTCTGGTTTGCTTTGGGGAGAAAATGAGTTTCGAAAGAGTATTAGCATTGAACGTGAATTTTTCGAAAAAACAGTTTTCGTCCTATAGTCGAAATGTAAGAATTAAAACGCGAAGCCGCTTTTGGAGTTTTTATTTCGTCGAATAAAATGTAGCATAATACTGATGGACCCCCTGTACATGGTGTTTATAAAATGAAAATAACTATTGGTAGTATGAATTGTAAATAAAGTAAAATGTGTAAAATGTTCTGAATTTTCAAGCTCTTATTTCGCCGAATAAAATACAGCATAATACTTATTGAGCCCGCTGTACATGGTGTTCTTAAAATGAAAACAAATATTGGTAGTATGTATTGTAAATTGAGTAAAATGTGTAAGTTTTCTCTGAATTTTGAAACTCTTATTTCGTCGAATAAAATACAGCATAATACTTATGGAGCCCACTGTACATGGTGTTCTTAAAATGAGAACAAATATGGGTAGTATGTATTGTAAATTGATTAAAATGTGTATGTTTTTCTGAATTTTGAAGCTCTTATTTCGTCGAAGAAAAAACAGCAAAATACTTATGGAGCCCACTGTACATGGTGTTCTTAAAATGAAAACAAATATTGGTGGTATGTATTGTAAATAGAGTCAAATGTGTAAGTCTTGTCCAAGTAATAAATAGAGCGGTGTTTACATACAAAAGTAATGTTATTATTATTGCGTTGCACTATACTATGAATATTGTAAGAAATAATGCTGATTTGGAAGCCGCTTTTAATTTTGAAGCTCTTATTTCGTCGAATAAAATACAGCAAAATACTTATGGAGCCCGCTGTACATGGTGTTCTTAAAATGAAAACAAATATTGGTAGTATGTATGTATGTAGTATGCAGTACAAATATTGGTAGCATGTAGAGTAAAATGTGTAAGTCGTGTCCAAGTAATAAATAGAGCGTTGCACTATACTATGAATATTGTAAGAAATAATGCTGATTTAGAAGCCGTAAAATGTAGCATAATACTTATGGAGCCCACTGTACATGGAGTTTTTAAAATGAAAATAACTATTGGTAGTATGAATTGTAAACGATGATGATTCTGGTAACTTCACAATCCACTAATCCTTTTTATACCACCCTTCCGATCTACGTCATCGATACACATTGCTCGCATTCGTTCCCTCAAAGCGTCCAACGCCCACGTGCCTTTCCTATCTTCTTCCTGTCCTGGTACACTATACACAGTCACTTCTTCCGCGAAACCTACTCCTTTTGCTCTCTTTATTTTCTTTACATCTAGACTCTCCGACTCCTTTTTCTCTTTTTGCTGCTTTTCCTCCATTATATGCTAGCAGACTTTTATTCTCCTTTTCTTTGACAGTATGATGATGTCATAACCTCTTCTTAATCACCAGACACATTACCATTCCACCCACCCATCCCAACAAACACGCCACACATATCAGTCACTAATTCCGAGAATTGTAGCTATACACTCACACACCATCTGCTCTCATCCATTAACACCCGGGAAAACCTATCACCGCACGGACAAAGACATCACACCAAAGCCGTTCGTAACAAACACCATTTGTTCTTGTCCATTAACAGTCTGCAACCCTTGGCTCCATTCCAAGGTCAAGGGTCAAGAAGTATATATTACATACGTATATATATTTATAGAATACTTTTTTCCGCAAATTATATAACTGATATTATAATATGCACCCTTATTAGTGGAGAGCTCAGTGCATAAAACGGATTTTCAACATCAGTTCAATCCGACACCCGATAGATCGGACACTTTATACCATGCCCTCGTATATTTCTGTACAGATCAGCCTCGGTGCATAAAACGGATTTCGAATACCAGTTGAACCCGTCATTCGTTAAGAGTCTGGATATGAGATCACGGCGTTTTTGTGTGAGGCACAACAGTTCCTTGATGGGGTTTGCAGGAGTTCCTTGATGATTGTCGCAGGAGTTCCTTGTTCCGTGTCGACTCAACTTCTTCAACGAGGAACGAGTGATGCCTCTTAAATGAATATAACGTAAAATGTGAAATGTCCTACGGATTGAACTAGTGTTTGAAATCCGTTTATGCACCGGGGGTAATCGGTACAGAAATATACGACGGCATGGTAGAAAATGTGGAATCCTCTTAAGGGCTGATCGATTGATTGAACTGATGTTTGTAATCCGTTTTATGCACCATAAAGTAGAATGTGTAAAATTTCAAGCTGTTATTTTGCCGAATAAAATACAGCATAATACTTATTGAGCCCGCTGTACATGGTGTTCTTAAAAAGAAAACAAATATTGGTAGTATGTATTGTAAATAGAGTAAAATGTGTAAGTTTTTTCTGAATTTCGAATCTCTTATTTCGTCAAATAAAAGACAGCATAATACTTATGGAGCCCGCTGTACATGGTGTTCTTAAAATGAAAACAAATATTGGTAGTATGTATTGTAAATAGAGTAAAATGTGTAAGTTTTTTCTGAATTTCGAATCTCTTATTTCGTCAAATAAAAGACAGCATAATACTTATGGAGCCCGCTGTACATGGTGTTCTTAAAATGAAAACAAATATTGGTAGTATGTATTGTAAATTGAGTAAAATGTGTAAGTTTTTCTGAATTTTGAAGCTCTTATTTCGTCGACGAAAATACAGCAAAATACTTCTGGAGCCCACTGTACATGATGTTCTTAAAATGAAAACAAATATTAGTGGTATGTATTGTAAATAGAGTCAAATGTGTAAGTCTTGTCCAAGTAATAAATAGAGCTGTGTTTACATACAAAAGTAATATTATTATTGCGTTGCACTATACTATGAATATTGTAAGAAATAATGCTGATTTAGAAGCCGCTTTTAATTTTGAAGCTCTTATTTCGTCGAATAAAATGCAGCAAAATACTTATGAAGCCCGCTGTACATGGTGTTCTTAAAATGAAAACAAATATTGGTAGTATGTATTGTAAATAGAGTTAAATGTGTAAGTCGTGTCCAAGTATTAAATAGAACGGTGTTTACATACAAAGGTAATGTTATTATTATTGCGTTGCACTATACTATGAATATTGTAAGAAATAATGCTGATTTAGAAGCCGTTTTTAATTTTGGGGTTCTGATTTCGTCGAACAAAATGTAGCATAATACTCATGGACCCCACTGTACATGGTGTTTTTAAAATGAAAATAACTATTGGTAGTATGAATTGTAAACGATGATAATTCTGGTAACTTCACAATCCGCTAATCCTTTACATACCACCCTTCCGATCTACGTCATCGATACACATTGCTTGCATCCGTTCCCGCAAAGCGTCGAACGCCCACGTGCCTCTACTATCTTCTTCCTGTCCTGGTAAACTACACACAGTCACTTCTTCCGCGAAACCTACTCGTTTTGCTCTCTTTATTTTCTTTACATCTAGACTCTCCGACTCCTTTTTCTTTTTTTGCTGTTCTTCCTCCATGATATGCTAGCAGACTTTTATTTTCCTTTTCTTTAACAGTATGATGAGGTCAGAACCTCTTCTTAATCACCAGACACATTAAAGTTCCACCCACCCCATCCCAGCAAACACGCCACACATATCAATCACTAATTCCGAGAATTGTCGCTGTACAAGTGACGGATTGAACCGATATTGCAAATTCGTTTTATGCACTACGGCTAATCGAAATATAAATATATGAGGGCGTGGTAGAAAATGTGGTATTTTCTTGAAGGTCCGATCGAATGACAGATTGAACCGATGTTTCAAATTTGTTTTATGCACAGAGACTAATCGGAACAGAAATATAGGAGGGCATTGTAAAAATGTGATATTTTTTGAGGGGCCGACCGAATAACGGATTGAACCGTTGTTTCAAATCCGCTTTACACACTGAGGCTAAATGTAACAGAAATATACGAGGACATGGTAGAAAATGTGGTACCTTCTAGAGTTATTTTGACCGTAGACCCCTTCCATATACTCTATGGTCCGAATTTACAATTGCCTTTCACTCT
This sequence comes from Lepisma saccharinum, assembly GCF_977018435.1. Lineage (NCBI taxonomy): Eukaryota > Metazoa > Arthropoda > Insecta > Zygentoma > Lepismatidae > Lepisma > Lepisma saccharinum. The sequence continues at coordinate 18,713,464 of NC_139234.1, forward strand.
AGTTCAATTAGGGCCGGCTGGACAGCCCTTTAAAGTTTTCCGGACAGGTTTTTCAACTTTTCAAATGTACCTACAACAACGAGCTGACAATAAACATCACCCACGATTATTATGTAATATTATACAATTAATTGTCATCTCAGCTCGTTATGACAATGGGGGCCGCCATCTTGGCCGCCATCTTGGTTTTTGTTATTTTTACCGTAGACCACCGTCCATATACTCTATGGAAAGGTCTTGACGTACAGATTCCGAATTTAAAATTACCTTTCACTCTAGTTGAATTAGGGCCGGCTGGACAGCCCTTTAATATTTTCCGGACAGGTTTTTCAACTTTTCAAATTTACCTACAACAACGAGCTGACATAGGATACAAAGAATTTTTATTTCCTAAACAGTATACAATATATGGTTACATAGAACGATTATTTTTTTTTTTTTATGTATACGGATAAAAGTAGTCAAGCTACTTTCGGAGGTATGTGCTTATGCCCTGGTACCTGAAAATTAACCCAGGGCGTCAGTTCCGTGAATTTTTTACGGATTCCCCCGCTTTTCTTTGATTCATCCTTGATTTCCATTATTTTTTAATTACAATAATTCACTGTGACATTGGCAAGAACGTCCCAGTGTGAAGAACCAAATTTGTTCGGTTTTCCTGAACAAAGTTGGTTTCACATCATTCTACAAGGTAAGAAGATTAAGATAAAGGTTAGAAATAGTAGGAAGTAAATAAGTGTTAGTGTTTAACATTAATATTATTTATGATCACATATACGAAATTACATAAGTGTGTAATTGGGTGGGTTATGTTTTCTTAGGATAAGTTTTATTGTGTGTCGTGTGCATTAGTGTTGATGGATGAGATGAAGAATGGACATTAACACGATTCTATGAATGTTAAGCAGGGTCTATGTTCTAGTATGTTATGTTTGAGATAGTGAGAGTATTATTGGCTTTGAGATGTACGTATTAATAGTAGGAAGAGATATGAAAGAACGAGTGGTACCTGATGCAAGGAGACTTGCGGGAGACCAGCAAGAGTTGGTCGGACTGGGATGAACATCGGTACGACGGTTGGTACCCGGGACATCATCAGGAAGGGAAGAAGTAGGGAGGGATTTCCTGGGAAGTATCGGGTACATTAGTACGTTCGGTAGTGGAAATATAGAGAATTGTCAAGAATCAGTGAGAGAAGTTTGCAGTGTGTTTAGTAACGAGAATAAAGAAGGGGGTGTAAGATTACAATTTAAGAAAGAATCGAAAAAGAAGAATCTTGGTTAAATTCGGTTGGTTCCTAGGTCGAGTCCTTGCAGTGTTATCCTTTGCCTTTCTCCGGGGAGACGTAACCTTTTTTCGTTTTGGCGTATCACTGTCTTCTGTATTAGTGTCTCCTTCTTGATGTTCCTGTGGGAGGTTCTGCTTCATTATCCTCTTGGTGATCTTAGTCCTAAGGAGGGATGTCCTGTTGTTGAGTTTGTCGAAGGTGGATTCTTTGTGATCTTCTGGGGGGTATATTACATTCCGGAGGTAGGGGTTGAATGGGGAGGTGAGTGATGCCGGATTTGAAGAGGGAATGTTCCTCTTTCGACACCAGGTTTGTTAAGTTGTTTAGTGACGTAAAGTGCTCGGGATTTCTTATTAACTGGTACGTGTTGAAGTTTGGTAGCTTTTGTCTTAAATCTTCGATTTGTTTGTTTGATGTCTGGCAAAAGAAGGCTTTATGTTCCGGTGTGTCCGTCTCGGTTTTACATTTCAGGCATTTATCAGTCTGTCTGAGGTTGTGCTTATTTAGGTGTTGACCGTAGGGACCGTGTCCCGTTAGGAAATGTATGAGACCTCTCGTGGGATGGAAATGGTCCATCGAAAGTCGTTCTTTTATGTTTGGAAGGAAGCTGTGAAGTCTCCTTCCTTGCGTGGCTTGTGTCCATTCCTGTTGCCAGACGCTAAACAAGTGGTTGTAAATTTCTGGTACCGTGGCAGGGCGTATTCCAATTAGTTTATAGATTTCGTCCTCTTGTCCATTTCTAAAGTAATACTTTGATGCTCTAGTTTTAATAACGATTTCAATAGGCTGTAGGCCCGCAATCATGAGAAGAGCCAGGGTTGAGGTTGTTCTGAATGCACCCGTTAGGCGAAGTATCACTTTGCGTTGTGAAGATCTCAATCTGTTTTTAATGTACTGTTTACTGGTTTCCATGGCCCACAGGGGCGAGCCATAGGAAATAATAGAATTATATATGGTAATGAGATATGTTTTTATGTGTGATAGTGGAAGGTTGTAGTTTGCTGAACTCAATGTGGCTAGACTGTTTATAGTTGTTTCGGCCTGGGTTGTTGCCAGGCCTATGTGTCTGTTAAAAAACATCTTCTCTTGAAGAGTAATGCCAAGGTATTTAGCTTCTCTTACTCTTTTTAAATTTCTTTCTCTGAGTTTGATTTGAGGGTTTCTTTGTAACTTCCCCTTAAGGATAATATAATGAGTCTTTTCCGAAGCTATTTTGAGTTTAGCATGATCACACCAATTGGATAATATATTGATTGCAGTGGATGCTTTATCTTCGATTTCCCTTCTTGAGTTACCGGAAGTGAGCATGATAATGTCATCCGCATAAGCTATGATCTGGTCTATGTCTGGATGGTCTTGTAGTTTCATAAGCGCAGGCTCCAAGTTAGTATTCCAAAGCTCGGGTCCCAGAATGGAACCCTGAGGACAACCTTTTGACGTGATCTTACTCATTTGTAGATCCGGATATTTGATGCTAATTTTTCTGTTAGAGAAATAACTTTTCAGAAGTAGGAAGAGTGTACCTGGGCAGTTCATATTTTTAAGTGTTTGAAAAAGGCTGGGCCACCACAAGTTGTCAAATGCCCCGGCGATGTCCACCATGATTCCAACCATGTACTTGTTTGGAGTGTTTTGTGTTGTAGACGATAGAAGGCGTAATGCATCGTCAGTGCATTTACCTTTCGTGAACCCAAATTGTATCCCTGATATGGGTTTGAGCAGGCGAAATTCTTTGAGTCTTTTTAGGATAAGTTTCTCGAAGAGTTTTCCCAAAACGTTGAGAAGGCATATTGGTCTGTATGAATTGACCCTGGTTTCATCTTTATTTGGATGTTTCTTGATGATTATTAAGTTTGCTTCCTTCCAGGTTTCTGGGAATATCTTCTGAACAAGGCACTCATTAAATAGTTGAGTAATGTAAGGCGTAAGTACTGGGGTGATTTCTTGTATTATTTCCACAGGAATTCCGTCTGGTCCCGGGGACTTCTTCATTTTCATGCTGCTTATTTCGTTTTCTACTTCCTGGGTAGTGAAAGGTAATATTGGTGATTCTGGATATGGCTGGTGATAGATTTTTCTTGTATCCTTATTTTCCTCGCTGTCGTTTTCAGGTTTGTCGTCTGGTATGAGATTCTTCATTAAGAAGTTGATGGTTTCTTCCAAGTCCTTTGTCATATTCGTGTTGTTCTCGTCATTAATTAAGGTGGAAATGGTTTGCGGTTTTTTTATTTTGCCGGTAGCGATTTTATACGGGGTGCCCCATTTATTTAATTCCAGACGTTTTTCGATGAAGATATTCCATTGTTGTGTCTTATAATTTAGTAGCTCGGTTTCGTATTGCTTTTTTTTGGCACGGTAAATCTGGAGGTTGGCATTTCTGTATTGTGCGATGATGGATTTTTGATATAGTTTCCTGGCTTTTTGCATTTGTTTCTTAAGGTTGGTTAATTTCTTTGGCCATGGCTTCCTCTTCATTTTCCTTTGGTTATTTCTGGGTGATGAATTTTCAATTGCTTGTCTGATGTTTGCAGAGAGTTCCTCTGCGAGCGTGTTGAGTGATTTTTGTTGGTCCAATTGTTCAGGGATAATGAGCTTTTCTAGGAATTTTTGATGATCGATTTTTCTCCAGTTCAATATGTTCTCCTGGTTTGTCTGTTCAAGCTGATGTTGCCTGTAGATTAAGTCGAATAGTATTAAGTTGTGGTCGCTTGTTGTGACGAGATCTATAACTTTCCAGTTTTGGACATCGCCCAAGGCCCTTGCATTCGTGAGTGTTAGATCAATGTTGCTTGAGGCGCCCGCCCTTCCCCTGTAGGTGGGGGGATTATCTGGCTGATTTTCGACTTGTAGGTTGTGCTCAGAAATGAATTCCTCCATGGCTACCCCCTTGGTGTCGGTTTCTTGGCTGTACCACCACGGAGAGGAGGAGTTCGTGTCAGCTGTGATTATGATCTTGTAGTTTTTGTACGCATTGCAGATCAGATCGATTTTTTCCAAATATGGGTCTATGTCATGGCTGAATTGAAAATAACTATTTATTAGGATCCAAGAACCATGCTCGGAAGATATTTGAGCGCAATTTATGTGTGTGTCACAAAATTGTGCTATTTTGGTGATTGTTAGATTTCTGTTTAGGTTAATTATTGCTGCCATGGTTTGATTGCGGTCCTGAATTGTGTGAACGTTGAGTGGAATGTAGGGAATTTTGTTTTTGGATGTGTATGGTTCTTGCATGAGAATTATGTCAATGTATTGCTCTTTGCAGTAATTGATTGTTTCAAGTGTTGCAAGCTTGCTTCTTCTGGTGTTGATCTGTGCAACGCGTATCTTGTCGTTATCTATGAGTGCCGTACTAATTGGTGGCATCGGGGCCATTCGTTTGTAGCTATGAACTCTATTCTCCCGTGTGCCCTTACAAAGTCCGCGTAAACATCGTCAAGTACCAGGGACTCTCCGCGACGTCCGAAAGCTGTCTCGGTTAGCCGGAGCAGCTCCTCTGTGTCGGTAGGAAGGTTGTAAGTTTTTAACGTTATCCTGTCCACTGCTTCTGGTATGGGGAAGGTAATAGTGTTGCCCTTGCTATGCTTCTTCCTGACTAGTAGTCTCAGTGCAGTAATGAGAATATCTCTCTCTTCTAGGCGTGAAAGTTTCAAGTTGTGTTCGAAGTTTCTATATATTAGGTACGGATCCGAGGGATGGGATGAGTGTTCTGGCGAGGGTGATGGAGGTTCCGAGTCAGTATCGAGATCGGTGTCATATAAGTCAAGTGTGTCTTCTGCAGTGAGTTCAATTTTCTTGAATGTGAGAGGGGTGTGAGATGATGTGTCAGATGTAGGTGTTCGTGTCAGAGCGGGTTTTATTACCTCAATTGGGGCAGAAGGTGTTGGAAAAGGGTCGTTGAGGATGGAATGGGTGTTTGTAGTGAATTTTATATTCTCCGATAGGTTGGACGGTTCAGTAGAGAGGTCGAGAAGGGTTGGGGGATTGAAGTATGTGCTATATGGGTACATGAAGGGGGGAGCTTCTGGGTTTAGCGTGGAAGAGTTTACTAAATCGATTGCTTTTTTTAGTCGGTATGCTGCCGCTCTTTTAGCGTTTCTTTTTCTTCTACTTGGTGGATTTCTTTTCCGTTTTGTTTTAGGGGTGTTCTCCATAGTCTGTCTTGTCCACTAGTCTTTGCCACATGAGGGTGTATGTTGGGCAGTCTTTGTTGTCTTTACTATTGCATGTTTTGTTCCTGTTTTTACATGGAATGCATGTTTTCGGTTGGTTTTTTTTATCACAGTGTTGGCGTTCATGATTCTCATTTCCACAATGGGTGCACAAGGGTTTGTTTTTGCAGTATTTTACTACGTGGCCCAGATCTCCACATTTCAGGCAACGTGCAACCACGATATAATCTTTGATGAAAAGAGATAGGAACGGTAAATATACGTTTTCTGTGCGAAGAAGGATTTTTCTAATTTTACTTGTGGTTTGTACAACTAGATGTACTGTGTTGCTGTTACGGGGTCCTGTTTTAAATCTCACATTGAAATCATTTGTGTATTCTTCATATGGAATTGATTCTTGGAGATTAAGGCTGTAAAATTCTGTGTAAAATTCCTCTGGGTCTTTATTGGCCGGAACGTCATATATGATCAGAAGTGGATCCTTTTTTCGAGGGTTTTCTACTTTGATGTTGTGTTTAGGAAGATCTTTATTATTAATTAATTTCTCGGCTCCTTCTCTGGAAGCTCTTTCCACTATCACCATTTGATTTGTGGTTCTTATGCTTTTGATTTTGATATTTTCCCTCACTGGATTTACTGTGGTGGTCAAGATTTCCTGTATCTTCTTAGCATTCATTTTCCTGTCTTTGTCGGACATAAAGACAGTGTGCTTTACGGTAGATGTGGCTTTCTGTATTTGTTGTTGTTTGTCAGTTTTTTTTGTTGATACAACCTGGGAGTATAATACGTCTTCTCTAGGGGTTGCAGATTGGACATGGTGATTTCTATCTTGAAGGATTTTATTTACGGCATTGAGTGATTTGTTCTCCGACACTGTTTCTTCATGTACTTGTTCTAATTTGCTCATCAGTTCTAAGAGGATGGATTTTCTTTCTTCTGATATGTTTTTATCTTTAGCGACGAGGGTAGTAATTTCTAATACCAGTTTTCTGTGCATCTCTAGCTTGATAGTCTGAGGAACGGGAACACTGTCTATTGAAGATACGCCAGTCGCATTGGAGTTTGATGTCTGAACGTTGGTGCCTGGTGTCTGGGAGGAAGGGGTGGCTGAGGGGCTGAAGGGGTTTGCAGGTGACGGGTTGAATGACTTTTTCCAGTGGTCCTGGGGCTGTTGTAGGGGCGAATCAGGCTTCCTTTTTGTCAGAGGTGAAGGTGGGGGGGAATGACGGACAGGGCCACCCTGTTCGAAACCAAAGTGAGTGTTTTGCTTGGGGGTAGAATTTTTGTTTTTGGGTGTGGCGCCACCGGTAGGAGCCATGAGGAACACCAACGGTAGTCCAAGTTGTGCGCACTGATGAAATCTGGATTAAAGAAGCCAATAGACGGAGAGCGGCCGTTAACTACAATCGCACGGTCGCAAACACAGGTTGCCCGGTGCTACGAGAACTCACGCGTATTGTATAGTATTGGAATGGACTTCATACTCTCGAGTGACGTCACGCTATGTGAATGTCCTTTGTAACAGCTGAGTGAGTGAGAATGACGTCGCGCCCCGGCAATGCACAGACCCCTCTAGCCGAGAATTACGCCGTGTCGTGGCAGTTGTATTTGTCAAATAAAACTGGAACTACTGTATTGAATTCGGTTCTGGGGGTCTCAGAATGTCAATCAGGCTTCTCATAAAACTACTATGTTTATTAACCAAGCTAACTGAGTTCGGGTTGTCTGTGTCTGGTTGTTATTTATACCACTGACATCCGTTAGGCTTAACTGACGTGGCTCCGTAAGGATAGCATGGGGATGTTTGTTTCGCAACAGTTATTTTGCTTAAGGGTGAATTCACTTTTAGTTTATTTTCAGATCAAGATTGGTCCTTCTTACGTGAGCGTTTGGGGGTGAGCAAAGCAAACTACTCCTTGGGTGAGCTGCAGGGGGTGTCTTTTGCGTTCATCTACGTGCCAATGGTGGTAGTGGGAAAATGTTGAGAATGAAAGAGATTATATTTTTTACTGCACTATTGCGTTTTATTTTCCATTCGATTCACACAGATCTGCGATAAAGCAATTAAACACAACACAAACCCTTTGATTAGCAGAAAACTGAACAGTAAACTGACTTTTGACTACAAGTTTGAAAATATTAAAGGGATCCCTGGTTCAATACTCGATGACATTCGCCTACGGACATCTTATATTCCCTTATATGTATTTTTCGAACCTTGATAAAAAAAACCGTTGGAACAATCTGGAGGACTTAATAGTGAATAGGGAAAACAGTTGGGAATGAATGGACGTAAGAAATGGGCGTGTGTTGAATTTGATCAGAGAACAAACTTTTTATAATATTGAGCATGAATTATTATCCGAAAATGTTCGAGGGCGAATTATGTTTTTGGAAATTGAACAGTTTCTACACGTCGTGTGATATATTGTTACAAATCGGATGATTGGTAATTGAAAAATGTGTCAAGACGGATTTGTTATCACTTAAGTGATATTTGGTGAAATATGGAGTATTGGCACGCCATACTGGGAAAGAAATTGCAAAAGGACGCATATGAATTTTTTAGATAAGGTATAGTATGTGATGCCATGTGATCTATGTTTTACCACTTTTATATTATCGCGAAGGTAAAGGAATGGTGGTAAAGATTGATTGACTTGGTGTTTTAAGTCCACTTTATGCACAGTGAGGCTAATTGGGGCTGCAGTTTAAAGTGGGATCCGAACCACTATGTGCTTCCACCGGGTATCGAAACCGGGACCCTTTCATTACAAGACGACGAAGCTGTTGCCACTACGCAATCGGGGAGGCGAATAGTGGTAAAGAACATAAGTATAGGTAATGTTACTTTCGTCACGTTATGATCAAGGTGGTCCCTTCTTCGATACCCGATGGTGACACGCAACAGCGCTAATAGCTTATATGTTATGCCTCTCAAAACGCGTTCGAGGCGATAAGAGAAAGCGAATGTTTTAAGGTGCGTAGGCGGTTGTTTCCAACTTTTATCGAAGCAGTGTTTTGAGAGGCATAAGATAGGTAAATTTGAAAAGTTAAAACACCTGTCCGGAAAATTTTAAAGGGCTGTCCAGCCGGTCCTAATTGAACTAGAGTGAAAGGCAATTGTAGATTCGGAATCTGTACGTCAAGACCTTTCCATAGAGTATATGGACGGTGGTCTACGGTCAAAGTAACAAAAACCAAGATGGAATCGTGGGTGATGTTTATTGTCAGCTCGTTGTTGTAGGTAAATTTGAAAAGTTGAAAAACCTGTCCGGAAAATATTAAACGGCTGTCCAGCCGACCCTAATTGAACTAGAGTGAAAGGCAATTGTAGATTCGGAATCTGTACGTCAAGACCTTTCCATAGAGTATATGGACGGTGGTCTACGGTCAAAATAACAAAAACCAAGATGGCGGCCCCCATTGCCATAACGAGCTGAGATGACAATTAATTGTATAATATTACATAATAATCGTGGGTGATGTTTATTGTCAGCTCGTTGTTGTAGGTAAATTTGAAAAGTTGAAAAACCTGTCCGGAAAATATTAAAGGGCTGTCCAGCCGGCCCTAATTCAACTAGAGTGAAAGGTAATTGTAAATTCGGAATCTGTACGTCAAGACCTTTCCATAGAGTATATGGACGGTGGTCTACGGTCAAAATAACAAATGGAGTATTGGCACGCCATACTGGGAAAGAACTTGCACAAGGACGCATATGAATTTTTTTAGATAAGGTATAGTCTGTGATGTCATGTGATCTATGTTTTACCACTTTTATATTATCGCGAAGGTAAAGGGATAGTGGTAAAGATTGATTGACTTGGTGTTTTAAGTCCACTTTATGCACAGTAAGGCTAATTGGGGCTGGACTTACAGTTTAAAGTGGGATCCACTATGTGATTCAACCGGGTATCGAAACCGGGACCCTTTCATTACAAGACGACGAAGCTGTTGCCACTACGCAATCGGGGAGGCGAATAGTGGTAAAGAACATAAGTATATGTAATGTTACTTTCGTCACGTTATGATCAAGGTGGTCCCTTCTTCGATACCCGATGGTGACACGCAACAGCGCTAATAGCTTATATGTTATGCCTCTCAAAACGCGTTCGAGGCGATAAGAGAAAGCGAATGTTTTAGGTGCGTAGGCGGTTGTTTCCTACTTTTATCGAAGCAGTGTTTTGAGAGGCATAAGATAGGTAAATTTGAAAAGTTGAAACACCTGTCCAGAAAATTTTAAAGGGCTGTCCAGCCGGTCCTAATTGAACTAGAGTGAAAGGCAATTGTAGATTCGGAATCTGTACGTCAAGACCTTTCCATAGAGTATATGGACGGTGGTCTACGGTCAAAAAAACAAAAACCAAGATGGCGGCCAAGATGGCGGCCCCCATTGCCATAACGAGCTGAGATGACAATTAATTGTATAATATTACATAATAATCGTGGGTGATGTTTATTGTCAACTCGTTGTTGTAGGTAAATTTGAAAAGTTGAAAAACCTGTCCGGAAAATTTTAAAGGGCTGTCCAGCCGGCCCTAATTGAACTAGAGTGAAAGGCAATTGTAGATTCGAGATCTGTACGTCAAGACCTTTCCATAGAGTATATGGACGGGGGTCTACGGTCAAAATAACAAAAACCAAGATGGCGGCCAAGATGGCGGCCCCCATTGTCATAACGAGCTGAGATGACAATTAATTGTATAATATTACATAGTAATCGTGGGTGATGTTTATTGTCAGCTCGTTGTTGTAGGTAAATTTGAAAAGTTGAAAAACCTGTCCGGAAAATATTAAAGGGCTGTCCAGCCGGCCCTAATTCAACTAGAGTGAAAGGTAATTTTAAATTCGGAATCTGTACGTCAAGACCTTTCCATAGAGTATATGGACGGTGGTCTACGGTAAAAATAACAAAAACCAAGATGGCGGCCCCCATTGTCATAACGAGCTGAGATGACAATTAATTGTATAATATTACATAGTAATCGTGGGTGATGTTTATTGTCAGCTCGTTGTTGTAGGTACATTTGAAAAGTTGAAAAACCTGTCCGGAAAACTTTAAAGGGCTGTCCAGCCGGCCCTAATTGAACTAGAGTGAAAGGCAATTGTAAATTCGGACCATAGAGTATATGGAAGGGGTCTACGGTCAAAATAACTCTAGAAGGTACCACATTTTCTACCATGTCCTCGTATATTTCTGTTACATTTAGCCTCAGTGTGTAAAGCGGATTTGAAACAACGGTTCAATCCGTTATTCGGTCGGCCCCTCAAAAAATATCACATTTTTACAATGCCCTCCTATATTTCTGTTCCGATTAGTCTCTGTGCATAAAACAAATTTGAAACATCGGTTCAATCTGTCATTCGATCGGACCTTCAAGAAAATACCACATTTTCTACCACGCCCTCATATATTTATATTTCGATTAGCCGTAGTGCATAAAACGAATTTGCAATATCGGTTCAATCCGTCACTTGTACAGCGACAATTCTCGGAATTAGTGATTGATATGTGTGGCGTGTTTGCTGGGATGGGGTGGGTGGAACTTTAATGTGTCTGGTGATTAAGAAGAGGTTCTGACCTCATCATACTGTTAAAGAAAAGGAAAATAAAAGTCTGCTAGCATATCATGGAGGAAGAACAGCAAAAAAAGAAAAAGGAGTCGGAGAGTCTAGATGTAAAGAAAATAAAGAGAGCAAAACGAGTAGGTTTCGCGGAAGAAGTGACTGTGTGTAGTTTACCAGGACAGGAAGAAGATAGTAGAGGCACGTGGGCGTTCGACGCTTTGCGGGAACGGATGCGAGCAATGTGTATCGATGACGTAGATCGGAAGGGTGGTATGTAAAGGATTAGCGGATTGTGAAGTTACCAGAATTATCATCGTTTACAATTCATACTACCAATAGTTATTTTCATTTTAAAAACACCATGTACAGTGGGGTCCATGAGTATTATGCTACATTTTGTTCGACGAAATCAGAACCCCAAAATTAAAAACGGCTTCTAAATCAGCATTATTTCTTACAATATTCATAGTATAGTGCAACGCAATAATAATAACATTACTTTTGTATGTAAACACCGTTCTATTTAATACTTGGACACGACTTACACATTTAACTCTATTTACAATACATACTACCAATATTTGTTTTCATTTTAAGAACACCATGTACAGCGGGCTTCATAAGTATTTTGCTGCATTTTATTCGACGAAATAAGAGCTTCAAAATTAAAAGCGGCTTCTAAATCAGCATTATTTCTTACAATATTCATAGTATAGTGCAACGCAATAATAATATTACTTTTGTATGTAAACACAGCTCTATTTATTACTTGGACAAGACTTACACATTTGACTCTATTTACAATACATACCACTAATATTTGTTTTCATTTTAAGAACATCATGTACAGTGGGCTCCAGAAGTATTTTGCTGTATTTTCGTCGACGAAATAAGAGCTTCAAAATTCAGAAAAACTTACACATTTTACTCAATTTACAATACATACTACCAATATTTGTTTCCATTTTAAGAACACCATGTACAGCGGGCTCCATAAGTATTATGCTGTCTTTTATTTGACGAAATAAGAGATTCGAAATTCAGAAAAAACTTACACATTTTACTCTATTTACAATACATACTACCAATATTTGTTTTCATTTTAAGAACACCATGTACAGCGGGCTCCATAAGTATTATGCTGTCTTTTATTTGACGAAATAAGAGATTCGAAATTCAGAAAAAACTTACACATTTTACTCTATTTACAATACATACTACCAATATTTGTTTTCTTTTTAAGAACACCATGTACAGCGGGCTCAATAAGTATTATGCTGTATTTTATTCGGCAAAATAACAGCTTGAAATTTTACACATTCTACTTTATGGTGCATAAAACGGATTACAAACATCAGTTCAATCAATCGATCAGCCCTTAAGAGGATTCCACATTTTCTACCATGCCGTCGTATATTTCTGTACCGATTACCCCCGGTGCATAAACGGATTTCAAACACTAGTTCAATCCGTAGGACATTTCACATTTTACGTTATATTCATTTAAGAGGCATCACTCGTTCCTCGTTGAAGAAGTTGAGTCGACACGGAACAAGGAACTCCTGCGACAATCATCAAGGAACTCCTGCAAACCCCATCAAGGAACTGTTGTGCCTCACACAAAAACGCCGTGATCTCATATCCAGACTCTTAACGAATGACGGGTTCAACTGGTATTCGAAATCCGTTTTATGCACCGAGGCTGATCTGTACAGAAATATACGAGGGCATGGTATAAAGTGTCCGATCTATCGGGTGTCGGATTGAACTGATGTTGAAAATCCGTTTTATGCACTGAGCTCTCCACTAATAAGGGTGCATATTATAATATCAGTTATATAATTTGCGGAAAAAAGTATTCTATAAATATATATACGTATGTAATATATACTTCTTGACCCTTGACCTTGGAATGGAGCCAAGGGTTGCAGACTGTTAATGGACAAGAACAAATGGTGTTTGTTACGAACGGCTTTGGTGTGATGTCTTTGTCCGTGCGGTGATAGGTTTTCCCGGGTGTTAATGGATGAGAGCAGATGGTGTGTGAGTGTATAGCTACAATTCTCGGAATTAGTGACTGATATGTGTGGCGTGTTTGTTGGGATGGGTGGGTGGAATGGTAATGTGTCTGGTGATTAAGAAGAGGTTATGACATCATCATACTGTCAAAGAAAAGGAGAATAAAAGTCTGCTAGCATATAATGGAGGAAAAGCAGCAAAAAGAGAAAAAGGAGTCGGAGAGTCTAGATGTAAAGAAAATAAAGAGAGCAAAAGGAGTAGGTTTCGCGGAAGAAGTGACTGTGTATAGTGTACCAGGACAGGAAGAAGATAGGAAAGGCACGTGGGCGTTGGACGCTTTGAGGGAACGAATGCGAGCAATGTGTATCGATGACGTAGATCGGAAGGGTGGTATAAAAAGGATTAGTGGATTGTGAAGTTACCAGAATCATCATCGTTTACAATTCATACTACCAATAGTTATTTTCATTTTAAAAACTCCATGTACAGTGGGCTCCATAAGTATTATGCTACATTTTACGGCTTCTAAATCAGCATTATTTCTTACAATATTCATAGTATAGTGCAACGCTCTATTTATTACTTGGACACGACTTACACATTTTACTCTACATGCTACCAATATTTGTACTGCATACTACATACATACATACTACCAATATTTGTTTTCATTTTAAGAACACCATGTACAGCGGGCTCCATAAGTATTTTGCTGTATTTTATTCGACGAAATAAGAGCTTCAAAATTAAAAGCGGCTTCCAAATCAGCATTATTTCTTACAATATTCATAGTATAGTGCAACGCAATAATAATAACATTACTTTTGTATGTAAACACCGCTCTATTTATTACTTGGACAAGACTTACACATTTGACTCTATTTACAATACATACCACCAATATTTGTTTTCATTTTAAGAACACCATGTACAGTGGGCTCCATAAGTATTTTGCTGTTTTTTCTTCGACGAAATAAGAGCTTCAAAATTCAGAAAAACATACACATTTTAATCAATTTACAATACATACTACCCATATTTGTTCTCATTTTAAGAACACCATGTACAGTGGGCTCCATAAGTATTATGCTGTATTTTATTCGACGAAATAAGAGTTTCAAAATTCAGAGAAAACTTACACATTTTACTCAATTTACAATACATACTACCAATATTTGTTTTCATTTTAAGAACACCATGTACAGCGGGCTCAATAAGTATTATGCTGTATTTTATTCGGCGAAATAAGAGCTTGAAAATTCAGAACATTTTACACATTTTACTTTATTTACAATTCATACTACCAATAGTTATTTTCATTTTATAAACACCATGTACAGGGGGTCCATCAGTATTATGCTACATTTTATTCGACGAAATAAAAACTCCAAAAGCGGCTTCGCGTTTTAATTCTTACATTTCGACTATAGGACGAAAACTGTTTTTTCGAAAAATTCACGTTCAATGCTAATACTCTTTCGAAACTCATTTTCTCCCCAAAGCAAACCAGAGATGATCTTCAGGATAATGTTGAATTATTGTGCTCTTCAGAGCCTGAAAAGCGTTTTAATTCTTACATTTAGACTACAGGACGAAAACTGGGCAATTTCCCAGAATGACTAATCAACGCCATCTGTTTTCAAACACCGGAAACACATACTCCAATTTATATATGACGTCACACGCCAAAATAGCGTAACAAAAACAAAATGACGTCACATAAATTAAAACATTTCATAATAATAATAATAATAATAATAATCCGAGCATTTCAGACTCATCAACGCCATCTGTTTTCAAACACTGGAAACACGTACTCCAATTTATATATGACGTCACACATCAAAATAACATAACAAAACCAAATGGCGTCCCAGAAATTAAAACAATTCATAATAATAATAATAATAATCCTAATATTTCAATTACTAATAATTTAATAATATAATCTGGTCACGTGACTTCCATTTTGTGACGTCACAAAGTCACGTGACTGCCACAGTTATGTACCCCCGTTGAGTCCGATAAATCAATTGATTGGCAAAGATCGATCAAAGATCAATGACTCATGAACGCCATCTCTCTTCAAACAACGGAAACAACAAAATTCCCAGAATTTCTGACTCATCAACGCCATCTGTTGTCAAGACACCGGAAACACGTACTCCATTTACCAGAAAACCAACCGTCACCGCGTCGCCTACTTTTCCTCCTCCCAACCCAGACTTTCTGACTCATCAACGCCATCTGTTTTCAGACACCGGAAACACGTACTCCAATTACGAGAAAACCAACCGTCACCGCGTACTTTTCCTCCTCCCCACACTTTCTGACTCATCAACGCCATCTGTTTTCAGACGCCGGAAACTCCCGCGGGAAAAACCCGAATTCCTCCAACCAATCAAAACGCTCCTCACAAAATTAAGCCCCGCCCATTTATGACGTCACAACCAATCAAAATCATCCTTACAAAATAAGCCCCGCCCATTTTGTGACGGAAAAAAACTGCTGCGTCATCAATTGATCTTTGATCGATCTTTTCCAATCAATTGATTTATCGACTTCAAAAGGGGTGCATTACTACTGACACTGACAACTCCACCAGTAAGTTTAATCAATTATTGCTTATTTGGAAACCTAATTTTTGTAATGTGATCCTACGTTTTAAATCGCTCGTACTGTAACAAACAATATTTCCGCTCGGAAAAAAAAGAAAGAAAATCGAGAAAAGAAGCAACGTACAGCAGTGACCTGGTCTGGTATCACTCCACGAACCGTAAAAATTCGACCCTGGCTCCAGTCATTTGTTTCCTTCTCTGGATGCTAGATGCTGTGGATACTCAGAGTTGAAAAAGTACCGAAAAACTTGCTTTATATCTCTCTCTCCCTACTGCCTTGCTTTTTCCCCCACCCGCGGAGGGAGAGTAGAATTTTTCATTTTGAAGTCTCGGATAAGAAGACGGGAGAGATCATTTGTAGTCTCGAGGAGGCAGCCCAAGGCGTTACTACATTTCTATTATCCTCTGACAGAATGAAGCTGAATCTCGTAACAATGAAGGGGCAAGGGTCCCCCCCCATCCCCCCTCTAACAAGGTGGCTTTCGAGAACGGTCGGAAGGCGATATTTTAGTCGCGACAAGCAGCCACTGAGGTAGACATGATATTATTTTCTCTTGTCGCCATATTTTATGCGTTTTAAATTACTCCCCGTGCTAAGAAGTGAAAAAGGTAGCCTCAAGAAGGCGAGGATTCGGGATACATGCTACGTTTATGGGTTTCTAAATGAGCTTAAGGTGGGGAATGTACAAGGAAATAAGTTTTATAGCAGGGAATCTATTATCTACTGGTTTTTCAAGAGGGTAAAGGACTTCGCTACCTCAGGATAGTTCAAAAACTCAATATGCTGATCAAGGCAGTAATTTATATTATTATAAAACATAAACTAAACGTAACGTTTCAACCTTCTAGCAAGGTCTTCCTAAGACTCTGCACCAAGTACAAATGTAACAAGGTACAAACACAGGACGATATATATACACAAACATTTTAATAGGATAGTTGAATTTTGAATGTTGAATCAATTACATTTTTCAAAGTTACCTAGAGAAATGATGGTCCAAGAACTTAGATTTCCATTGCCATCTAACGGCCATTTTTAAAGTATTAACGGTCATTACATAATTACCCTAATTAATGCAATTTTAATTATACCATTTTAAAAATATATTTATGGTGCAAGTAACTGTACTTTATAATCATTATCTATCTTTATGCCTGATAAAGCATTCAAATTTAATTAAATACGGTCGCGTCCTCTTTTTTGTAAATAAACAGGCAGATTGTTAAATTCCTAACAGTACAATATTGTAAATTGTATTTCCATCTACCGTAATATTTACAATATTGCACCTGCAATTTACAAAAACCGGTCGCGACTATATTTAAATTGGAATATTTTATACTGCATAAATACAGGAGTGGGCATAAGTAGATATACAGTAATGAGACAGTAGGTATACAGTATATTAAATTCTACTATAGTATAGTTTTATGAACAAACACTTAACGCTGAAGATTACAATTACTATCTTAAATGTTCAAATTGATGGCCTTCGGCATTTACACACTTTTGTAGTATAGATTTGACACAAAGTTAAATTCCAAGCCATCGCGACACAAGAAACTGAAAAGAATAAAAATATAACAATTAGTAAACAAAAGACAAACTTAGCAAAGCTGGGAAAATAAAACGAATATATATTTACCTGTAGCCACAAACATACGGTCAAAATTCTCATCTCAATCCACCTAATATACCTATTATACAACTGTATACCTACTTATGCTCACCCCTGTATACACACGGTGTTCAGAAATTAGGTTGATTTTGTAAGGCCATATATTTCACCATTGCAAGGCACTTTCTGCCCCCACCCAAAACAAATTCACGTAGAGGGATAGATTTTATATATATTTACACATATAAAATATTGTTTATGCTAACTTTGCCCCACCAAAAAAAATATCTTAAGTTGCCGCCTCTGCATGATACTATAACTATTTGAAAGAGGAATATTTGTTATTCCACACAGACCTTAAATGCATTCGATGTGCATCCCATGTAAACGTCAGACCAGAATTGAATAATGTTTTAACCCAAGGACTATGTAGCTTCACTTTATAATTCATATTCAGAAAATGGTGCACAAAATCAAGAGACTGCAATAGCTCTTAAGAACCTGTAGTTCCGGTTGCATACTCACAGAATAAACCATATATGTTTATATGTTAAAGCTGTGTTAAAACTAAGACATAAAACAGTTTGTAAGGTCAATTGATAATTGTGATAATGACTATTATCAAAATACATAAGAACTATGCTGATTGCTATTATAGATATTTGTCGGTATGGTGGGAAGAAACTCTTACACTCGTAATTTGTTGCTTGAATGCACAGAGCTCCACGTAGAAGATAAACGCCGTTGTGAAGCGTTGGATAGTTCAGCTGACAGGTCCCGGCTTGTGAATACATTCCACCCTGTGGTTAATCTGTACTGAACCTAAATGCTAACGTATTATCTTGCATTGATCATTCAGTTAATTCCTCTCAAGTGTTAACTGCCCAGGCTACTCGGTGACGTCATCGGTGGCCATGCCGGGGGGAGGGGCGGTATTTTCTGCAGTAAAGTCACATGTAAATACTGTATTACGCAAAAAATGCCATTTTTATCTAGTTTTCATGTCTGTTGATGGCAGAGGGGGCGGTATTGTCACTAATGCTCCTGTATGCGAGGTGTAACTACATCTATACTCTGTTCAGGGAATCTGTGGAGAGAGTGGACGGATCGAAGCAGTAAGCGCTGCTGCTAAAACCTGGTAGCTGCAGCCGCATTTAATTCTTCATTCACTCACTACCCCCCCATGCGTTCACTGGTCGAGCACCCCAGACTTGTTTTCGTTCGATTGCTCCACAGATTCCCGAGACAGAGTATATTTGTTAACGATACAATTTCGTAGCTCGCTCAGGACGACGAGGATGAATAATCATGATTAGATGGAATTGATAAAACAGTTATACATTTACAACACTCCTTGAATAAAAATCTCAGATTCAGCGCATGCGTGATCAATAGGGCTCGGAAATTGAGGACCTATAAATTGCCAAAAAAAGACCTATAAAAAGACATAAAAAAGGACCTAAAAACTGAAAAAAGGACGTATAAATGTGATCCAAATTAATTAATAAATTCAGTTTTAATTACATATTTAATGAATAAAAAAAGTACAAAATTCTGGTGGTATGGAACACACAGTGCGAAAAAACTATATGAATGAAATGCACCTTCTTTCAGTCCAAAAATTTTTTTCTCTTGTTTCAGGGATGGTTCAAATGTATTTCTTTCTTTCTTTTTTTTTATTTCTTTACAACAGAAAGGATGTTTAAGAGGTGATGAAGTGATGATGATTCGAATTGAGAATGGGCAGTAAAAAAGTAGTCGAAAGAAGGTGAAGCCGTTAAGACCTAAAAAAGGCTAAAAAAGGACCAATAAGTAAAAAAGCGCCGAAATAGGCATAAAAGGACAAATAAAACCCACCTTTTTCTGGCCTACAATGACCCAAAAATGAACATACAGGGTGGGAAATAACCTTTTGCTAGGGGTCTGCTGGAAAAAGTAACAACAATTAAGAAATTATGGTAATACCAAATGTTTACTACGACAAATGTGGTTACAAAAACAAAATTAAAAGTTCGTATGTCCTCCGTTTGCTTCTCTCACAGCACCAAGACGATCAGGGTAGGAGCTCAGAAGATTCGCAAACAAGTTCCATTCCTTGTCACGGAGGACTTGTTCCAGATGGAGTGTTGCCCGAAAAAAGCGCTCCGGTCCACGTTCCACTATCATCAAGGACTCAACTGCGTCCTTCAGAATAGCCCGAAAGTGCTTCGCTTCATTCAGGTCCGGCGATGCACCCGGCCATTCAGAACTGCTGAACAAGTTAATGGCACTTCGCCGAAGAAGGTCTTGGGTAGCATTTGCCTTGAAGCAAGGTGCTTTGTCGTGAACTAACTTTTAATTCTGTTTTTGTAATCACAATTGTCGTAGTAAACATTTGGTATTACCATAATTTCTTAATTGTTGTTACTTTTTCCAGCAGACCCCTAGCAAAAGGTTATTTCCCACCCTGTATATTATGTTGGGCCTCGTCTTCGGACACTAGAAAAAAAAAGCATTTTTCCTGAACTTCCGTACCCTAGTGATCATAAATCGAACACTCAACTGTCTTGAGACCCGGCTCTGTGTGGACTCAGTCCTGAGCGCAAGAACCGGACTAAGGTAAGCCTTTGACAGTGACATCCTAAAGATTGGCAATTCACCACATGTCACAAACCCAAATTTATCTCTTCATTTAATTTGTCGTAATTGTAATTGACTCTTGTTGAAGAAGTTAATTTCTAAATATTCCGTACAAGAGGTAGCCTCTCTCCGTTCCGTTATGAATTGATTTTTGTCAACGCCCATTAAAGCGAGGAAAGGAGAAGGGAGAGGAGTTTCTCTCATTCTTCCGGAGAAGGAGAATTGTTCGGAGATAACATCTGTGTTGATGAAGTCTTTGTACTTTAAGCAATCTAGGGGAAATAGGGCATCTTATGCATCTAATTGTCGAGGGAGCGCCCTGGGGAAATGGAATTCGGAGCGGAGTTCAGTTGTCGTCTACTTAGATTCTCATTTGAATACTTTTCCATTACGCCGTCGTCAACAGCGTTTCCCTTTCTCCTTTGACCTGCTAAACGCTGTTTGAACAAGCACCACGTTCTTCGTTACTTTAAGTGATGCGAAGTTTGACTTTAAAATGGAATTGTTAAATGCTTGAAATAATTATGGATTTAGTTGCAACGTAATGAAACAACAAAGCTATTTAAAATTATAAAACTGAAAACAGATATGTATTTTTTGTACAGAAATCGTGTAATCAACTCTGTTTTCTAAATGCGTGTAATGCAAAGTTGCGGCCAAACTAGCAAATTACTAAGCTGCTTCTTGAATCCTGAAATAAATGCTTGAACCTGCATGGTGTTATGTGTGTTGCCTATCTCTCCGGCGATAAGCGAACTTCGATAGAAACTGGTAAGAGTTATGCAACACACATAACTTCATGCAGTGAAGCCAGTATTTCAGGATCTTGGTTTCCCATTTTTATTGCTTGTGATTGTACATTCATTATACATTGCAAGTATGACGTAATCAAGGGCTCTCTGCTTCGAAACCCGGCTGAGCTACTTAGTGGTTCGGATCCCAGGTCCAATCCCGGTTGAACTATCTGTTCATAAAATGATCTTGAAACTCAAGCTTGTAATTGTAAAGGCCTGTACTAACTCAAGATCATTTGACACGGTCGTGCCAGATTCAACCATAGGACATTAATAGTCATAAGAATATATTTATCTCAATACAAATTGAGAATGAGCAACATGAGACTGTATATTGGTATACGCGTGATACCTCCCAGGGCACGGGAAAACATTAAGATTTGCAGTAAATAGACAGGAAACCACAGAACTTACGTTTTAACATATGAATTCAGAATCTATTTATCTCGATTATGCAATTTAAAAAGAACCAAAGTTTTACATCATAACGAAACTCACAAAAAGAAATCACAGTAACAGCACAATCTTTCTCTCATGCACTTCCATTAATCTCGTAACTCCCAGCTACAAGATTCATATATACCAGGCGGGATGGTGTACTTCAACAGTCTGTTCATACGTCCGGGAAGGACATGTCACACTTCCTAGCCGACAGGTAAAAACATACACAACTCTGTGTCCTTGTGTACTTTGCGCACTTCCTTTTGAATCACCCTATTGCATTCAAACTTATATTTCATCTTGAAATTAATGTGGAGTCATAGACGTGCGCACTGGGGGGCAAGGGGGGCAATTGCCCCCCTACTCAGGGACGTCCGCAGATTTTTCCCACAAAGGGACAGGCAAGGTATTTTTCCATGGGGCATATTACCCCGATAATAGTGCTGCCCCTCAAAAAGCATCTATTGAATTTGAAATTATCGCATTTCTGCGTACCCATTATATAATAATTATCGTAAATTACTATGACTAAAGTCAAAATATACTTGTGAAATATATACTTTAAGGTTGACATTCGTTTTCGAAGGGGGAGGTGTGGCCATCCTTGCCCCCCTTCCATACAGCACCTGCATTATTGTTTAACTTTCACCTAGAAATTTAGTGTATAGGAATCTTATCGGTGTTATTAAACAATATTATTCTATTAAAGAAAATGAAGAATTCTGAAGCCAAGGAAAGTTCAAAGCAACAGCGGGGAAACGGGGTGCAGTGGAGCAATCACAAGGTGCGGGGGGGAGGCATTGTCTTATCCCAACCTTGGACGGAAATCAATTCTAGGGGGGAAAACATAGAAGTAAAAGAAAGCAAGACTAACAGAATCTACGAGTAGCAGGACAAAACGATACTCAAGTGCAATTAGTTTTCACATCTTTCTTGCATTTTTCTTCCAGACAGCCAGGAGCACCTGCAGGGGGCCACAGAGGGGGGATTGTCCTCTCGACTTCAAATGTTATACAAATAAAAGTACATTCCCTAAAATTTTCTTGATCGCTTCGCTCACAATTGCTGCTCTTCTTACAGTCTTGTCAAGTTCAGAGCCGTAGCTAGGGAGCTGTGGGAGTTGTCCCTGGTTGAGAAAAATTGTAAAAGAGAATTACATGGCGTCCCATGGAAATTCTTGCATCCTAATAAATCAATACTGTTTTCAACTTGCAAATATTTTGATCGAAAAATTTTCTTGCTCGCTTCGCTCGCAGTTTCTTTTCTATAATGCATTGTAAATTACCAGAGAGAGAAGATCAACTAAGTGCTTCAGAAAGTTGCTGCTACAACAGTTTGTTTTGGAGGGAAAGGAGCGCGCACATTTCATAGACAATTTATATATTTTTTCTGTTGGTTTATTATGGGGCGGATAAATTGATGATGTAATGTATTTAGTACACACGCATATATACATACACACTTGCATACGCGTATACCCACCAATGCAATAGAACTAAAACAGTGAGATAAAATTAGGTTTTTCTTTCCCGACTGAACTTTCAAGGCTTTTGCCCCCCCCCCCCCTAATCAGAGGGTCTGCACACGACTATGTGTGGAGTTATTTTTAAACGTTCATCTTTTCCACTTATTGAAGTCTGGGCAAGAAGAATTTTCATTCTATTACATCACTGCGTTCTTATAGTTTCGAACGTTGTACGGACACTTCTGGGTTGTAAAGATTCCATTGAAAGTCAGTTGGATCATTACAACCCAGAAGTGTTCATTACTGTACATGCATGCAAAACCAAATTCGTGGAGAGAAAATATCCTCCGTAGTCGAGCGGGTTAAGGCGTTCACTCGTCTTGAGATCGTTCGCTGCGGGACGGCGTAGGTTCGAATCCGGCTCTGGTCGGAATTTATTCGGCCTACCCACCATCGTGAGGAAATTGGGAAGCTCCGAGTGAGTGAGCGTAACCCGGTCGAGAAGACCTAACAACAACGGCTGGGGGTTCGTCGGGCTGATCACCCGTCACCCCAATACTGGTCTGAGACCTCCACGCTATAACAGGTGACGGCGGAACAGTGTGGGAGGGAGACCAGCAGTCGGTAGGTAAGCCAAGGCCCGCCAAGGTGCTGTAGAGCTGTGGGGTTATGTTAATCAAAGGGTTTCGGGCTATTGTAACATTAGCCAACTGAATGTCCCCCACCCCTCTTTTGTCTTTTTCCTTTAATACGTGTTGTCTAATGTCTGTATGTAGAGACTACGTGTATGTGTTCGTGTATTACTATTTAACTAAAATGTGAATGTTGTTAACATACCAATCGCAATTCAACAACTATCTGAACATGAAGCGAACTTAACCTTGTAGGGCCAAATTGTACACAAGTGGGAAGTGGGGTGCTCACGACACCCCACAGAAAAAATACACTTACAGTTATATTTTAACAATTATAATTGTAATATATGTAATTTTACACTATTCGTACAGTTGTAAGATTGCGAATAATGAAAATAACTAAATTTGAAACTTTTTAAGGACATTTTATAATTCTCCTTTTTTCTTCTATTTTTTAGGGACAATTCCTTATTTTATTATATTTTTTTACTTTTCCTTCAAAACAGAATACACAATACTTACTGAAAAGTAGAATGTACGAGGATTTATATTTAATCATTACTAATTAAATGGTAAAACGTGAACATGAATTTGAGGCTACAAACAATATATAAAACAGATACAGGCCTATAATTTTTGAATATCACTACAGTTCACGTAAATAAAACTTGTCAGATAAGGATCTGCAAGAGCATTTACACTACGAACCACGTCCAAAAACTCTAACAGCTTTTTGACACGTTCCTGTTCTTTCTTGTATTCCATTTCCAAGAAAAGAAAAGCCATAAGTATTGCAACACTAGAGCAAAATAAAGTTTAAAACAATACGCAAGTAGGTAAGAAAAGATAAAAAAAACCAAGGTTAACCTAACCAAGCGTCAGGTTAACCTTGCAGCAGGTTTTATGTATCAATCCGCGCGAGAACTGAGCTCAGAATCTTCCGTGCCAGTCTTTCCTCAACCGCCGAGCTGCTTACATCGGAGACACTGAGAAAATCTACAGTATTGCCAACCGCACAACACATCAAAACCCGCATGCATGTCAAGTGGATTGTATTTTTGCTTCTCTTTGTCTCCTGAAACATAACATTTTAAAAGTACTTTCTGCGCATATATTATTTAATAAATGTGTCATTAATATAAGAGCGAAACAACTTCTAAACATGAGAGCATGTGTGTATATTTCGAGCACGCAAAAATAAAAATAAACAAAGATAAAAGTAAACAACGATAGGCCCCTCTTGAATTTAATGACAAATTATTGTTTTTGGTTTAGAAAGAAATAGATTTATGAAAAACTTGGTTGCTTCGTTCGCAATACATCCGTTACTGTAAGACACACGCACTTCAAGTTGTACCACCAAAAAAGCATGATTTGTTATTGGTGATATATACAATCAGGTGCATTGTCTGTCGCTATTACTCTGGTTTCAATTTATGAATCACTTCACTAAACCAGGATTCAAATCTTGGTCTGTCTATTTGTTGCTGATAATCACCCTTCCCTTTCTTTGCGCTGAAAAGTAAATATGCGCCTTCAACAAAGCTTTCATTGCCGCCAGTGGGTGAAACAATAAGCCTCCCCCTTCCCCTCATCGTCGGTTTCTTCAGCCCTGGCGGTGGTTTTGCATGGTGGTATCCTTCCATGGTTTATTCCCCCTTCCCCCACTCACCGAGTTGAAGGACGTCTCGTCCAAATAATAAACATGTTTCTTCTCACTGCGATATATTTTAATACCGCGGAGATTCTTTTGTCGTCAAACAACAAACAATCGTTTCCTCTTGCTAAACTCAAACCGCAAATCATTCAACACCCGTGATACAATTCGTGTGCACATTGACGGCAAATCACCTCACGCCCTGTTTTACTTTGATCTTGTTGCCGCAAGGAGGATTATGCATTTAAAACAACTTGCTTGACTTTGAAGAACATTTCCTTTCGGATGAAGCCCAAAATAACATTCGGGTAAAACCGCGCGCTGAACAGGAGATTCAGCCATTCTCGCCGCTCTACAATAAACATAGGGTTAAAATAGTGGGATGTGCAACACTGGTATCAGCGATTTCACGCGCTCTGCAACGCATTCAGTCTCGCTCGACTCGCTCTAAAGTTTCAATGTCTCTTCAACGCAATACAGATTCGAGTTGGCGAATCTGTGGTTCTAAGTTCGTCTGCACAGTGATTGCTGCTAATCAATGTATTATTTTGTCTGTATATTACAAATTAAATAACTGTTTTCTTGCAAGTATGCAGTTGTGTCGGAATAGAACCCGTCTCAGTGGAACTATATTCTTGCGCGCACGTTTGGATCTACATATGCTAAAACCTGCTGCAAGGTTGACCTGACGCTTAGTAGGTGGGTGCTGATAACACCCCAGAACGCAGAGCTCTTTTGTTATTGTGGAGCAGCGCACAACAATCAGGCGACTAAAAGACCTACCTTTCAAGGAGTAAACAACATGAAGGTAACGGAAAGATGATCAGTGTTGCCAACTTATAAGACTATTTCTTTTAACAATTTCTAGACCTGGTGTGTTGTGGCCACCCCACACAATATTATAATACGGTTAGTGCAAGACATGCATTTTGTCTTTGAATATCACATATTTTGTGTGATAATGGAGCTATTATTGAAAATGCAAAGGTGAATTTCAGAAGAATAAAAGAGGTAGAGATTTTGTGCTTTGATTATTTCCAAGGAACAAATTTATTCCACCAAATTAACATAGCTTATTCCAGTTAATTTGTTACGTATGTCCTAGGTTAATGACGATTACAGCCTTGCAAGTATTCAATTTATAATAGGGAAATACACATCACTCACTATTGTAAGGATGTTTCTAACCATAACAGACCTGTAATTAACTAGGTGAGTATTTTAGGAAGAAGCAAGATCATAATCTCCATGACAGCAAAATTATTCTTTGTTTATATTTGAAGAACATGATTGAGAATAACATGACGTCATCTTTAGAGATTTCCACTTATGCAACAATTAATCAGGAGGATGAAAATTGATTGTTGCTTTGTTGCCTAGTTGGACGCTTCACAAAATAGGGTCCTCATTGTGTGCTCATTACGAAATCGTAAAAAAAAAGGTAAACTGCTCCCCTGTGCTATGTACATCGCCATGAAGGCGTATAGGGGTGTGTATGGTTAGGTCCCCACACTTTCTTGATAACGGCCGAAGGTGGGGGTGATGTGATCAGCACCACTCCCCTGGCCGTCTTTACCCCCAGAGTTTCCTCCAGGTACCCGGAGCCGCTTGAACAGGTGAAAAAAAATCCCGGTTCTCCCCCGCCGGAGATGAAACCCTAGTCTCTCGCATGGTAGTCAGACGCCCTAACGACTGAGCTACAATTGATTTCGTACTCAACTCCGCTAACTGTTCCTGGCTTTCCGCAAAATGTGTACTGATAGTTCATCACTAATTGTAAGATGTTCTCTCTCTCTCTCTCTACAATACTCAGAGTTGGACTTTCACCTACTCTACACTTCAGTTCGTCTGCAGTTACCGTCCACTTATATACACAGATGCGATGCACACTTTTACACTGTCCTTTAGCACTCGCATAGTTCATAAAAGTGCAATTTAATGCTTCATTTTGTGAATACGTAAGCTAGATTTTTGTGTATAGTACAGTGCAAAGGCAGGTCGTTGACTTCACTTGTACGCAGTATTATTAGAAATACAAGTATATTCATTACATGTGCTAATTAAATAGAGTGGGGTAGTTTCATTTTAGAAATACTGTTTATAGGTGCTGTATCAGTTTTTCAGTTTCGACTGGACAATTTGAAGACACACTCACTCACTCAATCACCTCACTCGCTTACTCACTAACTTTGGGCGGTGAGGTTTTTTTTTCTTCATTTGCGAATATGTAAATAATTATCTGAAACTGAAAGACCTGCCCCAACGACCCTTAGTGACTTGGAGTATAAGTAGACTTAATATCTATATGCATTTTTTCAGCTATTTGCCAACGTATGAGGCAAAGTTTCCATTACTAGAAATGACTCTAGCTGGCAGCCAGATCCAAGATATAGTTTGAATTATTAGGACAAAAGTCGTTACTGAAGAACGAACAACCGTGGTTAGTACAGTTATGACAGCAGGGGTCCCGCGTTCCAATCCCTGCGTAAGTTCTTTGTGAGTGTCCCTTCATCAATTTCATCATATCATTACTCCTCCTCATCGTCGCGATTAGCCAAAAGTCCCAGAACAGCGATGCTAATGAACGAAGGTCAATTAATCAGGACTACTACTGGACATTAAGATATTTAGGAATTTCAAACCTGGAGAAGGAGTAGTTAGTAATAGATGTTGATACAATGTTCCACACTTCATCTCAATGACTCTACATTAATCAACGTGCATGTTATGGTGTGACTTCCATATGCTCTATGATTATCTCCATCTTTCTCTAGTTCGCATATTTTACGTCACTTTTCTACCTCTTGGGTTAATCGCGGCAACGAGGATGAGTGATGAACTGATAAAATGTACAAATGAATAAACAAAATGATACATGCATGCCTGACCAGTGTGATCTGTTATCTCTTACATCGTAGCACATTACGTTGATACTCCGTCATAGAGTTGGCATGGGTGATTTTTCAACAGGTCTCCGGCATTTAGGACAACGCATTACAAGTTAGATGAGAGCAGGACATATTCTTTGAAAATTGTATAACTTTTTTCCTGGTTCTCTAATTTGTAGAAAGTAATTATAGTGAAGAAAAAATGTATCGTAAAGAATGTTGAGCATGCTTGTACATTGCAGCTGTTCACAACATTTCGCATACATCCTACAGCAGGAACAGGACACACGAGGAGAAAGTCTGGAATTATCTTTATGACTCTCTACATGACACGAAAATAAAATTCGAGGATTGCACAAAACAAAACGCTCAGCAGATGGCAGCATTATATTTGTCTCAAGCAAAGGTTAAGAAATGCCTGCTTGCTGCGAAACGCTTCGGAAATGCATATATAAAAATTTGTTCTGCAAGAAAATGGAGTTAGCACTCCTTATACCTTGTCAATATGCGCCTGAAGGTCTGTGACAAATTCGCATCATGTAGGACTTGCGGATGTACAATGAAGAATGGGCCATAAAAAAACGTTAATTTGTGGTTAATCATTCACCACATAGTGGATTGAATTGGCAAGGTGGAAACTAAATAGCTATACGTCCAAGGGGGGATTGTACACGATAAACTATTTTGTAATTACAATTTTTAACCTTCTTTTTAAAAAAATCAGCAGAAATGGTAATTTGAGATCATTTTAAGGGGGTTTGCGTTTACCACTTTGTTTCCTGAGTTGTGTACTGCTTTTGATTTTGATGATCTCAAAATGTCGGAGGGGGCTGTAGCTTCTTCTTCAGTTCCCCATTGCGTACGCCAGTGTTACGAAGTACTAGTTTTACTCAATTGATGGGCAAACTGTCATATTCATGAATTATTATTATCAAATGATCCAGTAATAGTCGACGCGCTAGCTTCGTTAACGACCGACTGGCTTTGGAGTCCACGGAGCGCGCCCACCAGCTGCAACAATCTCATTCAACGCACAGTGTTGCCACACATCAACTCTACGTCACCTTTTCCCTCCGCGCACTAGAACCTTCCCACGGTCTCCACATTGAAGTTGCAAACTACGGCACCAGCGTATCCGCAGTCACGTGACTGAGACTCCACGTGGAGTAGACGAGCAGAATGACAGCTGCGCCCATTGGCTGAAAGTTGAGTGTGACTGGACGAAAACAACTCGCTCGCTGTTTATCGCCACCCACGATCGTGGCGGCGGCTTTCTTCAGTTCTTGAACATTAACCACGTGGACTTTACAACTACTCGAAATTCTTTAACACATTAATGCAAAGAATTACTAAAGCAATGTACTGCAAAACAATGAGTACTTTAGAAATAATAAAAAGCAGGATAATTTGTTTGAAGATGTTGATATTTTTGATAATAACTTTAGGTAGTGACTAGTTTTAGGCCTCTAAATGAATGCTCTCATAATTAATGTAGGAAATATAAATTATAGTTTGCGATAAACTACAAGAGGTTTTAAATGTTGGTGACCTTTTTTCTTTGCAGGGTTGTCTACACCCGTGCGCCATCTGTCCCTAAGCAACCTACTACCAGATACAATTTACTACATGACGTATGAGGGATCCACAACGCACCCTGGGTGCTGGGAGAGCACAGTGTGGGTTATACTTAATAAGCCTATCTATATAAGTAATCAAGAGGTGAGTAATTTATATACATTAGAAATATTATCTTTATGACTTGCATTTTGTGCTTAAGACATTATAGATCTTAGTTTAAAAATCACAGAAATGGATGAGAATTCCGGAAGTTCTTGAATTTGATTTGTTTTTCTTGTGGTAAGGGATAATGTGTGTGTTGTTGTTGTGTGTGTGTGTGTGTGTGATTATCCCGGGAGAGGTCGCGCTCATTTCGCAATTTAATGCGGTCGCGGTGTGTCACTGTGACCCGCAAATTTAAACTTTTTTTACAATATTTAAATACTTTTTTTGTCCTTCTGTTATTAATTTTACATCATTAGGCAAATAAATAAACGTACATATTTATTTTTACTAACATTTTTGTGTTCTTAGTAATATTTGTAAATGCATATTCAATAAATGCGCCATTTCTGCGTATGTGTCATATAATATCTTTGGGTAAAAGAAAGAATATTAGTTTTTGAATAGTAATATAATAAGGAAAGAAATATAGTACACTTTTGTATGAAATATGTGATAATTAATTTCTTTCCATATGTCCAGTATTGTATACTTGCGCAAACGTAAACGGTCGCGGTGGGTCACAGTGACCCACGTACAATCTTTCCTGCCGACACATGAACGTAAATCGAATTTCACCTTTTTGACTGTGGAGGGCAGAAGGAGATAAGAAGCTACTGAGAGTATGGCCCACTTACCTCAAACCCTAACGGATTGGTAAAGAAACAACAGTCAGATGCGGGTTATGGAAGATTACGCTGTTTTTCAGCGAAATATATAATTCTACTTTTAACATTATCAGCATTCAATGTTAATTGGACATTATCCACTGTCTATTGTTTTCACTTATACTTATTCTAACAATACGTTTGGACAGAGCACCTCCTCTTCCGTCGTCAGGTGATCAACTCTTTTTGCCGGTTGGAAATCCAAATTATGTGATTTTACTGCAAATTCTGTTCGATATCCAACTACTACACGGCAATATGAGTTTAATATTCGATAATATTCTGTCAAAAATAGGCATTGTTTAAGGCAGGGGCGTATATTCTAGGCTAGCTAGCCTATCTGCGAAGCCTGAAGGCTAGAGAATAAAATACAGGAGAAAAATCGATCAGAAATTGTAAATAAAATTATTCATATCAGTGAGATGATATTGGTGATTCTGCAGTTGGCAACCTGATTTCTTGTGAGTTGGCAACCTGATTTCCTGTGAGTTGGCAACCTGATTTCTTATGAGTTGGCAACCTGATTTCTTTTGAGTTGGCAACCTGATTTCTTATGAGTTGGTAGACTCAGCATACGCCACTGGTTGAAGGGGTCCTACCTAGGTCCAGCGTCGCATGACATGGGTACCTGTTAAAGTCGGTCAGGGGCGTGATGCTGATCACATCACCCCCACTCACGACCGGATCAATAAAGCGTGGGGCGTTACCCCCACATCCCCTATACGCCTTCAAAGCGTGGTGCTAAGCACAGGGGAGCACTTTACTTTTACTTTGAGGGGTCCTACGCCCATATTACCGCGGGAGACCCTTTTCTATCCAAATACCATTCCTTATGAACTAGCATAAATTTTAATAATGTGGCTACAAAATTATATTCCAATACCTATATGTTTAAAAAAGACCACCAGCCTATCAAATTAACTTGAAAAAAAATGAAAAAAAAAATAGTAGTAAAGGGGAGTGTCTTTCTCGTCTCAATTTATTTTAGTGATTTCAACTCCGGAGCTTGCACTAACTCCCAGGGCACCCCTCTCGCTATCCATTGCAATTCGAATCACTTCTCTCTGGGTGCTTTTCCCCGAAGGCACAGATGCAATGGAATAAATGCTTAACCGTACGCGCACGGGACAAGAATCGAACGGGTGGACATAACCAACGTTTGAATGAGCGCAGCCAATGCAATTGCGGCGGTCCGCATGGAGGGGGCCGATGGTTTGCGTAGGCAAATGCGTCTCCGACAGAATGTGTAGTCACCGCCAATGGAAATTTGGTTTGGGTAGGCCGCTGTTGGCTGTACGTTCGCATAAGCGAGCGAATTTAAAGGGAGTGCGGATCGGAGAGATGGGAACAGTTCAATAACTGCATTTCACCGGGCAACGTCAGTCTGCGAATTCGAACTTGCAATGTTTCCACACTAAATTTTACAATGTTTTATTAAGGCAGTCAAACGAAAATTCACGAAAAATAGAGGGAGCAAGTATCATTTTTTTGAACCTGAATGTATTGTACATGAGTGCAAATTACTAGTGTACCTGAAAAATGTTCATTTTTTGAATATGGTGTCAGTTAGATGGCGCCCTTGGTGTTGCACACATTGTCGGTGTCTCAGAAAAAATCCGCCCATGACGTTGCGTAGCATCTCCAACGGAATGTTGTGGATCTGTTGCGGATTCGCTCCTTCAAATCACCCCTGGTTCTTGGAGGGTTGTCCTGGAATACTTTTGATTTGAGGTAACCCCAAAGAAAAAAATCAGAAGCCGTCAAGTCGGGTGAACGGGCAGGCCACGGAATATCGCCGAATCTGCTGATGAGACGACCAGGAAATGCGAGTCTAAGCATATCCATAGACACTCTGGCAGTATAACTAGTTGCACCATTTTGCTGGAAGAGTGTTTCTTCATCTGGGTCATAGTCATCGAGCGCAGGCAGGAAAAATGTGTGTAAAACCAGGTACGCGATCTTACTGACACCATATTATAAAAATGAACATTTTTCAGGTACACTAGTAATTTCCACTCATGTACAATACATTCAGGTTCAAAAAATAAATAATATTTGCTCCCTCTATTTTTTTGTGATTTTTTAAAATCTTCCCGATTGACTGCCTCATCCTGTATTTTTTACAGTGTACAACTTTTGTTTGGATCTTTGTATAAAGTATGATCCGCATCTCTACGTTACTATGGAATTACCCTTACTCCTCCTGCGGTAAGCACGAGGCCTCTTTTTAAGCTACACCGAACTCTCCTAGAATGCGATGGTTACCGAAAGGCTAATTTAAACCTACACAAGAGGTTTTATTCCGGTGCAATGTGCCTCAAAAGTTGATCAAACCCAGGGACCTTTGATTACAAGTCAACAGCGTTACCACTATGTTATGAGCAGGGCCTTTCATGTACAAAGACAATATACACGTTTAAGGCTTGACAAACAATAAAGCTTTTTTCATACCTTTCTTCTGGGGTTCTTTCTTCACGCTTCTAAGCTAGAATGTACTTGACACGGATTCTTCGGTTGTTGTCACCTGTTGCCGTCTAGAGTATTTCCTAATCATTGTTTCTAGGCGGCTACTTTAAGGCTGGGTTGGACCTTTGTCCGATGCCAGTTAAGCTGTTTTGGAATTTTCGTCGCCCTTCTAAAAATCGCCATGATTTTCCAAAATTTAAAAATTTACGTATGCCTTCTTAGATTGATGATTGAGTTTATTTTACTTCTCGTTTTGTGCCTCTTGGCTAATTTGCGAAGATGGGGATGAGTGATGAAATTGATGAATGGACATTCATCAACAACCAAGCCCAAGCGGGATTCGAACCCGGGACCCTTGGCATGCCCTCTTAAAGCATTCACGTGAATCTTCAAGTGGTGTGCTTTCGCTGTGGATACTCTCAATAGTTTCGCGGCTATGTAAGTCTACCTAACTATTGATATTATCTAGACAACAAAGATAACATAAGTACTACCTGCAATAGTAGAAAATAATTTATCCGTTACGTAAAAGTTATTGAACACAACACAAAATCAAACCCATGCACAGAAGTACTAGTATCAAAAGCAGCAAACGTAACAGAAGGATTAGCTAACGGAAGTAGAAAATAATAGTAGGTGTATTAGAACTTATCCATTACGTAGAACCTAAGTTACTGAAACGCAGCATCCCATACAACTTCGTACAAAGCCTCGATGCATACTTCCCGCAGCAGGTGTAAGTAGAGTTCTGGGGATTAAGGCAGGGAGGAGTATTTACGCACTTCTTTTCCATCGACTGGTCGTTTCGAGAGGAACTTCGCCTTCTGGAGAACTCTCCTGCTATCGGGAGCAGCTCGGGGGGATGATAACTCAAGTGTTCCTCGGAGACGGAGCACTTCAGAAGATGAGACTTGCTGACGGTGGCTCCCCCACATTACCCCAAGTGGAGCATCGGGATGTCACATCACGTTGATATACTTTACAGTTGTTCGTCCCCGCACTGCACTCTCTCGGCTCCCGCCTTGTAAGGAAAGTGTCACAGCCAAGTAGACCGCGTGACTTTCCCTTCATCGAACATTAGGAACGCATTTGTAAATTAAATCGTTTAGTTCTTGTGCTCGGTTTTGATTTGAACTAACTCTCTAGCCTTCTTAAACCAGAAGGTTCATGGCTGCAGCAACACGGGCCTTCCATCTGTCTATCCTGAGCAAGATCTATATATTCTTTTCCATCCCTACCGATTTCCTTTAGGTCCATCTCAACGTTGTCCCTCCATCTTCGTCTTGGCCTTCCTACAGGTCTCTTACCATCAGGTTTCCCAACAAGAATCCTGTGAACTCCTCTTTCCTCTCCCATTCGTGCCACGTGGCCTGCCCACCTAAGTCTTCTTGATTTAATCATTCTAATAATATCTGGACATGAATACAAATTATGTAGTTCTAAATTATGTAACCTTCTCCACTCACCTGTCTCCTCATCCCTTTTAGGTCCAAATATTTTCGTAAGGATCTTATTTTCAAATACTCTCAATTTATGTTCCTCTTTCAATGTAAGGCACCAAGTTTCACACCCAATAATACTACAGGCAAAATTACTGTTTTGTATATTTTAACTTTTAGTTTCTTAGATATTAAACGAGAAGACAAAAGTTTATGAAGAGAGAAGTTACATTCATTTCCTGAATTAAGCCTACTTTTTATTTCCCCTTTAAAATAATTTTCTCTTGTTAATATTACTCCTAATTGATTTGCACACACTCCTTTTATGCTTTAATTGTTGCGTATGTACTACATGTAGTTTTATGATCCTTGCAGATATGTAATACACTTATGACAACTTTTTTTTGGTAGTTTTATTTTCTGCTTGTGTAGGCTAATCGTGACGATTTCCCCCTCTTTTTTTTACACAAAATTTTCCTTGTGCAGCATATGGTGTGAAACATTGCTGATTGGTTCGTTTCCAAGTGGCATGTGTGACGCGTTACTTCGGTCTGAAAGCTGCCTTACAGCCATCGTATAGACTCATTCTATCGAGAGATACTCAATTTTCAATTAGGAAAAGAATTAACCGCCTAATGCCAATTTTGGCCTCGTATAATGCCAATAAGGGAAAATTGGTATTGAACTGTTCAGCCCAAGGCGATCATTTTACAATGAGCAACGACCGCGAACAAACAAATGATTTTATTAACTGTTGCAGCAAACATGGCGGATAATGAGGACGGCTATCAGAGAGTGAATCGCAGCGAAATCATAAAAATATCTCCAACATTCGACGTGGAATCAAGTAACTAGTTAATTAAGCCTTGCAGCGATGTCAACTTCGGGATATGACGACACAGTGCGTCATGCATCACATGTCAATTTGGAATAAATACCTGTATCAATGGAGTGAAAGAACAATGCAAGTGAAAGAACACATAAAATTAACTATCCTATCGATTCGTTCATTAGATATCTTAGAAGGCTATTCGCATTGTTGTCTCGTACACTAACGTCCAGATTATGAACATTGAATATTATTAATAATAGTGCAATCGTTATATTAATTGTTCTTGGATACGATTAGAGATTTTATCAAACAGTATGCACTTAACTTTAACGCTGAAATAGCCTCACACAGTGCCAGAATTAGGTCTATGCCCAGTAGGCAGGCCCTAGGGACGTGCGAATTTGAAGCGGCAAAATTTCTCCGCCCTTATTCCCAAGACCGAAGGGGAATCGAACGCGTATACAATGCATAGGAAGGCGACAACTTTACCATTACAGTACTCCAAAACTATATCCGGACAAGTATTGCTGTAGATATAGACTATCGTGCTTCTCACGTAATTGTGCGAAAGATGAAAATCCTTGCAACATTAGTCTCGGATTTTGCAAAAATAATAGCAACATATCGCCATCATGTTTAATTAATGTAAAACTTCATGCAAGTATAAACATAACAGTTAATACTACTAGTGGCAATGATGATAAACTTACTACATTAAGTTCAATTCATAATTGACTTCTCTGCAAAATATCAAAATTTTTATAAAATCAAATTCGATCGAATGTTTCTGGTCCAAAGAAATGTTTTTGTAATGAAATAACACCTAATAATGATTCTATATGCATGTCTATCTTAGAGAATGCCATCTACTGGCTATAATTTACACTGTTGAAAAATTAGACGTTTTGCCAAAATAGGTAAGCGGTTTCCAAAAATTATGTTCAGTTAATGTGTGCTCAAAGGAAGGGCCAATGAGGGCCGATTGACTCCCCTGGAATATGAAAAATTGTATAGTTTTTATAGTTTCTTATATTTGTATATTTCGTACGTTCCACTCATTAAGTATTTCATATTAGATACCTGAAAACAATTTGGGACTATTATCATAAAGTTCATCAATTATTTAGTGATTTGTTCTTTTAGAAAAACCACAGAATTCTGCTAAAAGAGTCTCACGTCGTGTCCAGGTCGTCCGCTGAGCCAAAGGTGGACTATATAGATTTACTTAGGTGGTCACAATTCAGTGAGCACTCAGTGTATATACCATATAACATTCATCTTTTGTGAGATTCTATCTAATATAATAAACAGATAAAGCTGTGCATCGT
Source organism: Lepisma saccharinum (assembly GCF_977018435.1). NCBI lineage: Eukaryota > Metazoa > Arthropoda > Insecta > Zygentoma > Lepismatidae > Lepisma > Lepisma saccharinum. Next base: position 18,749,760 of record NC_139234.1, read on the forward strand.
TATTACAGTATCAGTTGATAAGTGATAGCCAATTAATCGACTCGACCTGAACTACATAACTTTTGTGTACTCATCTTTCAACTCTTTTTTAAAAAATAAAGACCCAGAAATTGCCATGGCACTTCAGCATCTAGCTTTTCGGTTCTTACAATGCACTCATCAACATCTGACAGCTTAGAATTCAATTTATATTACTCACCCTCACAGGATGACACAAATTAGCGTTATGTCGGCGGTTTCCAAAAGGCAATATGGTCATTAACCGGCTCATCATGCGCGTTGAGTGCTCTATCATACAGATTTATGATCAATAACTCTTATCTGCGGTTCCTAATCAGTAAAGCGGCCTTCCACCTATGGAGCACAGTGACGGAGTAATGTACTCAATCAATCGAATGAGGTATTGGGGAAGGGATGAGCTCCGTTTTGATTTCAAATGGAAACAAAAATTTATGAGATAATACAAGCGAATTGTATGCTCATAATCGGCAAAGCTGAAGAAATCAACCACAAGCTATGGACCGTTAGATTGTCTGTGGGGACTACAGGTGTTTCGGGAATGGATTTTATTCTCAAAATTGCTTCCGAAATGCTAGATTTATACATAAATAAATATGAAAAAGAATTTTAGTCAAAGCTTGTTTTGAGTTCACTTTATGTACAGTCACCAGCAATAAATGTATAAATGGGGACCTCTAGATCCTGAAATACTCGCTTCCCTGCAAGGCGTTATGTGTGTTGCCTAACTCTAGTCGGTGGTAGAATTTGCCATTTCCAACACACGTAGCTCCTCAAGTGACCCTTTTTTGCCGGTGACTGTACAGTGAAGCTACTCGGAAATGGACCTACAGTTCAAATTGGGACGCGAAACGCTGTCGCCTCGTAATGAAGGGTGTCCGGATTCGTTTCCTGGTGGAAGCACATAATGATTAGGACTCTACTTTAAACATTAGGCCCGATCCCGTTTTGATTAACCGTGCATAAAGGTAGGGAAGAAAACAAAATCCGGATAACGGATATCCTGATTTCAAATTATTAGATATTCATTATATGTTTCGGATGTAACGCTTAATCCGGATATACGAATAATGCGGATAATTCTATATCGGATATCGGATAATTCTATATCGGATATTGGATAATCCAAACATCCGGATACTGCTACTTCAGGCTAATCGTGACGATCAGCACGAGTGATAATTTCATGACAGAGAACCTCGCAAAGAGCACCCATGACAGGTTTCGAACCAGTGACCGTTGGTGATCTATGTATTCCTCAATGTTTCATTTATATGATTCCCTCATTTTCAACTGTTGAATGTGTCAGTCTTTCTTTGAACTTTAATGCTTTATTCGGTGATTATAATAACACCTTTTTCTCCTTATTTTCCAGTTGTATGCGCTACGGAAGTTGATGCAAGGTCCAAAGGAAGCTCCTAAGAGGCCTTTGGGGAACAACTCTAGACCAATACAAAATCTTTATCATCGAACAGTCCGAACTAATATAGACTTTGGAGATAAAGGGGTAAGTATGGATTACAAATAGCGAACGAGAAAATCTGATGTTAATAATAAGAATAATGCAAAACATCATTCTCACACCTTCCGTGCTTTATTATTAACATGATACAAACTAATGGAATATTTAAGTAGGTCATAGGGCTTGCAACAGAACCGAAATGACCTCGATTGAATAAATTATTACAATTATCTACAGAGTCTAAGTAGCCAAATATGCACAAAATCTTCTTAAAGAGAGAGACAAAAGAGAGAGGGAGAGAGAGAGAGAGAGAGATTCTATCCTCTTCCTTCTTTCTCTCTCTCTCGGAGGGGGGACAAGTATCACTCCCTTCCCGAGTGAGAGAGAGAGAGATAGAGAGAGATAGAGAGATGTCTTTTCTCTCTATCCTCTCTCTGTGGGAGGAAGGGGGAGAAGGGGGATGTGGGAGTAGTCGTTCCTTCTTTCTTTCTTTCTTTCTTTCATTCTTAGAAAGAGAGAGAGAGAGAGAGAGAAATCCATCAGGGAGGTCGGGAAGAAGAGAGATAAAGAGGGAGAGAACTGAGAAAGATAAAGAGAGAGAGAGAAAGAGTCTCTCTCTCTCCTCTCTCCTTTCTCCTCTCTCTCTCCCTCTCTCTCTCTCCTCATCTCTCTCTCTTCTTATCCTCTTCTCTCTCTCTCTCTCTCTCCCTTTCTCTTTTCTTAGAGAGAAAGAGAGAGAGAGCTCATCCCTTTCCACCCCCACCCCTAGGGGTGCCAGGGGTGTAAGGAGGGGAGAGGTTGCTCTCTCTCTCTCTCTCTCTCTCTCTCTGCTTCTTCTCTTCTTCTTCTTCTCTCTCTTTCTCTTCCACCAGGGGAGGGGGTCATGAGAGAGAGAGAGAGAGGGAGAGAGAGAAAGTTAGAGAGAGAGAGAGAGAGAGAAGAGAATACGCTCTCTCTCTCTCTATCTATCTCTCTCCCCACCTTTTCCTTCCTTTTTCTTTTTTCGTCTCTCTCTCTCTCTCTCTCTCTCTCTCTCGTCTCTCTCTCTTTCTCTCCTTGGAGAGAAAGAGAGAGAGAGATAGTCTGGGTGTGGGTTCAAAGTTTTCCAGTTACAGATCCGACACTTACATTAAAATGAATGTTATACCGAAAGCAAGATCAAATGAGGGAGCACTCACAAAGAAAAACATACGTTGTGTCTACGTGATAGGGGATATATATATATATAGTTGGAAGTCGTACAGTACCGGACACTAACTTTATTGGCAATAATTAGAAAATGAGAAGGAGGAATATAAGTTGAAAGCAATAGTATGGTGCTTCAAGATTTTCTTTAATAAGAACAGGGAATCTTTGCTGAAAAATTGTAACGAAAGTACAAATAAAATTGGAAACAAAAAAATAGTAACATTTGAAGAAATAGAAAATCGTCGTCCAGTACCGGACAGTCAATGTGTTAGCTTATAGATGAGTCGAAAACATAAAGTAAATACCACAGACAATGTAAATGCAGTGGTAAGGCACTTGCCTACAGATTAGCACCGTTCTTCCAATGTCACAAGTAAAGTACAAGATGCTTTCCTCATCTACACATTGAACGTGGGCCCAATCATTACACGAGAGACACTTGCACATATTCTTCATTGAATATCTCGCGACAAAGAATGCATTCGGTTGTTTCTTTATGATCGGAACTGAATTCCATGTGTTTTGTCTTCTTCATAGGTGGCATGTAGTCTTCATCCTCCTTTGCTCCCCTTGTAGAAGTACGTGAAGTATTTCCTCGTCTCATCTTTCCAAGACCTATGCATGTCTCGATCATTTCGTCTCGATTTTCATTTTCTCCTTCTTCAAACAGCCTCTCAACGAGGGTCCTGGTTCAGAGGCTGTAAAGTTACTCTTGCTCTGTTCTGAGTGTGTTGATGTAGCAACTGGGGTTGCAGAAACATGGTCCGCATCAGGCTCTGTAAAGTTCTAAGAGGGCAGGAAATCCAAATCGACAAATATCCATTGGTTCCTAGGAAAAAGACCTGTACAATTAGAGCTGACTGTGCAAGTTCCATTCTAAAGATGGAAGAGAAGGCGGTATTAAAAAGCCCAGCAACATCTTTCTGTATGATTAGTTTGGAACTTATTTTTGTCCATTACTGGAATACACTTCTTTGTACGATCGTACCTCTTCCCATTTTACAGTTTGTGCAGATGCTATCGTCAATTCTTTATCAACTATTACTAACTACACTATATATTCAAAAGTCACCGGACACCCAAGTGAACGTGACTGTAGTGTCATGGACTGGGCTTGTTTCTCTTGGTTTGTGCTCGGGCCATTTGTTTTAGTCGATGGCAACATGAACAGTGGTGTTTATGAGGACATTTTAGACAATAGCATGCTGCCCACACTATGGGAATAGTTTGAAATAAGCGCGATAATGGCCTTGTCCATAAAGCAGGGTACATCGCATCGTGGTTTGAGGACAATCATGTGGATGTGCTTAACTGGCCCGCTCAAAACTCCGACTGGAACTGCATAGAACATATTTGTGATGAACTGGAGCGTCGGTTGCGTGCCAGACACACTCAACCGAACACCACGCACGAACTATTCACGATGCTACAGGATGAATTGGGGGGGGGGGGGATCCACCAGCAATGTACCAGAACTTAGTGGAAAGTCCGACATCTTGTTATTAAACTGGCTGGTGTCTTTGGAATGAACGGCACTGGGCGTCCGGTGACTTTTGGCTATATAGTGTAGATGCCTATATACACACTTACGTATAAAACAATATCTCCTGCTTACTTTGAACTGGAGGAAGATCACCGTAAAAATAACTTTCCACACGTACTTTTCCTACGTACAGCTTCAACCTCTTCCCTTTCCAACGACACTCCACGTAGATTTGAGTGTCCAAACTATGTTGAACATTGTACACACTTCGCACTGATACCTGGCAACTACTGCTTACTAGCTTCCGAAGCGAGAACTAAAGTTGTCCGGTACTATAAAACTCTCCCATATATATAATATTAATACATAACCTGAGTGGTGAAATGAGAAATATAAGATCCAATTGATTATACCAAGAAGTGCACCGATAATGCTATCATAGACTTAATAAAACTCGTCTTGAGTACTAAACGAAACAATACGATGAAGGGTGAAGCACAGGAAATGCCGTGCTCCTTCCACTAATATAAGACAAGTTTAATTAGAATTCAAAGCATCTCCTTGCATCCATTAGGGCTGTTGCGGGGTGCGGATTAGCGTGGCAAAGTAACGTCAGTCAATTGTCTTACCCCGTGGGAAAACCTCACGAACGACGAGCGTTCTCGTCAGTGTGTTTCAATTACCGCAGCGGGGTCCCCCCCCCCTCAAAAAGGAAGCGAAAGGCTTCTCACCAGCCTTTACCATTAATCACGACCTCAGCATGCAAAGTGAGCATTACGATCCACGCAAAGTCAAGGAAGCGTCGGGGGCATTTTCTACGCGGCCATCCTCCCTAGAACGAATGGGTCGGCGAGAAAGGCTAGAAGACGTGAGTTGATAGAAATTTCCATGCTCATTGCGGCGAGTAATACTTCGTTGAACGTTCTTACATCGGTACACACACGATTAAGTAAATCACTTAAAAGTTGGACGCATTGATTCTGCTGGTAAGAAGGTCACAACTGTGTTGAACGCTCTCGTTTCCATATACGCATGATTATAAATGTTTGCAGTCACCAACTAATAAAGGTGTTCTTTGTGAGTGCCATTTCATCAAGTTCATGTAATACTCTTCCCCATCGTCGCGATTGGCCAAGAGTGGCAAAAATCTCATATAAATAACAAAAATGCATACATACGATCCAGTATTCACGGTGATTTTATCAGGGGTTACTAGCTGTGCTACTGAAATGGTAAAAACTTTCTTGAAAGCTATCGTATCCATACATACACAGTTATGTATGCATAATGATGATGTTTACTACCATGTCGAACACACCCCTATCCATATACACACAATTATAAATTTTGGCAGTGACTTACTGGCATACTGTAACAACAATGGTTAACAATGTCGAAACCACATACGCACGATTATGTACACATAATGACTTCAGCAGTGGCAGTGAGACGGTTTCTACAATGTTGATTACTCTCGACCCCCCGCACACACCCACACCCACACACACACACACACAATTACACATGTAAAATGGTTTTAGCAGGTCTCACTGGCTCTGCTATTAAGCTGGTTACAATACAAGTATATTGAACATTCTCGGATCTATATACATGGAATAATGTATGCAAATTTCAGGAATTGCTTCTGCTATGCTACTGAAATGGTTACAAAAATTATGAACGCCCACTTATACGAATCCATAATGGTTTTAGCTGTGTCTTATTAACTCAGTTAGTGAGGTTGTTACAATGAGTAGAACACTCTCATATCCACTTACAATATCCACATACACAGAATTATATGTGCCTAATAAACAAAGAAAGAACGTACTTACTTTACTAGTCAGGAGGCTACAATTATGTCCCTAATGAATTAAGATAGGACATACTGGCTTTACTAGTCAGGAGGCTACAACTACGTGCCTAATGAATTAAGGGCGTACTGGTAATTGGGAAGAGGAAGAAGGGCGGTAACAAAATTTGGATAACAAAAGAGATATAAAACTTAAAGGAAGAAATAAGAAAAGGAAAATAAGTTTGAAGCAGGCAAGCTAAGATATGGTATTAATAGAGAATTACGGAAACAGGAGTAAAACTGGATGTAACAGAAATGTAACAAAATTGGCCAGAAAAGACAAAGAGTTAAAGTGGGTATAGCTTACAAAATGACAAGGAACAACTATCTTGGGCCAAAGGAAAAGGGATACGATATATTGGCTAGGAAGGATAACTTCTTGTAGAAAGTAAAGAGAAAACGACCAGATAAGAAGTGGAAGTCACACAACATTAGAAGCATTGGATAATTAAAGTAGTGATCAGAAAGGAAACAGTATGCTGAAGACAGCATTTGGCAAATTCGGGCACTCTTGCATGAAGGCTTAAGGAGTGTATGAAATTTCAACTGAGCTATTTAAGGAAATGTACAAATGTACGAAACAGGAATTAATAAATAATAGTAATAATACCCAATACATCATTTGTATAAATGTGAGGATGGGCATACCATCATCCTAACAAGGAACAGTTTGTATTCAGAAGGAACAGCGGAATACGGTAGGCTGCTTACAAAATTAAAACTGCATGAAGATAGAAAAGGAAACATGAATATTATTGTTGATTACGAAAGAACATTTGCCAACATAAATTGGAATATAATGTTCCGAATCCTGAAAAAAGGTAGAAATCAATTTTAATGTCCGAAGGAATTATCTATAACTTACATAGCACCAGAACATAATAACCAAGAAGGAGGAAAAGGAAGCAGTAATAATAATAATAATAATAATAATAATAATAATAATAATAAATGAGTCAGACAAGGTTGTTCTCTGTTACCACCGATTTTCAATTTATACGAATATATCGACAAAATAATGATTGAAGAAATGTAGAAATGAAATGTCGCAGTTACTGTTCAAGAAGAAATTAATATAGTCCTATTTGCAGATGATATAACACCACTAAATGGTAATGGAGGTCTTAACAAAATAATAAACGAAATGAACCCCCCTTCCAGAGTGATTATTAATATAAAGAGAACAAATATTTACTACATACTATATACAAAATTTCAATCTAGGTGTTGTATCACTGAAAACCTCAAAGTATTAAAGGATTAGTTCTTCGAAAATACATTCAATTTACGTTTGTTATTCTATTTAATTTCACTATTAATTTTTCATCCATTTTCTTCTCCCTTCTCTCCCACCCTCACTTTCCCGGTGCTTTAAAAAAAATCCATTCGTTTAATCATCACACATCTGCCTAGACTACATTTTAGAAGCTCAACATGCAAAGATCTCAACATCTATTGAAACATACCTTAAACTACAATTTCGTGTATACTAGAATGCTCCATGGGACTACTTTCGCTCTCGAACGTACTCGTTCTAGACCAGAGAAGTCCAGCCTCCGGAGGCCGGACCTCATGAGGTCCGGCCTCAGCCTCGGCCTCCAGAAGCCTTGCGAGGCTGAGGACGTGTGAGGCCGAAGCCGAGTTGGAGTTCGGAGACTGAGGCTGTGTAAGGCGGGAGACCGACCTTGAGCTTGGAGGCTGAGGCCATGTGAGGCCGAGGACAAGTTTTAAGTCCGAGGATGAGGCCGGAGGCTGACCTTGAGCTTGGAAGCTGAGGCCGGAGGCCGTGTTGGAGGCCGAAGACTGAGGCCGTGTGAGGCCGGAGGCTGAGATGGAGTTCGAAGGCTGAGGCAGACTTTCAGCTTGGAGGCTGAAGCCGTGTGAGGCCGGAAGCCAAGATGAAATTCGGAGGCTGAGGCCGTGTGAGACCAGAGGCCGAGATGAAATTTGGAGGCTGAGGCCGACTTTCAGCTTGGAAGCTGAGGCCGTGTGAGGCCAGAGGCAGAGATGGAGGTCGGAGACTGAGGCCGTGTGAGGCCGGAGGCTGAGATGGAGTTCGAAGGCTGAGGCCGACTTTCAGCTTGGGGGCTGAAGCCGTGTGAGGCCGGAAGCCAAGATGAAATTCGGAGGCTGAGGCCGTGTGAGACCAGAGGCCGAGATGAAATTTGGAGGCTGAGGCCGACTTTCAGCTTGGAAGCTGAGGCCGTGTGAGGCCAGAGGCAGAGATGGAGGTCGGAGACTGAGGCCGTGTGAGGCCGGAGGCTGAGATGGAGTTCGAAGGCTGAGGCCGACTTTCAGCTTGGAAGCTGAAGCCGTGTGAGGCCAGAAGCCAAGATGAAATTCGGAGGCTGAGGCCGTGTGAGGCCAGAGGCCGATATGAAATTTGGAGGCTGAGGCCGACTTTCAGTTTGGAAGCTGAGGCCGTGTGAGGCCAGAGGCAGAGATGGAGGTCGGAGACTGAAGCCGTGTGAGGAAAGAGGCTGAGATGGAGTTCGAAGGCTGAGGCTGACTTTCATCTTGAAGGCTGAAGCCGTGTGAGGCCAGAATCCAAGATGAAATTCGGAGGCTGAGGCCGTGTGAGGCCAGAGGCCGAGATGAAATTTGGAGGCTGAGGTCGACTTTCAGCTTGGAAGCTGAGGCCCGTATGAGGCCAGAGGCAGAGTTGGAGGTCGGAGACTGAGGCCGCGTGAGGCGGCAAGCTGAGATGGAGTTCGAAGGCTGAGGCCGCCTTTCAGCTTGGAGGCTGAGGCCGTATGAGGCCGGAGGCCGAGATGGAGGTCGGAGAGGGAGGCCGTGTGAGGTCGGACGCTGAGATGGAGTTTGAAGGCTGAGGCTGATTTTCATCTTGAAGGCTGAAGCCGTGTGAGGCCAGAATCCAAGATGAAATTCGGAGGCTGAGCGCGTGTGAGGCCAGAGGCCGAGATGAAATTTGGAGGCTGAGGTCGACTTTCAGCTTGGAAGCTGAGGCCGTATGAGGCCAGAAGCCAAGATGAAATTCGGAGGCTGAGGCCGTGTGAGGCCATAGGCCGAGATGAAATTTGGAGGCTGAGGTCGACTTTCAGCTTGGAAGCTGAGGCCGTATGAGGCCAGAGGCAGAGCTGGAGGTCGGAGTCTGAGGCGGGAGCCTGAGATGGAGTTCGATGGCTGAGGCCGTATGAGGCCGGAGGCCGAGTTGGAGGTCGGAGACTGAGGCCGTGTGAGGCCGGAGGCTGAGATGGAGTTCGAAGGGTGAGGCAGACTTTCAGCTTGGAGGCTGAAGCCGTGTGAGGCCAGAGGCCGAGATAAAATTTGGACGCTGAGGCCGTGTGAGGCAGGAGGCTGAGATGGAGTTCGAAGGCTGAGGCCGACTTTCAGCTTGGAGGCTGAGGACTAGTTGGATGTCGGAGACTGAGGCACGTGTGAGGCCGGAGGCTGAGATGGAGTTCGAAGGCTGAGGCAGACTTTCAGCTTGGAGGCTGAAGCCGTGTGAGGCCAGAATCCAAAATGAAATTCGGAGGCTGAGGCCGTGTGAGGCCAGAGGCCGAGATGAAATTTGGAGGCTGAGGCAGACTTTCAGCTTGGAAGCTGAGGCCCTATGAGGCCAGAGGCAGAGTTGGAGGTCGGAGACTGAGGCCGTGTGAGGCCAGAATCCAAAATGAAATTCGGAGGCTGAGGCCGTGTGAGGCCAGAGGCAGAGTTGGAGGTCGGAGACTGAGGTCGTGTGAGGCCAGAAGCCAAGATGAAATTCGCAGGCTGAAGTCGTGTGAGGCCAGAATCCAAAATGAAATTCGGAGGCTGAGGCCGTGTGAGGCCAGAAGCCAAGATGAAATTCGCAGGCTGAAGCCGTGTGAGGCCAGAAGCCAAGATGAAATTCGCAGGCTGAAGCCGTGTGAGGCCAGAATCCAAGATGAAATTCGGAGGCTGAGGCTGTGTGAGGCCAGAGGCCGAGATGAAATTTGGAGGCTGAGGCCGACTTTCAGCTTGGAAGCTGAGTCCGTGTGAGGCCAGAGGTAGAGTTGGAGGTCGGAGACTGAGGCCGTGTGAGGAAAGAGGCTGAGATGGAGTTCGAAGGCTGAGGCTGACTTTCAGCTTGGAAGCTGAGTCCGTGTGAGGCCAGAGGTAGAGTTGGAGGTCGGAGACTGAGGCCGTGTGAGGAAAGAGGCTGAGATGGAGTTCGAAGGCTGAGGCTGACTTTCATCTTGAAGGCTGAAGCCGTGTGAGGCCAGAATCCAAGATGAAATTCGGAGGCTGAGGCCGTGTGAGGCCAGAGGCCGAGATGAAATTTGGAGGCTGAGGTCGACTTTCAGCTTGGAAGCTGAGGCCCGTATGAGGCCAGAGGCAGAGTTGGAGGTCGGAGACTGAGGCCGTGTGAGGCGGCAAGCTGAGATGGAGTTCGAAGGCTGAGGCCACCTTTCAGCTTGGAAACTGAGGCCGTATGAGGCCGGAGGCCGAGATGGAGGTCGGAGAGGGAGGCCGTGTGAGGTCGGACGCTGAGATGGAGTTTGAAGGCTGAGGCTGATTTTCATCTTGAAGGCTGAAGCCGTGTGAGGCCAGAATCCAAGATGAAATTCGGAGGCTGAGCGCGTGTGAGGCCAGAGGCCGAGATGAAATTTGGAGGCTGAGGTCGACTTTCAGCTTGGAAGCTGAGGCCGTATGAGGCCAGAAGCCAAGATGAAATTCGGAGTCTGAAGCCGTGTGAGGCCAGAAGCCAAGATGAAATTCGGAGGCTGAGGCCGTGTGAGGCCATAGGCCGAGATGAAATTTGGAGGCTGAGGTCGACTTTCAGCTTGGAAGCTGAGGCCGTATGAGGCCAGAGGCAGAGCTGGAGGTCGGAGTCTGAGGCGGGAGCCTGAGATGGAGTTCGATGGCTGAGGCCGTATGAGGCCGGAGGCCGAGTTGGAGGTCGGAGACTGAGGCCGTGTGAGGCCGGAGGCTGAGATGGAGTTCGAAGGGTGAGGCAGACTTTCAGCTTGGAGGCTGAAGCCGTGTGAGGCCAGAGGCCGAGATAAAATTTGGACGCTGAGGCCGTGTGAGGCAGGAGGCTGAGATGGAGTTCGAAGGCTGAGGCCGACTTTCAGCTTGGAGGCTGAGGACTAGTTGGATGTCGGAGACTGAAGCACGTGTGAGGCCGGAGGCTGAGATGGAGTTCGAAGGCTGAGGCAGACTTTCAGCTTGGAGGCTGAAGCCGTGTGAGGCCAGAATCCAAAATGAAATTCGGAGGCTGAGGCCGTGTGAGGCCAGAGGCCGAGATGAAATTTGGAGGCTGAGGCAGACTTTCAGCTTGGAAGCTGAGGCCCTATGAGGCCAGAGGCAGAGTTGGAGGTCGGAGACTGAGGCCGTGTGAGGCCAGAATCCAAAATGAAATTCGGAGGCTGAGGCCGTGTGAGGCCAGAGGCAGAGTTGGAGGGCGGAGACTGAGGTCGTGTGAGGCCAGAAGCCAAGATGAAATTCGCAGGCTGAAGCCGTGTGAGGCCAGAATCCAAAATGAAATTCGGAGGCTGAGGCCGTGTGAGGCCAGAAGCCAAGATGAAATTCGCAGGCTGAAGCCGTGTGAGGCCAGAAGCCAAGATGAAATTCGCAGGCTGAAGCCGTGTGAGGCCAGAATCCAAGATGAAATTCGGAGGCTGAGGCTGTGTGAGGCCAGAGGCCGAGATGAAATTTGGAGGCTGAGGCCGACTTTCAGCTTGGAAGCTGAGTCCGTGTGAGGCCAGAGGTAGAGTTGGAGGTCGGAGACTTAGGCCGTGTGAGGAAAGAGGCTGAGATGGAGTTCGAAGGCTGAGGCTGACTTTCATCTTGAAGGCTGAAGCCGTGTGAGGCCAGAATCCAAGATGAAATTCGGAGGCTGAGGCCGTGTGAGGCCAGAGGCCGAGATGAAATTTGGAGGCTGAGGTCGACTTTCAGCTTGGAAGCTGAGGCCCGTATGAGGCCAGAGGCAGAGTTGGAGGTCGGAGACTGAGGCCGTGTGAGGCGGCAAGCTGAGATGGAGTTCGAAGGCTGAGGCCGCCTTTCAGCTTGGAAACTGAGGCCGTATGAGGCCGGAGGCCGAGATGGAGGTCAGAGAGGGAGGCCGTGTGAGGTCGGACGCTGAGATGGAGTTTGAAGGCTGAGGCTGATTTTCATCTTGAAGGCTGAAGCCGTGTGAGGCCAGAATCCAAGATGAAATTCGGAGGCTGAGCGCGTGTGAGGCCAGAGGCCGAGATGAAATTTGGAGGCTGAGGTCGACTTTCAGCTTGGAAGCTGAGGCCGTATGAGGCCAGAAGCCAAGATGAAATTCGGAGTCTGAAGCCGTGTGAGGCCAGAAGCCAAGATGAAATTCGGAGGCTGAGGCCGTGTGAGGCCATAGGCCGAGATGAAATTTGGAGGCTGAGGTCGACTTTCAGCTTGGAAGCTGAGGCCGTATGAGGCCAGAGGCAGAGCTGGAGGTCGGAGTCTGAGGCGGGAGCCTGAGATGGAGTTCGATGGCTGAGGCCGTATGAGGCCGGAGGCCGAGTTGGAGGTCGGAGACTGAGGCCGTGTGAGGCCGGAGGCTGAGATGGAGTTCGAAGGGTGAGGCAGACTTTCAGCTTGGAGGCTGAAGCCGTGTGAGGCCAGAGGCCGAGATAAAATTTGGACGCTGAGGCCGTGTGAGGCAGGAGGCTGAGATGGAGTTCGAAGGCTGAGGCCGACTTTCAGCTTGGAGGCTGAGGACTAGTTGGATGTCGGAGACTGAAGCACGTGTGAGGCCGGAGGCTGAGATGGAGTTCGAAGGCTGAGGCAGACTTTCAGCTTGGAGGCTGAAGCCGTGTGAGGCCAGAATCCAAAATGAAATTCGGAGGCTGAGGCCGTGTGAGGCCAGAGGCCGAGATGAAATTTGGAGGCTGAGGCAGACTTTCAGCTTGGAAGCTGAGGCCCTATGAGGCCAGAGGCAGAGTTGGAGGTCGGAGACTGAGGCCGTGTGAGGCCAGAATCCGAAATGAAATTCGGAGGCTGAGGCCGTGTGAGGCCAGAGGCAGAGTTGGAGGTCGGAGACTGAGGTCGTGTGAGGCCAGAAGCCAAGATGAAATTCGCAGGCTGAAGCCGTGTGAGGCCAGAATCCAAAATGAAATTCGGAGGCTGAGGCCGTGTGAGGCCAGAAGCCAAGATGAAATTCGCAGGCTGAAGCCGTGTGAGGCCAGAAGCCAAGATGAAATTCGCAGGCTGAAGCCGTGTGAGGCCAGAATCCAAGATGAAATTCGGAGGCTGAGGCTGTGTGAGGCCAGAGGCCGAGATGAAATTTGGAGGCTGAGGCCGACTTTCAGCTTGGAAGCTGAGTCCGTGTGAGGCCAGAGGTAGAGTTGGAGGTCGGAGACTGAGGCCGTGTGAGGAAAGAGGCTGAGATGGAGTTCGAAGGCTGAGGCTGACTTTCATCTTGAAGGCTGAAGCCGTGTGAGGCCAGAATCCAAGATGAAATTCGGAGGCTGAGGCCGTGTGAGGCCAGAGGCCGAGATGAAATTTGGAGGCTGAGGTCGACTTTCAGCTTGGAAGCTGAGGCCCGTATGAGGCCAGAGGCAATGTTGGAGGTCGGAGACTGAGGCCGTGTGAGGCGGCAAGCTGAGATGGAGTTCGAAGGCTGAGGCCGCCTTTCAGCTTGGAAACTGAGGCCGTATGAGGCCGGAGGCCGAGATGGAGGTCAGAGAGGGAGGCCGTGTGAGGTCGGACGCTGAGATGGAGTTTGAAGGCTGAGGCTGATTTTCATCTTGAAGGCTGAAGCCGTGTGAGGCCAGAATCCAAGATGAAATTCGGAGGCTGAGCGCGTGTGAGGCCAGAGGCCGAGATGAAATTTGGAGGCTGAGGTCGACTTTCAGCTTGGAAGCTGAGGCCGTATGAGGCCAGAAGCCAAGATGAAATTCGGAGTCTGAAGCCGTGTGAGGCCAGAAGCCAAGATGAAATTCGGAGGCTGAGGCCGTGTGAGGCCATAGGCCGAGATGAAATTTGGAGGCTGAGGTCGACTTTCAGCTTGGAAGCTGAGGCCGTATGAGGCCAGAGGCAGAGCTGGAGGTCGGAGTCTGAGGCGGGAGCCTGAGATGGAGTTCGATGGCTGAGGCCGTATGAGGCCGGAGGCCGAGTTGGAGGTCGGAGACTGAGGCCGTGTGAGGCCGGAGGCTGAGATGGAGTTCGAAGGGTGAGGCAGACTTTCAGCTTGGAGGCTGAAGCCGTGTGAGGCCAGAGGCCGAGATAAAATTTGGACGCTGAGGCCGTGTGAGGCAGGAGGCTGAGATGGAGTTCGAAGGCTGAGGCCGACTTTCAGCTTGGAGGCTGAGGACTAGTTGGATGTCGGAGACTGAAGCACGTGTGAGGCCGGAGGCTGAGATGGAGTTCGAAGGCTGAGGCAGACTTTCAGCTTGGAGGCTGAAGCCGTGTGAGGCCAGAATCCAAAATGAAATTCGGAGGCTGAGGCCGTGTGAGGCCAGAGGCCGAGATGAAATTTGGAGGCTGAGGCAGACTTTCAGCTTGGAAGCTGAGGCCCTATGAGGCCAGAGGCAGAGTTGGAGGTCGGAGACTGAGGCCGTGTGAGGCCAGAATCCAAAATGAAATTCGGAGGCTGAGGCCGTGTGAGGCCAGAGGCAGAGTTGGAGGGCGGAGACTGAGGTCGTGTGAGGCCAGAAGCCAAGATGAAATTCGCAGGCTGAAGCCGTGTGAGGCCAGAATCCAAAATGAAATTCGGAGGCTGAGGCCGTGTGAGGCCAGAAGCCAAGATGAAATTCGCAGGCTGAAGCCGTGTGAGGCCAGAAGCCAAGATGAAATTCGCAGGCTGAAGCCGTGTGAGGCCAGAATCCAAGATGAAATTCGGAGGCTGAGGCTGTGTGAGGCCAGAGGCCGAGATGAAATTTGGAGGCTGAGGCCGACTTTCAGCTTGGAAGCTGAGTCCGTGTGAGGCCAGAGGTAGACCGTGTGAGGCCGGAGGCTGAGATGGAGTTAGAATGCTGAGGCCGTTTTTCAGCTTGAAGGTTGAGGCCGTGTGAGGCCGGACGCCGAGTTGGAGGTCGGAGACTGAGGCCGGAGGCTGAGATGGAGTTCGAAGGCTGAGGCAGACTTTCAGTTTGGAGGCTGAAGCCGTGTGAGGCCAGAAGCCAAGATGAAATTTGGAGGCTGAAGCCGTGTGAGGCCAGATGCCAAGATGAAATTCGGAGGCTGAAGCCGTGTGAGGCCAGATGGCAAGATGAAATTCGGAGGCTGAAGCCGTGTGAGGCCAGAGGCAGAGTTGGAGGTCGGAGGCTGAGGCCGTGTGAGGCCGACCTTCAACTCTGAAGCCGGGCCTCGCGAGGCCGAAATCAAATGGCCATCTCTGTTCGAGACACATATATGTAAAATATCCTTCCTGGCAGTTTCTGCCCACAATCATCTGTTTGGTTTTCATATACCACTGTAATGGGAAGATAAAGTAAACTGCATTTTAGCATGGACATATTGACTATGTTCACTTAGGTTTTAATTTCACTGCTTCTTTCACTTCGCGATCCATATTTGAGGATCCACTATCACAGACAAATTACGGTTATAGGTGTACTACTGGGCTTCGAGCGTATACTACTCGTTTTGTCTGTTCTAGCGTTGTTCGCTCAGGCGATGAAGCAGTCAAATCCGTACGCTATCTAGCGTCGTCCGTGCTAACTATTTGGCGCTCGAACGAAATGCTCTTCCTGCAGCGCTCTAGTATAGACATATGCAGTAAAGTGGAAGACTCCAATATTTTATAGAGAATTATGGCCAATAAATCTGGTTTAATTGCACTGTTATTATATATACTCTAATCTATCAAAGTCACTAAACTTCACAAACCGAGGAAGAAAACTTGTTTTGGACGGAGCAAGATCCAGAAAATCGTTTTGGAATATTTCACGTGACTTGATTTTGGTAGTATTCGTATGAAAATATGAATAACACCAAAATAAAATATTGTGTTATGAAATTGAATTGAAATGTATATTATTATTATGATAAAAGTTATCCTGATTGGCAGCGTTCTTTAAAATTTCGTAAGGGAAAAAAACAAAGGAAACACGCGGTTACGAGATAAACACAACTCGATTAGTGAATGTTGATGTTCACATTTAGTTAGGCATTCTAGCTTTCTAGTTCATACCCAGAAAGTAACGTAAAAAATTAAACAAAATACTTACAAATGATTGATTGTAGGTAAGCTATTACTAATTCTTCACTGTTTTCATGAACGTTGTGAGTAAATTTGCTCTCGCATGGGTCATGCCACCAGATAGGTTCTGTAATAGCTTGTTTACTATCGTAGAGGATTAGTCCTACCGTTCCCTAGCAACTCGGTTCTCGTCTCGGATCACCGTTATTGTTCAGTCCAAGATCATCCCCTAACAATTAGATGATCTATTGTTGTAATATCCTGCTAGTTGAAAACTCCCATTAATGAAAACCAATTTGCTTTCAAGGGAGGGAAAATTACATGCAGTTTTTCTTCTTGCAGTTGTATCACAAACTCCTCCCCCCTCCCTTACCCCACTTCCGTCCTCCACGTTGGCTCAATGCACACAAATTTCTATTTCCTCTTTCTGCACTTTTCCCTATTTCCCCTACCACCCCCTTCTTCCTCCTCATCCTCTTCGTTCCCGTGAAAGTGCTCTAATGGAACGAGATTATCCAAATATATTATCTCATTTGTTACGGAGGACTAGACTTGATGATAAGGTGCTTTCCGAAGAGATAATGGAAGTGCGAGGCTTCTCTGCTGATGGGACTGGTAAATCGGTATACCTTGCGGGCTAGCACGGGGAGGGGATTTTCCAGACTGGAATTAATTCTGGAAAACCACACTTCTGGATCCGATATTACACCAGGCGTGAACGCGTGCCGGGCCCGCTTCGTGGAATACCATGACGCAATGTCATCCGCATAGAGGCTGTTCCTAAACATTACGGACAAGTATTCATCTAGATACCTTCCAGTCTTGTGAATAGCAGAAAATTCAAAAAAACGGCTATTTTGAAAAAGTGCCAGAACGAGCGCAAGAGATAGGGTGGGTGGGGGCGCGAATGGTAACGTTAATGTTTCGCTCCGGTCTTTTCAGCGAGATAATAAAAGGAGAAAAAAGGGTTGGGTTTTATATTGAGAACGTTAAGAGGAGTTTTATAAAAGGTGGACGTTGATCGGTCGTCAATGTCCTGTTTCATGTTTCCACCTTACTAAGCAAGGATAGAGGTCGGGAATATCAATGGGCGATTGTAAAGTGCATTGCGGGTCACGACACGGGTTATAAAGTGCAGAGGCAATAGCAAAACTAGAAGCTAAAATACAATACCCCTTCCCTGAAATTACGGTTTAAACCATTACGGTGAAGTTGAGAGACATTGAAGCGATTTTCATGTACATTGTAATTATTGTCGACAATATTATTGCCTCAAAGTTGTTTCACATTTAACTCATAGATTTATTGAGCTTCATTTCATATTTACAAAATGTTAAAGTTTGTATGCTGGTGAATGAGAAAATAAACTTTCGATAGTGTAGAATGTACAGGTTGATGAACTTATTTTAGATTTGTACAAATAACTTACTATCCTGAAACCTAAGGTATGCATTGGGATGGAAACACAAAATAACATTCTCTGCTTCAGCGTAACCTATAACCAGAATGCCAAAACAGTACACCTTAAGGATAGATATTGCATACTTTGGGAGTGGAGTGGGGCGATGTCCAAAATATTTTTACAACTATAAATTGCTAGACGCCTTGAGATATTTGCCTAGTTTTGTGCTTGAGCAAAACTGATCAACGCATTTCAAGATGGAAGACGAAAAACAGTATTTTTTTTTTTACCTTGTGAAAGATTCAAATTTTGCTCACTTTTGAATATACTACATTTCTGGAAATTGAAAGTATTAAGAAATTAAGCTCTCCGCAATTTTAGAGCATTTCTTCATCTTCAGGTTTTTAATAAAATATCTGTAATATAGTGTGTCGTATAAGAGGGGACGAAATGGGGGTGACAAATCAATATTGTGACAAAGATATCTGCAGCGAATTTGGAGATTTCAAGCTGAAATTCACATACAAACTAGATGCCTTCTACAGCAGAAGAATAATCGATGCTTCCTATAATGTTGACATTCTAAATTCTGCTGGTATGTTCAAATTCCTGTGCCGGTCTCCGTGGTATAGTGGTTAACACATCGTGCTACGACGACAGGATTCCAGAGTTCGAATCCCAGCCTTGGCATGAGTGTTCTTTGTGAGTGTCCCTAAATAAATTATATCATATCATCACTCATTCCCATCTTCGCGATTAACTAAAAGTGGCAGAAAAGAAAAGTAAAATAAACCAAATTAAACAATGGATCAAATTTCTGTTTAGGTAATATTTATAGAGCACAATGACGTAAACTGGCAGTAATTTTAGAGCATAATTCGAGGTAAAACTATGATACGTACATTTAAGTTATAATGATCCGATCAGGATCGGGGGGTAAAGTTGTTAAGTTTTTGTCTCTTACAACTGTTGTAAATATGGAGCCTTTTAGATGAAGTTCTTGTAGCAGTTTAGTACTAGTTGGATAGAATTTAGATACAACTCGGAAGTAATTACTACAGAAATAATGTTTCGAGGTGATGTTCATCTACTTCAGGGTAACCCATAACCAGAATACCGAAACAGTACGCCATAGGAAAATTAGATATACAAAGTCAAGTAACAGGAACTTAATAGGCCTTGTCATGAATATTATGCTGAATACTTCAGAACCACAAAAATATTAAAAGTGATTATGTATCCATGTATTGTAGCTCTAGCTGAAATATTCTTATCTGTCTTATTCTTATCTTATCTTATCTATGTAAATAAACACGCTTCCAATAGTTAAGCACGCGATGGTAAAATCAACAAAAATGGAAAAGTAAAGCTTTGATTAACACAAAATTGCACATGAAGGTAGCAAATGTGTTTATGCATTAAAGAAAATAAGAATTGTGTACAAAAATCAAAAGAATATTTACTTTTCGTAAGTTATATGATGACGTCACATTTGGGTCATTAACATAATGATGTTTAAAGGCAAACAAACCAAACAAAACTTAGAGTAATATGGTATGTGACCACCCCGGACCTTCACACAAACTTTTCAACGATTTGTTATGCTTTCAATGAGGTGATCAACCATCGCAGATGTGATCAATGGCCATTCCTCCATTAGGGCAGTTTCCAACTCCCTGAGACTTGCTGGAGAAGGAAAATGTGCAGAGCCAGCACGCCCGAGGGCATCCCAAAGGTTTTCAATAGTATTAAGGTCAGGGGAATACGCCGGCCACTCCATACGAGAAATGCCCTCACTTTCCAGGTACTCGATGGGGACGGGCATTATCGTCCATAAGGAGGAAATCAGGACTAACTGCTGCAGCGTATAGTATCACAATGGGGTCTAGGACTTCATCCCCATACCGCGCAGACGTCACAGAACCGCCTTTAAAGATGTGAAGCTCGGTGATACATCCCATTGAAATTCCAGCCCACACCATGACTCTGCCACCTCTGAATGCGTGATGTTCGATGATGTTCTTGGCCTGATTGCGTGTGCCTCGTTCTCTCCAGACCCTTACACGATCATCATCTGATTCCAGGGCAAATATGGACTCGTCCGTGAACAGGACGTTGCACCAATCTGAGACAGTCCAATTGACATATTGACGACAACATTTTAATCTTGCTCCTCTGGCTTGGACGGTACTCGGGCGTACAATCCCTTCATGTGGAGCCTTCGGCGCACACTACAGGCAGATATTGTCTTACCAAGTTCCGCTGCAACCATGGATGTAACAGTTGTGGAGGTCGCTCGTCGATTCCGCTTGGCTACTATAGCATTATATCGATCATCAGAGGGGCGCCGTAACCCTTGGACGACCGGGCACAGGTCTCCGGACAACTGTTTGACTTGTTTAGAATTGTTTCCATAATCGAGAAATTACCGAATGATCAACGTCAAAGAAAATAGCGACATCTTTAATTTACTGTCCTGCTTCATTGCGTCCGACAGCACGCCAGCGCTCACTGTTTGTCATTCGTCTTCTTTCAGCAATAGAAACACTAATATTATCAAACATAATCCTACAAAATTATGAACACTTCGTATCAGCTTTTAAATGCACCTCAAACCCTTCAGAATGCTGGCGTCTTGAACGAAAGTGTGATGATTCTTGCACGAAATCCTCGCTTTTATGCCATTTCAAGAGCACAGATTAAGCACCTAGGTACAGATGATTCACTCTCTACTTTCAAAAAGGAAGCTACACGTAAAAACTGACATCTACATCCGAAGCGATTTTCAGCCACTCAAATTCACATACGCTTTCGAAAATTTGCATTGCGTGCTTAACTTTTGGAATGTGTATTAGAGTTCAATAAGAATCATGAAATTAAACACGGAATCCAAGAGTTCTGTATCATTGCAGACATTTGCGCATTAATGGCCTGGACAATATCCGCATGCCGACGCACATGTCAAACTATGCTTTCCGCAGGAGCAGCTGGCAGCGCTACTACATAACTCTTTGCCTTTCACTTTGCACAGCCAGCATACTACATGAAGAAAATTGTTGCTATTGCATGTATGTGAGTAAACTATGGTAATGCATTGCTCTGCGTGATGGGTAGAGCTGCTCTAGTACTGGTTTTGTCATCGTGGCATCGTTGTGCACGAAGTAGAGGAATCCTGTCTGAATGTGTTACCCATATAGACAAACCAAAAACTATTGACCAGCTGATGACACCTATTCTGCAGGTACGTCTACATATTTCAAAGGACTGAAGACATTCACAAATATCATGCATGCCAGACCGGGATTCGAACCGGAAAGTCCTGAAGTCGTAGCGCGCTGTAAACATTCCGCCGAGAAGGTCGGTGCAAGGACTGAGAAGTTTAAATAAATGAATGAATTCAAATAAAAGGGTGCTGCAGCACATGTGGTTATGTTCCACCGTTCACACTATATGGGGATAGAAACCTTTATCTAAAATCCGTATCTAAAGACCCTTTGGAAAATTAGTAGACCAAGATTGTAAAGGGACCTGCACAGAAGACACTTAAGTTTATTATATATGTAACATTACATTGACAAGGGTTAGGTGGCAGAGCAGCCGTGTTTCTCAAACATTATAAATAAATAGTTAAGCTATCATCTCCAAACACAGACACAAGGTAATGGCAAGATGAAAAGTTTCAGGAGGCTGATGGAAGAATCCACGAGGATTCATATAACCACTACATACCTTGACAGCTGATCTGGTATTGCATGTGCTTAAATCAATTAAAGCGTTTCAAGATAGCGAGCGAAACTTCGATTTCTCCTACACTTCGACCACTGCAAATTCAAATATTTTCAAACCTTCGTTCAGTCTACATTTTCGGAGATTAAAAACGTGTCTAACTGCAATTTCACGGCATTACTTAAGCTTTCGTTCGAGCATGTAAGCCTTCAAATATGGTGCGTGTTGTTGTGGAGGATCAGACAGTCAGAGTGGAGCGGTACATTACCAATGTTCTGATCACAACAACTGTCCTTAAATTAGATCTATTGATCTAAAATTTTCACAGCAGCCGGTTTAAAACCGATCAGGCCTAATTTTACAAAGACAAGAAGGATCGTTGTGGGATACAGCAATCTCTACTCAATGGCAACGTTTCTCTCTCGATCTGCGGTGTTTAGGACTAAACTGGTTCTTATGGGGAAAAAGTAAAAAAGTAGAATTTGTGGTAAGCCAACCGTTATTGAATTTCCAAAGTACCTATTGGAAAAGTATCTTGCATATAGCCGACAAAAGAGAAAGAGACCCGCTAGAACACTCCCCCTAGTCACGCTAGAATGCTGTTAAATCGAGAATATCATTATGTTTTGGGTAAACCCGCAGAGATAGTTACACTAACCCTGCGTTAATTCAAATGCCAATGGTGGAAGCCATAGATGCGAATTCGATTATGTTTTTTTTAATGCACCTGTAGAACAATTATAAATATTTATGAATATTGTAAACAAAAGCAGGACCTAATAAACCATAAATTTGTCACCTCCATAGATAATGTTTTGAATTATCGACAAATCACGGTACACGGTATTACAGTTTACCATTCACATTGTGTATTCATGCTTTTGTTTGAACCTTACGAAGGAGAAAAAATGAGCTACGATTGATTCTTTATAAAGTTCTGCTGTGAATACACCCTGGTAGAGGTGTGAAAGGAGAGATTAAATATAAAAGGGAATAAAGGACCGGTAAAGGAGAAAGGAGGGGTCCAATATAGGTAACAAAACTTTGGAAAAATATACTTGGCACGGTTGATCCGCCGGCGAGAGATTATAAACTGAAGATTGAAACAATAGCCAACATTTTCTCCATCGTACACACTTTATTTAGTGTGTATGGAATAGAAGTAAGCATCAACACACACGCACATAGACATAGCAAAGAGAGAGAGAGAGAGAGAGAGAATCGGTGATGTAGTCCTAAAATTTTCAGAGGGTGTATGCTAAGTTTTGTGAAACGAGACCATGTTTCCACTAACTCTAAAATATGTTTCCATGGATGAAATCAATTAACTTGTGCAAAAAAATGCCACTCATGGTAGGATACTGATTGCGATGATATACCCATAATTGTCATAATAGAAGCATACAATGGAGAAGGTATTTTTAAAATAATAATATGAAATGCGTATTTTAATGATTACTTTTATATATGAAAGCTACAGTGGTATATTATACGCTACATCCCACTTTAAACCGTAGGTCCAGTCCCGAGTAGCCTTTTTGTGCATAAAGTGGACTTAAAACAACAATTCAACATTTATAGGCTAGACTACAGTATGTTGTATTTTCTTGTTAATACTGTTTTGCGAATTATCAGTTTGTATACTGTTAGCAACTTTAATAATGCTGCAAATTACACTAAAAATGAAAAACTTGGTTACATAGAAAATCGTAAAAATGAAGAGAAAAAGCAATACTTCAGCTTATTGGAGAAATTGTCAAGTTATACATAAACAAATGTTAATCAAACGAAAGTGGAAGGTACTCGCATACTAGCAGAAGGTATTCGCTAATAAGTAAGTTTAAACGAAGGTACACAGCACTGGGGAGACACTGCATTACAATCCAAGGCCATCCTCGGATATGTGGTCAGGAAAAAAAGTCCTCGGTTTGCTGGTGTGTTAACAGATGAACCTCCTCGTTTATTAGGTCTACCAACACACACACACACACACACACACACACAGCACATGTCATCTCTGACGGAACGTAAGCTTGTTTTCCTGCCCCAATTAAAGTGAAATGCATTCCCTTATGGTTCTCCTGCTGAAAAGTTCTATCCTCGGATTTAATCAAGTGAATCCCTTCAATTCCGAAAGCTCCGCCGGCATCTTGTGAGGAACAGAAAGCTCCAATTGCAACAGCCATGGTTAGTTGCTTCTCTCTGAGGTCTTTTGAGCAGGCGAGCCTCATTCCGAGTTTCAAGAACCATAAACTTCTTTTCGGAATCCGGAAAAAAAAGACAAGAAAAAAAAAGTTTCCCGATAGATGGCAGGAGGTGCGCTTCGCCAAGTGGAATAATAATACTCAAAGATTAAAGTCAGGATGCAAACTGTGCACGCCGTCCTAAAGAGGATTCTTTGAAACGATCGGAATTTGTGCGCTTTGTATTACGTAATGATATTCCCTGTGAACTTGTTTCGGAAGTTTTATATCTGGAACACGAAAATGGTTAATTAAAAAGAAAAAGTCATATTGTAGTTATGATGATATTCGGTTAGTTTATGAAACTAAATAATCGCTTAGTTTGTGTAACTCTCCAGCCTAGGTGGTACCTATTTTGGGGCGAACAGGGAAAGTATGTTATATCAATCATCTTCATTCTCACCCAACGAGTTACCAGGTGCTTGGACTTGCCTAGTGTTGATACCGGAAAATGAATCCTGCTCAAAAGTATAAGATGTATAACCATACAAATGACCATTAAAAAATCCTCTTTCTCGTCTCGAAGTATGACATCATCTGGAGTGTGGATCCAATAGATCCAAAATTTTATTAAAATATCTCCTGAAACAAACTGATACGCACCCACTTATTGTATCATTTTAAGTGTTTGATATGTTTAAAATGTTAATTGTCTATTATGACGTAATTTGTTTTGTTCAATTGGGTAGTCTTTTATGGTTATGGACTAACCTAAAAACATTTGATTGTGGGTTGTGAGGTAAGAGATATTATGGATGTTGCTTTATATATAAAATAAATTTAGTAAATTCACCTATGTGCAAGTGCAATCTAGATCAGGAAGATGCTCATCATGTTATATTTCAATGTCCACTTTATACCACTCAAAGGGAGATGTTATTCAAGAATCTAATAAAGAAAGGAATACCTCTTCCAACTTCTTTATCCTGTTTAATATCGTCACCAGATGTAACAATTGTATTTATCATTTGTAGATTTTTTCATGATATTAATATAGACATATGAAAATTGTAAATATTCAAAATGTGTAACTTGATATAGTCACCAGATATAACAATTGTATTTATTATCAATTTTCAATTTGTATGATAATGATGTAGATAAATAATGTATAAGAAAACTGTATATATTCAAAATTTGTAATTTGTGTAACAGTGTCATGCATGACATATTTTTAGGACACTTGGTGTAGAGCTGGTATAACAGCTAAAACCAATAAAGTATGAATGAATGAATGAATGATGTTGCTGAAATAATGGAAGTGATTTTGGAAATGTGAATGTTTTAATTTGTGTAGCGAAGAAGTATTAAGATATAAATACACTTTTGTTTTTAATAAGGAGTTTAATTGCGAGTGCAAGTTGGTCAGGTTTACGTAAGCATATCCTTATCTGATTTCCCACAACCTGAGGGCTTCATAGTAGGCTGATATGTCTCAGGCTCGCCGTTGAGAAATAATCGTAAGTTGTTCCATTGAGACTAAACCGGGGAACGTAGCAAAACTAACGACATATTTCTATATAACAATCAAAGATATTAAGTTTTCAAATAGTAAAATTTGAGTTATTCTGAGTTGAATTTACATGCAAGCAAAATTATTTAACAGTTCTTCTTGAGGTTTGCAAGGTACTAACCAATATGGCCTCACAAAATAACTTATTTATCTCATACATCCTCTACTATCTGATCAGATTGCGCAGATTGCCTATACATCGCACACTATCACGTGACAGAGGAACTTTGGATCTACTATCTACGATTGTCTATGCTGTTCCGAAATACGCCACTGCGTGGTACTACTCAGGAAAAGTGAACAAGGTACCCTTGTACGCTGGCCATGTCCGTGTCAATTATCACCGGGTATCGAACCTGCGACGCCTTCAGTACACGCCAGCGACGTTAGCACGAGGCCATCGGCGAAGCGATAGACCTATCAAATTGTAGATCAACGCACAATAAGGTTACGTCTCGCCGTGAAAGGTAAATACGAACTAAAGTGGCCTGCCAATATCTGAGACGTTAGGTAGACATGAAGATTTGAAATATTCAAACCAATATAAAGCCATGTAAAATATAGCGCTTTGCCAGACCCTCTTTATGATAGAGAAATAATCGAACGTGAACAACCGATTATTTTTTATGTTTCGATATCTTCGAAGCCACTCATACAACAAATGCTTGTATGAAGTTGGGCCATTTGAAAATATCGTGAATTATTAACGTGAATTGATATCCATATCCTCAAAGACTTGTCCGTTTATCTCTTCCAGTAAGCAATAAAAAACAATCGATAACTATCAATTACTCAGTATCTACTGATGATAGAAAGATGTGGTGTACTGTATTGAGGGATACATCTAGTAATGTCTTAGTGCAATACAAATAATCTTTGTCAGAACGTCCGTCTGTCTATGAGAGTCAAACGATCGAAAGTAATCAATCAGGGTATCTTGAATCTCCGTTTTCTTAAAGTCAAAGAAGATAAGATACCAGCATGTAATTTGATACACCGAGAGATATCGAATAACAATTTCATTTTGGAAAATTTTCTCGATTGGATCGTTCATTGGTGTGTCGGAGTGATAAATCAAAAAATCGAACCATTCGATATTTCTATATTGCTCAACTTATAGGATTGAAAGAAGTACCAAGTTTCTGTGGAAAGGAAGTTTTAATATCTTGATCAATTTATCTGTATACCTGCTAATGCAAGTAAAAAATGACAGTGACGATCTTACGATGAGTTATCGCTAAGAAATAAATATAGGACTAAATTTGTGGAGTGAAACAAGTAATAATTTCATAACACAGTTATGATTTTTAATTTGGCTATTTAGAAAACTTCCAGAAATATATAAAAAATATATTGTATGCCGAAATCTCTTTCAAATGTAAATCATTAGATACTCTACAGCGTAAATCAAATTCAGTCAAATTCTTTCCATATTTATGAAACTAATTTACTGTATCTTAAAATATCATTTCTTCATTATTTTATTAAAAGAATGTATATTTTTGCACCTTATATCTTTAAAAAAAATACAAGGTTATATTATAATAATAGGAAATTTCTATGCTGGTTTTTATTCGCAAATCTGAAGTACATTCAACAGTTGTAGATATATAGGTACATCATTAACCTAATGGTAATGCCTAATTGGCATATACTTGAAGTCGTAGTTTCTGGAAGATTATTTACTTTATGTGTCATGTAGGCTGAATGTCCTTACATATATGCAATAAATGACAATTATAAAGTGTTTCCTTTAATTAATGCTTAACAAATGCAATTCATGGCACGTTTACGTATATTTTAGTAATTAATAACATAATTGAAATTATAATTAGTTTTATTCTGCAGAATATGAATATCCAAGGTTCAGATGAGTACTCTCTGTTACTTGATAAACACATCAAGGGAGTTAATGTCTCATTAGAATACGACGGTTAATTTACGTTTCATATTAAGTTGAAGTATGCAGCCACGGGCTGAGATGGTTATAATTTCAATCTACATTTGTTGTTGTCAAGGAAACTGTATTTTTTATTAAATCAATGTGACGTTAACTCATAATTTAAAATATGTATGAACCCATGTAGTATTTGATCCTAATTTATGCAAATTGTGTTTCCAATACAAGAGCAAGAAAGATACAACGATTTCACTAGCAGCTTAGCCTACTTTGTCAAAATTACTACTGCTTCTGCTTCTGATATAATTCATTATTATACTATAAATTAATAAAAAGGGTAAATACTTTATTTACACATTAAACTATCCTGATTTTATTGTAAAAACTACATTCCAACTTTGGTTAATTTTTATATTCTTATTGTATGTAAACTTTTACAGTCATTATGAATATATGGGCATTCAGTTATGTCGCATGTATATTATTATGATTTTAAATGATGACTCTTAATTGTCATATTTTTTTATATTTCAGGGTAAAAATTGTCCGGGAATGTACAAGGAAATGTATTATAAAGGTAAGAAATATTTGTCACCACAGGCAATATAAAATTGTATAATTTGTAAACACGTATTCACATACACATATATACACGCACACAATTATTTTGTAAATTTTCTACTTTCAATGGGTGTCCCTGCCTCCAGAAATAAATTCACTGACAACTGAACACATAAAATTTATACCATATAAATAAATCCACAAGTCACTAATTCATTGGTGCATCAAACAACATAGCACATAGAAACGAGACTATGAAATTGAATGTGTTCAGTGCTTTCTCATTAACTACCTGAAAATCCATAATATCAATCGAATAGTTTTTACTCCATTCTGAAAAATCGTCCGCCACGGCAGGTTAGGTTTTCCGTGGTACCGTACGAACCAAATCAACATAGTGATGCGTTTTTTTTCGAAAGTCTTCTGTGCAGAATGTCAAGTTATCTTTACTTTTTTTTATATCTAAGTGTAACCATATTCAAATTTCAGAATGAAACGAAAAAAACAATACCTTTGCAATGGGAATAAAATAGTTTTTATTCGAGACTAACCTCTTAGAGTGCAAACATACTCAAAACTTTCCAAACAAATACTGATGGAATTTCTAATCTTTAAAATGGTATACATAGTGGGTCTACTAAGATTAAGACTTCTAAATAGATAGTGACAGAAATTACACTTCCTTGTTTAGCCTTCGACATACCTCCCTTCTAACAGCACACACTGATTTGCACTATCATACAACTTCTCGATGCGTCTGTAGACGTCGTCCATTGCAGTACTCGTCAGGACTTTGTGGATGTCCAAAATCGAATCAAAGAGACGTCCCTTCAAGTGGGATTTCACTTTTTGGAACAAAGAGTAATCAGCAGGTGCCACGTCTGGCGAATAAGGAGAGTGACCAAGTACAGTCACACTTTGTTTGGCCTCCCATTGATGATTGTCGCGTTATGGGACGGGGCGTTGTCGTGCAAGAGGAATCGGTCACGAGATTTACACATGCCCGGTGTAACACTTCGCAATCTTTTTAGGAGTCTTTCCGTTGCACTTGGAATTCAATGTACTACAAATTTGTTCACAGTTTCAGTGTAAACAGTGTAGTCTCCTGAAAAAATTCAAAATGTTAGACCAGGAATGTGTTTCTACATATGATAAACCAAGTTGTATTGACCAACAGTAACGCTATATACTTCTTTCTAAAGTTTAATTATTTAATATTTTGCTTTCCTTAAATACTTTCCTTTAATAAGTGGTTATTAAAAAGTTGCATTAAAACTGTTAAATGTTATTTTCATATGTTAGATTGTTCGTGTCTTGCAATTTCAGCGACTGTTTATATACTATATATTGGAAAAACTGTTTATCTGTCAATTTTTTAGGTAAACTGTGACAAAGGAGGATATGAACCCACAACAGTTAATGCAGTCCGCACGAGGATTTTCCTAAATTCTCGACGAGAAAATCTAAAGAGTTCCAAGTTTTTAGAATTTCGGGGATGTTTTCTTTAAAAGTCGTTGCTGGAACAGTCTTAAAAGTCCAGCATACACTTAATAAGCTGGTCAATGCAGAACCAACCTATCACGGCAAACATCTTTCAATACGGAGAGCAATTAGAGGTCGATCTCTTCTGGGCCCCGATTATGGCTGCCTTCACTCTGTAAGGTTGGTAACTCCGAACCAAGAAGCAATTTCTCTTTTGATGTTATCGTCGTAATTGGAAGGGGGAAGACGACGTTCTGGAGATAACCTAATTGTTGTTCGGTATGCTGCCGCGGAAAGATTCCCCACAAAGTTTTTACCTCCCCCCCCCCCCTTCGCCTACCCCATGATGTACGGCGTAAGGACACGCTAAGCCATATCAAAGGTCATCTAACATGTTTGCTGATAGGAGCTCTTCTTGGATTAATGGTTACAGTAAATGATGCTTCTTTTTCAGCTTGGAGTTATCATTTATTGTTGGCTTTGATTGTTGCCTAGGAATAGCGCCAACCTATGTGTATCGCTAGGCCCAAAGAGTAACACAAGAGAATACAACTTCCACAGTGCAAACATGAGTGAAAGTGCGTTGCATAAGTGAAGAAAGAAACAATGAAGTCGGAGACAAGAAGACACGGAGAAGTAGTATCAAAATTAGCAGTACTGTTGGCTAGAAACCACAAAGAATAAGCGGTGTGAGCCAATAGTGAACAACAACTTATCGTGTAACCATCTTTGGTCCAGATCTCTGAAAGCAATTGCATTTTTCTAATTATCATTCATTCCCCTCAGCGAAGGTGTTATGAAGATTATATACATGCACTTAACTTGTATTAATTATTAATTTAATAGTATGCTGGCGGAGTGGTTAGCACATTTAACTACGAGCCAGGAGTCCCGGGTTCGAATCCCGACCTGGGCATGGATGTTTGTGTGTGTCCATTCATCAATTTCATCATATCATCACTCATCCCCAGCTTCGCAAATTAGCCAAAATGGCACAAAAAGCGAAGTAAAATAAAGGAAATCAATCAATAGTGTACTGATTTAGTTTTTGAATAGTTATTACTAATGGACACAACATGAACTCAGAACTACATGCTCCAAGTGTAAAGGCGCATTTTCTCAGTGAATAACTGCCACCATGCGGTTAAAATTGGAAATTTCGAAACTTCAAGAATAACATTGAAAGTAACGATTCCTTGATAACAGTGATAGGACCGTCTGAAGAGAAGTGAGAAACATGTGTTTCAAGAATGAAAATATATAACATTTTTGCATGAAGAAAATATACGAGAATTTGATACCATAGATTAGTAGCGCGTTGATTTTCGATTTTAAGCTGTGTTCAGAGGGAGGAGGCAGAGCATATTTGGAATATCACACAATCTATTTAAGTGACTAAGTTTCGGCGTGCCTGCTCATGTAAATATAAACAACTTTTTACTCGGAAACTCATCGAATCTAATACTATAGTTTATGTAGCCCCCCCCCCCTTTTTTAGTCATGCATCACGCTATTGTTCTTAATCAAATCATCTCGTCTTCGATTTTCAGTGAGGGTTAATTTTAGATCTGTTGAAATAATTCTGAGCTAAAACTTCCCATGGCTCTGTGTTAAACGTGCCAGCATCACGAGAATCACATGGCCCTTATTTTTATTATTATTATTATTTATGTACATCCATATTTTTGGAATAAGTTTTTTTTTTTAATACCTATTGATATTTAGTACACTCTTATGCTACAATAGGTCTAGATCTACAGTTTAGAGTGAAATCTGAATCTGCGTCCAATGTGTCTTCCCTTCGAATCAAGCCTATGAACCTTAGACTACTGGTGAACAGCATTATTGAGCAAATATTTGTTGTGTTGACAGTCTTTTAATATAACTTAGGTCTTAAACAACTGAACATGTAGATTTCACTAATCGCGTACTAAGTGACGGTTGGAGAGACTTCCTTAGGGTGACTGTCAATATTTTCCCAGCGGTGACCGGTGGCTCTGAAACAGATGAAGGGCTGATAGCGAAAAAATGAGGTAATAGAGAAAATTAGATCAATAGTTTCTTATTAGAAAACAGGGTTTCTAAGTATGTATAACTATACATTTCATTTTCTCTATTACCCCATTTTTCCTTAATTCAGAGCCACCAGCCACACTGCGTCTTCCAATGATCAACAAGGTTCGTTAACCTAAGTACTAGCAATGAATAATTGTGAGCAAATAACGTTCAATACCACAGGCAGTTGGGGTAGACTAGGCTACCATGTTGTGGACTGTAGAGATAGCAGCGGTACTGAAGCGTTATAAGAGGGAGTGAGCTATGCAGGAGGCTTCGCCGGTCGCGTTCGTGCAGTAGGAAACCTCTCATCTGAATCGCTAGTAGCAGTGCATCGTGGCATTGTAATCATGGCAGAAGGAACAAGAGGTGGTGCCTCCCCCACCCCCCTGCTCCGTTGCTTAATATTGTTTAGGTGCAGCCATTATGCAGGCGGGAAGCTTATACGCGTATACTGCAGTACGCTGCGATCATATTTGCAAGTCATATTACTGAGAAATTACCCATTTCGGCCCCACATCGATATGACCTTTTTTTCTTCTCCGTACATGAGGAATCCGTACCGAAGTTTTGCCCCGTATTTTCGTTGCACCCTGTCTAAGAGAGTATATCTTATTTGATCATTGTGCGTCCGTATTCAGTACATTTACCTAAGTTATAGAACCTTATATGTTCATTGTTACGCAGTGACGGCGATTAGGAGGGTTTGCCTCTGCACTATGCTAAACCTTTTTTACCAAGGGAAAGTAAGCTGTCCTTGCCCCCTAGTTTTGGAATACAATCGCCGCCACTGTTGTTAAGTGAGTGTTCAGTGTAACTTACTGTTCTAAAGGACGTATAGATACTTGTATAGCACACATGATTTAAAGTAAAATACACCTTTAATATTTATCTCTAATTCACTAACCATTTCTACCTCTGTTTCAGCAAACACATGGAACGAGCAGGAAAAGACGAAATCCCAGTGACTTACCATCGGTGGACCATGAAATCATGACTCAGGAAAGCCAGCAAAAGGCGCAAGCAATACTCGGAGAAGTGCAATTCCCTCCACCGACATGGGCAACAAATTACTTTGTATCAGTTCCTTGGCAAAAATCATTAATGGAAACGAATATTGCTATTTTGGGATACATAACCATTTCTCATACTATGGTACTTAGCTGAAGTGCAGTGTGGGTGCCTGTGCGTGTGTATGTGTGTGAGTTGCCAAAAGAAGAATGGTTACATGGCTGTCAAAAGATGTGGTACTGCAGTAGTGTACATTAGATCTTTATAAAAAGCATAATTGTAGTGGGCATTCTAGTATATTCGTCCACCGTAACAATGGAAAGGTGAGGAGAGCGAAAACGTATTTACATATAACAATGATAACAATGCACTCACGTGTGTTTCCACTGATAGATAGAAACGTATGTATAAAATATAAAAAGTTAAATGGTGAAAGTGTCAAATGTGTATGCGGTGTCTCTTCCTCAAATCGCAGCAGTAGAAGCTACACGAAACTTAAAGAAAAATGTAGTTGTAAAGAATTGTCAGCACATGCACAAACACTTGAAACAGACTATGATGTAGTGAACTCTTGTCCAGTCCGCTTTCAACACAAATGTGACCAATGAGATACTGTCGTTGTGCAAATAAATAAAATTTTCACTTTCAATACATGAACATCAATTTGTTCAAAACTAAAATATATATAAATAATGCAGATATAATAACTACAAGACTTAAAAAAAAGAAGCAATATGACTGTCGCCTTCTTCAGTGCTTTTTGAAAGTTAATTCTGTAATTTTTCTGTTTTATTTTTAATAGAATTGCAAAAAGGATAAAAAATCGTTTACTTTTCTCAATCATTTAACTTACTGCATATGGCTACTATGATTCTGAATCCAGGTGTTCGCATAATTTCAGTAAACAGCCCAGTCCTTGCTGTTTGCTCTTAGCAATATTACTTTCTGGGGTGTTACTACAATTTCAAGAGCAAGTTTTGAACCTAAAATTCTTACTTGAGTCAGAATCTTTTGCATATTTCCATACATCTCAACATGTGGTAATTTTCTAAAAATTGTGTCACTTGTTTCGTACCAGCTACGAAACTATGTGAATATAAAATGATATCCTTCACTGTGCAATTGTTGGCTATGATAATAGTATGCAAATTGTATGTCATTAATTTCGACCTTTTCTCTTCTACAGCCTACTTATCAGCGTTTCTAGTTCGTCTCATTCCGGAAAATAGAAATAGAATGGAAGCTTTGTATACTAATTATTTTTGTCGTCGGCTGTACATAACTTACTTATGCTTTTTGCATCTTTTCACACAGGCACAGAGTTCTTTATATATGTTTAGGGCTTTCAATGTATTCCCAGTAGGATGTTAATCATACATGTTACTGATAAGGGGTCTTCAACTCAAGGCCCGCGGACCAGAGGCGGCTCGCAGAGCCCTTTGCCGTGGCCCGTTTGAAAAATTAAGTACTTAACATAAAGTACCGCTTGTTGGTGTTAGATGGCAGCATCTTACAGTACTCATTACCGCAGTATAGCTTTGGGGGCCACCCGAGCGCCATTCAAATTGTTAATGTGGCCCGCACTGTCTGACGTGTTGAAGACCCCTGCCACACACTGGTTTACGAGATTTTAAAATCATGCACCTTAATTCGGGGACCCTCTTATTTAGTAATCTCCGTAGTATTTTGGCATTGGCGGCGATTAGGAGGGTGGCAGTTGCTCCCCACCTTTTGTTACTTTTAATGGAAAGTAAACTGTCCTTGCCCCCTCCCCCCGTTTTGGGACCCAATCGCCGCCACTGTTTTCTGGTCATATATGTGTTCCAGTACATACGTTGGAATTTCATAATGAGCTTGTCTCTTACATACTTCTGGCAGGTCTTACACACTTTTGTATATGTGCTGCCGCCTGGAAAGCTTGTTGGCAACTAATTCATACAGTGTTCACAGATTAACGTATTAACGATAATACCTTTATCTCTGCACTGTCCATGAAACATTTCCATCTGGGGAACTTCCCAGAATTAGTCACAATTATACCAGGTCATTATTTAGCCTAATAATTTTATGCTGTATTTTTGAAGACTTTTCCGAGGACCCAGAGAAAAGTTCCGTCTTGTGACTATCTGGTTCCTCGGTGTCAAGGTATGTATTATGGGAAAGGATTTTAAGGTACAAAATTATGGTCTGGAAAGGGAAATAACGGTTCTAAAAATGTTTTTAAATAGGTGCAAAAAGCTCTCCTTTCCTGCCCCTTCTGTATATAATGCGCGCGGACCGCATAGAGAACTGTGGTTGCGCGCGGACTACGTAGAGAACTGTGGTTCTGCCGAATAGGTTTTGTTGAAGTTTGTGTTTTCTTTCGCGGGTTTTGCTACATTATCTTGGGAACTATTGGGGCTGCAATGATTATACTATAATACCATTTTATATCTCTGGTTCCGCTCTACAAAAATAAGACTACAGGATTTTATATAGCTGCTCAAGAAGAGTGAAAATCATTTATTTTTCTGTCCAATTCTTTTAACAAATCATAAAAGAAGAGGAAACAAAAGGGTGCTGAAGCATCAAAGAAGGGGTAAAAAGGGGATAAATGTGCTAATCTCACGAGAAGGTGCAACAAAGTTTGTTTATTTTACTTGAATTCATGTCCTGAAATACATATTTCAAATGATCGGTATGAAAACAGTTATATTTTTGGAAAGGTGCTACACCTTAAAATCGGTTCCCTATTTCCCGAAACGGCTACAATCTGTCAACGTGCTCACACACACACATACCATACATAGATTATATGTAGCACAGATTCAGACTTTTTGTGGGAGAGGGGAAAGAACCTTTCTCTAAATTCCTCATGGTGTGGTGTGTGTGCACTGGCGTAAACAGGATTTTATTTAGAAGGCGACTGGAATTAAAATATGGATATTACATGGCTGCGTTATAGTTTTGTAACCGAAATTAACTTTCGATTTAAAAGTTGTTCGAAGACAAAAATGGTAATAGGAGCTCATTTTAAAGGAAATTAGCATTTACCACATTGGGTCTCTCGAGTTCTTTACTGCCTTTATTTGAAAATGTTGATTTTCATAAATTTCGGGAAAGTCTGTAGCCCCTCCCCTGTGTATGCCAATGCATATACCCATGACTTTCCACAGCAAAATCCACCTAACTTATAGATTTCAAAAACAGTCCTTTGTATTTACGAGTATTTATTCAACAAAGGAGCTATATCCAGTAGATTTGAAGGGAAATACTATGTTAAAACATTTGCATGAACTTTCCAAGCGAACACTTTCCTCGCAGACTAGCCGATTAGAAAGAAACTTTCCTTTTTTCTTGGCATGGGCATACGTAGTAACATTATATAGTTTCAACGAACTTACGACTATAGTATATAAAAGAATTACCAACGAATTAGTGTAGAAAGTATGGAGAGGTGACACGAATGAACATTGCCTTACTGTATGTCAAACGTTTCAGAAATACAAGTTCTGATCAAAGCATGTTCATGTTCCACCGTAGCTCAGCTAGTTAATGATGACTAGAGATATAATAGCAAGATATGAAGACTAGAATGGCACTGACACAGCTATTTTCACGATTTACTTTGCATCTCCATATGATTATGTTAGTCAAAAATATTTTCAATTAGTTTTACAAAAACTTGGTTTTGGTGATAAATTGATTAGTTGGGTACAAATATTAACTCGATATATATATATATATAAATAAAAGTACTTGTTAATGAGTTCCTAACATTAACAATCCAGGTGAAAAGAGGAGTTGTAGAAGGATAACCATTAAGTTCCTATCTGCTCATGTTTATCATCCTTTCTGAACATGATTCAAAAACAAAATTGTCAGCTATCAGATGTTGTGAAAATAACTTACATGTATGTTGGTATATGGATGACGTAACAGCCTTTATTAACTCGAAGACTGATTATGAAGAAGTTACAGCAATACCAAAGGAATACATGCAAAAATTAATTATAAAAATGTCGTATTTGTTGCCACTGGGAAAGCAAACGAACTTAACACATGGACGTGAAATTGTAACTAAAGATAAAGTAAAAATATTGGGGGGTAGTTTTTCAGAATAAATTACAAACTAGGATAAATATAAATTTTAAAACAATAAGAAAGAACATACAAGGTTTGATTAAAACATATGTGTTAAGAAATCTATCGCTTATATCACGAGTGCATTATTTAAACAGATACATATTCGCAAAAGTTTGGTTTGGGCAGCTGTTTTTCACTCCCAGGAACATTTACAAAGCCTTTGCAATCGCTAGCTATGTATTTCTTGTGGCAAGGTTAGGTTTTCAGAGTGGCTTATCACTAGAGCCCAAATTTTTTGGTATTATCAAAGTACAAAATATGTACATAAATATGTAACGATAATTGATAAAATATTTACCGAAATGTGTATTATAAAAAGGATATGTAGCTAAATATGTAGTATCAAAGAATATGTAATATTTATAATAATCTAGTATCCAAGCAATTTCAAGTATTCTGCTATAGGCCAGTCAATAAGGGGGTCCAATAAGGAAATTAAGGAAAGCTGGAACAAATTTCATTATTTTTCTAAAAGGGTTCTTAACAACATATTAATTTTGCACCCCTGTACCAACCCGGATTTAGCCGCCACCTTTGAAAAGTGGGGCCCAAAATCATTTTTTTGCAAATATCTCGCTTGGAAAGCACTTTACAGCAAAAGAGGTTATGATGAAAAATGATTTACATAACATTCTCTACAAAAAGTGTTCTGTGCATTTTTATTCTAGGATACTTCGTTTTTCCCGCACCGTTTTGCAAGCGCGGAACTCAAGGAAGCACCTGTTATATGATGTTTTGCAGTATATCTCTTCTATAAAACTGGACTTATTACATTTGTTCTTTCTTTAAGAATGTCATTTATGGTTCAATTGCTTTTATCATTGCTTGCAGTACTTTATAGGAAATAGCTTAGTGTGTAAAAAGGTAAAAAAAGGTAAAGTGCATTCTTGTGCTTTGCACCATGCCACTTTAGTGTGTGTGGGAGATAATATGTTTGGTTGGAAAGTCAAGGTATCTCCAAAGAAACATGTTGACTTTGACCTAAGGGCTATTTAACAATAAAACACCAATCTAATCGAGGAGTACCAGGTTTAATACCCGGTGGAGGCACATTTGGTGGTTTGGAGTCCATTTTGACTTGTGGGTTCAGTCTCGATTAGCCTATTCGTGCATAAAGTAGACTTAAAACAATAATTCAAACCACAATAACACGATCACAAAAGTTTTGGTCTCTGATCTGGTCAGATATGACGACTGATTCTTGATGTGCCCCATAAAGAGTTGTGGGGGACGGCAGAGAAGTGACTGACTCAATGCTAAACAAGTGGATTTTTGGCATGGCTACTAGTTCACAGATAAAATAGATGAGCTGCACGTTGATGTACGAAAGTCCCTTATATCAAGGGATGAGCAAAGACTTCCAGTTCTTTTGTCACTTATTCTCTCTCACCCAGCATTCCCTGGTTTTGATGGTATAAATTCAATAATTACAGGATTAACAGAAAACAAGAAAACCAATCTTTCGGCTGCTCATGATGTTAGAATGTCTTCAATGTTTAGTATTTGGCAAATGTCAAGTTTGGACGAAATAAGAGAGATAATCACTGGATCAGTCACTTCAGAAGTGAAAATCAGAGATGCATTGTATCCAGTGGATCCATAGTTTTATTTAAAATAATATTTTACTAAAAAATCACAAGACCTATTCAGAGTACAAACTGTCCCATACCCGTTGTAGCTGATGAGGTAGGGATGTGGAAAACCAAAAAGCCTTCTCTTTATGATCCTCTTTGAACCACTCTCTGAAAGTTTCACAGATGGTATAAATAGACAAGGAAGCTGCACCGCCAGAGTTTCTTCGCATTATATTCTGTGTACACCTTCAAGGTTCCACAAGGGGCCTTGTAGCTGTGGAAAATTGGGCTAAAGTGTTCAGTGATCTGTGAACATTGCAAAGATTTACCTGTTCAAAACCTGACACTGTTCTATACTCTGTCCGGGGAATATCTGGAGCAAGGCCGCGCGCATTATAGTAGAAAATGGGATAAAGCGAGTGGGCGACGCGAAGCGAAGCACTACAAGCTCCTGTAAACTGCTAGTAGCTACAGTAGTTTTTCCCCCACCACGCAATTCAGTTCCGTCTCACGCAGAGGTTTGGAGTTGGGGGTTATGGAGTTAGGGCCCCACACTTTCTTGAGCACGGCCGAAGGTGGGGGTGATGTGAAAAGCACCATGCCGACTTTATCCCCAGTTTCCTCCAGGTACCCACTTTATACGACGCTGTGGGGGTGCTGGAGCCGCTTGAACAGGTGAAAAAAAATTTCCGTTCTTCCCCGCTGGGGATCGAACCCAGGTCTCTCACGTGGTGGTCAGATGCCCTAACGACTCTTTCTTTTCTCAAGGAATACTCCTATGCGGTAGTATTCCCCGTCATTCACCATTTTCTCAACTTTCACACATCACTTTTTACAAATATTCTAGGTTTTTCTCATTACGGTGCTTCTTAAAACAAAAATGCACATAACCTTTTTTGTAGAGAATTTTATAATGATTAATTTTCATCATAACCTCTTTTACTGTAAAGTGCTTTCCAAGCGAGATATTTACAAAAAACTGATTTTGGGCGCCATTTTTCAAATGTGGCGGCCAAATCCGGGGTGGTACAGGGGTGCAAAATTAATATGTTGTTCAGAACCCTTTTAGGAAGATAATAAAATTTGTTCCAGCTTTCCCTAACTTTTTTTCCATATTGGACCCCAAAATCATCACTTGTTAACTGGCCTACTAGATATTTAATTTATTTGAACATATTCAACATAATTTTAACGATATAAGTTGTTCAAATTAATATTTTATCAAATTTATGAACTCAAAAAAGCACAGCAACGTGTTATTTTGTCAACTATTAATTATTTTTCACATGCAAATTATTGTAGGTCTATGTAAATAACTAAGAGAGCACTTTGTAACTTTCAAAACAAATTGCAAAAAAAGGGTCTACAGAAAGAACAATGGAATGAAAATACATAGCTACTTTTGTACTTTTGTACAAGGGAACATATTGTGTAACTCGCTACGTACAGGAAAGTAGCTTTTTTGTCCACCGATGCCAAGTTTCTAGGCGCTTTGTCTAAACCTAAAAGCAAAACGAAAATATGTAACCAGAAAGGGGAGGGGGGAAGGAGAGACTCCAGCATCTTCGATAAATAACAGTTCCCACTCTTCATCCTGTCTTTCGACTTGGCAGTCAATTTTAGGAGACCGTAAGCACCATGCATCTGATTGATTAGAAAATATTACATCACATGAGATACAAATTCTCTTCATCATGTTCCAGAGATCGAAAGTATAGGGAAAAGAATCAAGCTAGGAAAAAAATACCGAATTTTTTTTTCTGTAAAGTAAATTACCAAGGATGTAAAATATATAATATCCTGGCAAATATGTAAAAAATATGTAACATAAAACTTATGCAAAATCATGTCAGTTATATAATTCGTTGACATTTTCCTGTTCAAGGCATGTATGTAGAAAGGAATAGAATATATAATTACATACAAATCCGAGGTATACGTATCACACAGCAGTGCAACAGCGAACAAGTGGATTGGGACTGACGCACGTGGAATGGAAAGCTGCAGCCTCGTTCAACACGCGTAATCTTCAGACGCTAACACAACAACCAGATAGTTACACAGCAAAAGAGCTTCAATCGATACTAGACACAGTTCACTTGACCTTGCCAATGGACACAGCACCTATATCAAAAAACTATGCTTATCTTTTAACATCCATTGTAGAATGTGTGCACAAATTGGGAGCAGGAAGTACGTTACAAAACCTGCAAGTCAATGACTTGTATCGGCAGGAACTTAACCTAAATTCGCAACTAACGAAAGTAGAGCAACAGACTCCAAATAAGGAATGGAATGTGGTATCGGCGAATGTTTGGGCAATGCATTTAACTAATAAGGTTCAATCATTATGGTATATCTTAGTGCATGATAAATATAATACCAAAAGTATAATATATAGATTTCAATTCAGTAACACGTTTTTATGTAATGTGAGCAATGAAGAAGATACAACACACAATAACAAAATGTCATCACGCAAGTATAATGTGACAGCAATTACGAGTAATGATAAGTAGAATATGTCGTACATCAACAACATATGACACAGATTTTAACCAGTACAATGTATTATTAGCAATTCTATTAACTATGTATTAAACTACTACAAGAATATGAAGCACGTATGTAATTTTTAAAGAATTCTGACATCATGAATTAATACGAAACACTATTGTTCGTAAAATAAATACTTATGCAAATTTCCTAAAAGTTTTATATGAACGAAAGGAAGGTTTATTATACATAACTATGTTAATATAAACTGTAACTTGTAATTGTCTGGGGGGAGCTGGTAAAAACACTGTTGGAATCCGAAAGGACGTGAGTTCAAATCTCCTCCGAGAAAATTGGATCTTCTTTCAGGCAACGAGCAGGTCAAGCTAGGCTCAAATAAAAGTTCCAAAGAACGTCAAGTGAATGCCGTTGTTAGCTCAATCGGTACGGGTTCCAGTTCCAGGGGTCCCGGGTTCGAATCCTGGACGGGAATAATCGCTTTTGAATTTCCTCTGTTCTTCTCTACCATCCACTTTGCCTAATATAAGTCCCCACTTCTTCTCAGCCTCGTCACTATCCATGGGCCATGCAAGCCCATCTCTGGCTCTGCGGAGCCAGCACCGCC
The DNA here is from genome assembly GCF_977018435.1 of Lepisma saccharinum. Taxonomy (NCBI): domain Eukaryota; kingdom Metazoa; phylum Arthropoda; class Insecta; order Zygentoma; family Lepismatidae; genus Lepisma; species Lepisma saccharinum. The sequence goes on from NC_139234.1 coordinate 18,790,569, forward strand.
CAAGGGGCATGCCGTCGGGGCTCGCAGAAGCCCACAACTACCATCATATTCATCTCCGATCACCTAATCAAAAACAATGATCTTTAAGGGATGGGTCTAGGACAATTGGGAGCAACACCCTTACTGAGCGAGGCAACAGGGATATTTTGGCGCAACTTGTCATTGGAAAATGTTTACATCCATTTCTTTGCAGGCTTTCAAGAATATTAATTTAATGGGGCGTCAATACTTTCTTAGGATACCAACATATTTAGTCACTTCCATCCTCTCTTTTGGCACGTTCGGTGTCGAAAACGTGTGGATGCCATATCGCTAAATACAATCCCCAAAATTTAATGTTCGAACTCTCTCCCCACTACAGAAATCCCTTGACAATCTAAGATTTAACACTGTATCAAGAGCTTCTCTCTCCCCCTTTAAATATAATACTCAATCCTACCACCAAAATTTCCATGACAATTTTAGACTTACTGTTGATATTGAAGACTGGATATTGCAGTCTCCACACCAGAATTTCCCCTACAGTCTAAGACAATAGTAATACACAAGAATTGGATACCCCCTCAATTTAACCCTTGAATTTTTAGAAAGTTCTCTTTGAAAACCCGGAATTGAATTTTATCATGGTTCTAGTGTGACCACCCTGACCTAAACGTGTCCTATTTACCTAGTAAAGTATAAAAAACTATTTTATTAGATCATAGGTAAAATACAAAATTATCAAAACCTAATACTCTCATGTTTCATAGAAAGAACAAGTAGGGACTGGAATACACAATGAGTAGTCGAAAGTGGTTGGGAGACCCAAGTGAAGGAAAGAGGAGGAACATGCTCATGTCTATTATACCTGTCATTCCTGGGGCCTCCCCCATGGCGCAGTGGTAGCGTCATTGCCTTGTAATCAAGGGGTCCCGGGTTCGATACTCGGTGGAGGCACAAGTGGTTCGGATTCCACTTTAAACTGTAGGTCCACTCCCGATTAGCCATACTGTGCATAAAGTGGACTTAAAACACCAACTCAAACCAAACCAAAAACCTGTCATTCCTAATTTATCAATAGTTATATAGATGGACCGGACCTTGAAAATACTTTGTTGTCAAAAAAAGAAATAGTAAACAATACATCTATCTTTCAGAGGTGAACATTGCATTCTGAGAAATATATCTTTAACACAATTATTGTGTATCTACAGGTTATACAAATGAACCTTATAAGCTTTGTATAGTTATTCTTGCGTTGTGAAGCATTTTTTTTTTTTACAAATATTACAATAAGAACACCAACAGCGGTGGCTCAGTCTGTCACACGTCGGACTACTATGCTAAAGGTCCCGGGTTCGATCCCCGGCCGGTTCAAATCCGGGAACTTTTCTAACGTTGGAAGCGGCCCCGGCGCCCACCCAGCGTCGAATAACATGGGTGCCTGGGGGAAACCCTGGGGAGTAAAGGCGGTCAGGGGCGTGATGCTGATCACATCACCCCCACCCACGACCGGATCAAGAAAGTGTGGGGCGTTACCCCCACACTCCCTATACGCCTTCATGGCGTGGTGTTAAGCACAGGGGAACACTTTACCTTTTTTTTACACCAACAGTAGATATAACAGGAATAGCTACACTTCCACTACTACTACTACTACTATTTTCAATAATAATCCATAAGGATGTTTAAGCAACTACTCGTCCCCCCCCCCTTTCCGAAATATATGTCTGTAACGCACATGTTTTAGATACATAAAAGACCATCCCGGTTTCGAATCCCGGCCTGGGCATGGATGTTTGTGAATGGCCATTCATCAATTTCATCATATCATCACTCATCCTCATCTTTGCAAATTAGCCAAAAGTGGCAGAAGAAGCGAAGTAAAATAAAGCAAATCAATAATCAATAAAAACCTGTCTAATCCTGAACCATGTTCTGGCAGATGTTTTGCGGAGATTAATACGGGGTTACTACGTGGAGGAATCTTTCACAGGTGGTCGTAACTCTCGTGTTGTGCGATAACAGTTATTTCAGACTCTGTCATTGATGAACCTCCAGAGATTAGGTCGGTACTAATCTTCAGAACTTCTTGCGCACGAAAGGTCTTAATTAGGTAGTGACGCACTTGCAACGCGAAGCGCCAAGAATTTGTCTGTGCTACTAAAATGACTGTCTCCATACCGATGTTCCGGGCTCTTAAAGTATCCGGTATGTGTCCATATCAAGCATTCAACCATAATCATCGTGATGTAGAAAGTAAAGAGGGGTAGGCCCACTTTATGACCACTCAGTATAGTGTGTGTGTGTATATATACACACATCTGTGTGTGTGATGTGCATTTGAATTCCCAATCTGAACTTTAATTTGCATTGTTATGCATAACTGATAACGTCAATATGCAAACAATCTATTACGGCCCGTTTCGCATTATCCCGTTTCGCCATATTGCGTTTTCACCTCCACCAATACAATTTCGCGTGATTTATGTGACACTAACTTTCTAAGGCGAAACGGGACATCCCATTTCCCCTTATCCTGTTTTGCCTTACACACAAAAAAATTCCCACCAGGGAATATTATTGACATGAAGGGTCATTATTATTAATGTATTATTAACCTAACCTAACCTAACCGACAGGACAATGGGAGCCAAGGTAGGCAACATCACAAGCTCTGCGCTCCCATTACGAATTACCCTTCAAGTTGGTTGATTTGGTGTTTTAAGTCCACTTTATGCACAGTAAGGCTAATCGGGACTGGACCTACAGTTTAAAGTGGGATCCGAACCACTTGTACCTCCACCGGGTATCGAACCCGGGACCCCTTGATTACAAGGCGACGACGCAACCACTGCGCCATCGGGGAGGCCTTACCCTTCAAGTAGATAATATTTCCAGGTGGGAAATTTTTTGTGTGTAAGGCGAAATGGGATCTCCCGTTTCGCCTTAGAAAGTTCGTGTCTCACAAATCATTTGAAATTGTATTGGGGGAGGTTAAAACGTAATAAGGCGAAACAGGAGGACACAAAACAAACTATTATAATGGATAAATGTACGTTCTCCAGCGGCGTAGTGCCCACGTAAGGCTTGTAAGTCCACCTTACAAGTTGAAATTATTGAAGAAAACGTATTTCATTCCCGTATTTATCGCTTGAACACACATAGCAATATCAGACTGCAAGTAGAATTTTTAACGAAACAATTGAGGACTTGTTTTGATTCGAGTTGTTTCTCATACGTGCGGGTGAATGGAAGAAATGATTTGGACTCGCCCATGGCGGGTGTGTTTGTTTACGGAGTATCTTCTCAACCAGTGCCGATTCTCAGGCACTGTAAGAAAACTGTAAGGCGCATTACAGTGGGTGCTAATTGGCGACAATTTCTGTCCCCGCTGCGTCTGACTCATGCTTGCCACGGTCCGAAGAGAACCAAGAAAATCGACTCCCGTGTTGTTTCAACAATGCTTGACGGGAGGTGTAGCTAACAAAACGGCTGTCATTTTAAATGTGTAAACTAACTATTAAGTTCACAAAGAGATGGTTTAATTTTGGATATTACCTTCATTAGAAGCAGCGAAGTTAAAGATAAAAGAGAAATGCATGGTAATGCTAGAGCCGGCAGCGCCCGCAAAGTTAAGCGTGTGCATCCCAGTTGCCCGTAATGTTAAGCACAGGGTTTCGGAGCGGAGTGCGGAGCGTACTAAAGGAGCGCTCCGGAGCGACTTCGAAGCGTCATTTCTACTCCGCTCCTCGCTCCGGAGCGGAGCGTGGTACGACAGCACTCCGATCCGGAGCGGAGTGGTTCGACTTTTTGAGAGACACGCTCCGCTCCGGAGCGGAGTGGTTCGACTATTTGAGTCGCACGCTCCGATCCGGAGCGGAGCGTGATATAACAGCACTCCGCTCCGGAGCGGAGTGGTTCAGCTTTTTGGGAGGTACGCTCCGATCCGGAGCGGAGCGTGATACAGCAGTACTCAGCTCCGGAGCGGAGTGTGAGACAACAGCACTCCGCTCCGGAGCGTGGTGCTTTTGACAGCACGCTCCGATCCGGTTAGGGGTTTGTTTTTACACGAATGCTGTAATGCAACTATGAATAATGGGAATGTGCAAATTAAAGCCGACTTCCGCGACGGAGTGGTTATAGTGGAACCACATGGAAAAGAACCTGCAGTCCTGTTTCCACGTACTCTAGTTCTTTGTCTGTATGATCGCCCCCGCTTGGAGGGGAGGGACAGAGTGGATCATGCTTCCTTATGACCCTAATCGAACGGGTGAAGGGGGAGGTGCGCGGGGACTTTTGGCCGAAGCTTTTTTGTCTGTGGTCGCTCTACAGCACAGCACCCTATGACGTCAGGGATCCGTGGGGTGGTTCAAATCCCGGCATGGGCTTGTACAGGGTCAACGAAGTTAGTAATAAGTTTGTTTTATACACTTGTATGTTGAATTGTATCTTCTGCAAATATGCTGTATAAAGAAACAAACTGCCGGAGTACTAAGTGAGCCGAGTGTACAATCTTTGTGTGTATCGTTCATCAATTTAATCATAACATCGATCATCCCCATCTTCGCGATTAGCCTAAAGCAACAAAGAAGAGAAGTAAAATGATCTAAATCAATCAATCAATCATGCACATTAAACATTGGTAAAACAATGCAAGAATGTTGTTTTGGCTCAATAGAGAGAGAGAGAGAGAGAGAGAGAGAGAGAGAGAGAGAGAGAGAGAGAGAGAGAGCGAGCGAGCTATAGTACGTAAATTGTTCATTTGATGTAAGTTGAAATATGAATTACGTAAATAGTATTTCTGTATTGAGATGTACTATTTTGTATTGTGACTCTTAGATATAAGAGTTTGAATGTTATGTGTTGAATGGGTTACGAATAATTTCAAGCAATCAGTTTTTCTGCTTTGCGGATTTGTCCGACCCACCTCCCCCATACAACAGACAGGTTCGTTTTGTGCCGTAATCCTTGTTCCTTGCAGGTGACTCAGTGCAGTCGGCTAGCGCATTGGTCTTGTGCCCATTTCAAGAGGGAAGGAGGTTGAAACTGGTACATAGCTTGTTTGTGTGTGCTTTCGGGGTTGAGAACTTCGTTTGCTGCGCTGTACGTTGCGTTCGACGTATCCGTAGTGACATCGCCTTTGCCAGACAGATCCAGTGTTGCCAGTTGTATTAGAATTATGCTACACCAATTCTGGCTAGATTGTTCTCTTTTAAAAGTATTACTTGCGCTTGTTGTTCTTCTCTTCACTGTCATAAAAAGAAGCCTTTAAAAGCTGAGTTCTCTTGTATCATTACATGCATATTATGTGTGCTTGTCAACGGTGATATATGGACATTTAATGAAATTTTTAACACCAATGACATTAACACGGGTCAAACCAACACCATTTATCGTTGAGAGCTGAACTCACATCCACGAACTCGCTGAAATATTCCCATGGAATTCGTTATTCGTCTGATATTGAATACCCAATGATGCTTTCTGTTATGTAATAGACATTTATGAAGTGCCAGATTTCAGAAAACACACACACACACACACACACACGTAAAAGATATGCATAAGAGGTTGTTCATTTGGAAATGAATTTCCAAGTTGTATTTATATGCTCTTGTGAATAGATGTAAAGGAAAGTGAAGTCTCTTATTGTTAAACAGAATTACAAATGTATATTTGCTTAAGGATTCATTTATCACAATATACACTGCAATTATACATTCAACATACGTTGAAACAATGCCTTTTGTTATGGACTTTTGGTGGATTTAAGACTCATCAATACGCTATCGAGAATAGACCTACAGTTTAAATCCTACCTAAAGTGGGATTCGAGCCACTATGTTCCTCCACCGGGTGTCGATCCCAGTGCCCTTTCATTACAAGGCGACGTTGTTACCACTATGTTATCGGGGTACAGCGCGCTACATTTTTTTCAGTACACATTTATCAATTCTCTCATTATCATCGTCGCGATTAGCCTAAATTCAAAGCTAAGTAACAAAAATCAAATCAAATGCCATCAGTGAGGAAGGCACGTATTTCTCGCAGCCCTGTTTTTCAAAATGAAACCATAAAATTCAGGACATGCCCCTATCCAAGTAAATAATATTACATTTTGTGTTTATCACGGTTATTAAGATTTATACATCTTGTTTCGACTTATCTGCTGACTACACATTGTTCATTACTGAAAACTTGCTTTCAGTTTGCTATGTATAACGTACTCAATACAAAAAATATTAATTTTATACGTATACGTTTTCTGGCTTTCTAGACTCAGAAATTTAAATATAGCAACATTCCATTCGTCTTTTTTCCAAAATGTTTGCAATTTTCTTATAACCACCATGCCTATTTCTAGGTTACTGCTTACAAACTTGAAATGTTAGATATGGCAACCAGACATTTTGTAATTTTTGCAGTAGTATACGTATGTAACCATTAAATACCTATTTCAACTTCCTGCCCTTAAAATTGGGAAAAAGAATCGATATGACAACCTTGTATTTCATACTATTTAAATTCCCCTGTTCGGCTGTATACAAACAGCATTCCGATTTTCGACTTTATACCTTCATAAAATTAAACCAAATGTGGCAACTTACATTTTTGGTTAAGCCGATTTTCAACTTTCTAGTGTCAGGATTTTTAAAAAGTTAGATATGAAAACTCTGTATTTCAAATTAAAACGTTTCCTTATTGGCCGACGGTAACATTAATAAGATGATTCCGATTTTCAACTTCATACATTCAAAAATCGAAAAGTTAAAATTAGCAACCTGAATTTCCAATTACTTTAAACTTTTCCCTTTCGCTACATTCAAAGTATCATACATAACCAGCGTAAAAGAAAGTTAGATATGGCAATCATGCACCAGCGAGTGTTTTGCATGAACACCTGTCTGCCTTTTATCTTCCTCCGTACAAGTTGCTTCGCCTTTACTCTGCGCGCTCCTAGCCTTTTAGAAGGTCGAATGGATTATTTGCAGTAGTTTCGCCAGTGTTACTCGAACCAATATTCCGGAATAACTCACTTCTCCCGCGGCGTGGACTGTAACGTCGGGCCGATATGCCGAAGTGCTTAGCCCGAACCAGAAGTTGAACCGAAATGAGTTTCAGTCGCGATCCCTGGTGGCAGGAAATGAGAGAGTGGTTCCATTCTCTCAACTTATAAAACCACACGTGGCACACCTGCTATTGAAATATATTGTCCCCAGAAGTAGTAGTAGAGTAGTAAAAGTTATAATGAAAATGTAATAATAATAATAATAATAATAATAATAATGATATCGCTCTCTTCACGAAAACAATCCAGTGAAGATCGAAGCTTCCCCTTGCCTCCTCCACACCCCTGGCCCTCCAGGTTTGCCACACTTCTTATACGCTTCACAGTTGACACATTGCGCGTTGTACGTCACGGACACTGCCGGCTGGTAACAATTCGATTGAAAGTCAATGTATTCAATACAAGCCGGCAGTGTCCGTGACTGTACGTATGCGGTGATTGTGCCTTCCCTGGTGTATTGTGTAAGGATTATTCCTTGCTTATTGACAACACTGTAGGTGAGTGACGTAATCTTTTCTGGACTGTTTCCGTGGCGTTAGCTGTAGTAATTATCAGTTTTATAACAACAATAACGGGCGGTTTTCAAATGCCGTACAAATTCCACAAACAAAATTACTAATGTACTCGGAACCTTTGATCGTTAGTTTCCTGTATACACTCGTATTATCCAACCTCGGAGCGCTCCGGAGCGGAGTGCGCAAGTTCTTAGTATATCGCTCCTCGCTCCGGAGCGGAGCGAGAAATTTTTCAACTTTCTCTGCTCCGATTCGGAGCGGAGCGTGTCAAGGTAGCGCTCCGCTCCGGAGTGGAGTGAACCAATTTCTAAAATTTCGCTCCTCGCTCCGAAGCGGAGCGAGAAATTTTCCGAGCGAACCATTTCTTAGAATCTCGCTCCTCACTCCGGAGCGTGGGCAACAGTCGGAGCGTTGATCCGCTTCGCTTCGAAACCCTGGTTAAGCATACGCGTAATAGCCTACTTAGCGTTATGATATACAGATTATTTTTTTTTGCCTTTTCCTTTCACTAAGTTGCTTGATATGCTTTTCAAAATGTGCGCAAATATCGTAACCATGATAATGAGTAATATTCTCGAATGCATTTGCATTTGCAAATTGTATCCTACGCATTTCGCACAAATGTTTTTTTAGTGAAAGAAAAATAAGAAGAATAAAAATATGACATGGCCTTTCCACAAGAAGAGTTTGTGTCCTTAACTAAGCTGTATGCGAAATTTGTCAATTGCTACCATTTGAAAGTTGAGCTACAGGTAATTTGTTCTGAAGCCGAATATCGAGTAAAGAGTGTGTTTGAACTTCATGAGTACTTGCGTACTACCCATTTGAATGAAGCTGTTGAACAAGTGTACAAACTAACATAATTCTTCCTCACTGTTCCTGCTTCAAGCTCGTCGGTGGAAAGGTCGTTTTCTGCACTGAAGAGGATTCATACATTTCAACGCAGCACACAGACTCAGGCAAGGAAACCTGACTTGGGACTGATATCCATTGAAAAGGAGCTGCTAAAGAAATTGACCAGGAACTCCCGATTCTACGACGACGTGATTGAGGTGTTCAGACTAAAGGATCGTCGGATCGAGTTACAGTATAAATGAGAATTTTCATTAAGTAATACATTTGCTATTATTGTTAACATAGTGTGTGTGTGTGCATTTTGTGTTTGAAATTGAGTATGCCCATACATGACTTACATTCAAATAGATTTTATTTAGTTAAAATATCTTTCGGTTTTCTTTATCCAATATTCAGGTCAGGTTTATCTAAGGAAGTCTTACACCTTTCATACAATCACGCTACGCCACTGACGTTCTCCTTCTTGTATTGCAGACCTCCGTCGACGCCACTACGTCAGCTGTCCAGGGTTCGAATCCCGGCCTGAGCATGGGTGCTCCTTGTGAGTGTCCCTCATCAATTCCATCACTCATCCTCATCGTCGCGATTATCCAAAAAGTGCCAGAAAAGCTACTCTAAATAACTACAATGAATCAACCAATCCTTCTTGTGTTACCGTGAGCAAGTAGATCACAGAACTGTCAGGGAATTACCATTTCTAACGTTAAGCGCTCGTTTTACAATTATTGGCAGCGTTCGTATCGGTTTAGCAAAATTAGCAAATCGTTGTCAAAATTTGGCCTCACGGGAGGACCTGTCTCATCCCCCTCATTACAGGCAGCGTGACAAATTAGACTATGAAGAATGATTCAGTGGTTTGATTAAAACTTTGTGATTGGCCCACTATGTAATTAGAGTCTTCTGCAATAACCCCGACAACCAATAGAAGTGCAGGAAGAAATTGCCACTTCCGAACGGCAACTTAAGTTGTTAGTTTCATCGTGGAAGGCTCACTTGGCACTCGCTTCCATGGCTTCAATCCAAATTGTGATTATCGACCTTCGTGTCCTTGAACCAAGGTAATTTCGTCTTCTCGTTTTCGTTCGAAGTTAAGGTGACTCGGAGGCTGCAAATCAACTGGTCGAATTACATTCGTTGTTTCGAATGGGCAGGGAGTAAAGTAATGTCTGTGCCAATTACAGACGTGCTTCTTCAAGTGATGGACAAGGTACTAAAGGCCTGATTTCAACAAAATAATCTGTTGCCATGCGTTTCACGACCTAGTGTTGCAGTTTATCGAATGCACGTGCACCCCACAGTTTCATGGGAAAATAAATTAAGTAAATCTTTGAAAAATAAAACAGTAAAACTTGAACATTTCTACAGGGTGTACAAAAAGTCCCATTACCCCCTCTTTGAATTGCAGACAAACGTGCAAAGTGTTATTTTTACAGCATGCCTATGATGAGAGGATGGTATACCATTAAATCAGACCAATGACCACTATTTACTCCAGAGGATCTATGTGCACACCGCCATTTTCATGGCACAGTATTATTTGCCTCCAGGTGCGATGTGAAATCCTCCGTAACATAAGATGGCAGATCTGGATTTTGGGGTGGCCATTTTCAGAGAATTCCTCAATGATGTGTTCAGAGACAAACGGATTGGAGAAGGATCGCCAAATTTACCAGCACCTTTAAAATGGCCACCCCGAAGTCCAAATCTGACATCTTGGGATAATGCGTTATGGGGGCACATCAAACAAAAAGCCGCCCATAATCGTTATCAGACAACTGAGGAACTTCAAGCAGCTGTTCGCAGTGCGTTTGCTTCCTTCACCCCAGCCAAAGTACGGAGGATTTCACATCGCATCTGGAGGCGAATAATCCTGTGCAATGAAAATGGCGGTGTGCACACAGAGTAAATGGTGGCCATTGGTCTGATTTAATGGTATACCATCCTCTCATCATACGCATGCTGTTAAAATAACATTTTGCAGGTTTGTCTACAATTCAAAGAGGTGGTAATGGGACTTTTGGTACACCCTGTATATTGTTACTGTGTACATTTTTGTACATAGAATAAAATTAGATATATTATCAAATTAGTTTTTTTTATGTGTATCGACTCTATCTTGAGAAAATGGTCCCCAGTTTTTTTTCGCTTATTCCCTTTTTTTTTCAAAATTTTTATTTTTAGAAAATGAAAATAACATTCCCTAGAACAGACTTTAGTATCACTATTACGTACACTTTCAATCTATCCGTTCTATATATAAATGAGAATGAAAATTAGACAGGCATTGGAAAGAATAAAAGTAGAAAAGAGGTAAGGAGAGGAAAAAGAGAAAGAGAAGAAAAAGAAGATAATGAAATAGACAGAGAGAGAAAATGAAAAATTAAACCAGAATTGGAGAAAGAGGAAATAGAAAAAGAGGGAAAGAATTAGACAGAAAACCGGAGAGAAATAAAAGACAATAGAAAATAAAACAAAATTGAGAACAAAGATTAAAGGAAGGAAGAAAATAGCGAAAGAAAGGAGAGGGTAAAAGGAAGAGAGAAAGAGTGGTAGTGAAATAAATTGAAAAGAGGAACGAAATTGAATCAAAACGGAAGACAGAAGACGAAAGAGAGAAGAAAGGAGACGAAGGACGCAGAACTAACCTGAAAATAACCTAACTATCGACCTCGCCATCAAAGATCCAGAGTTCGAGTCCCGGCCTGACCATGGGTTTCTTCGTGAGTGAGCACTCCATCAATTTAATCGGATCTTCACACTTTCTCATCGTTGCGATCAGTCAAACGTGGCGGAAAAGCGACGCTTAATAACATAAAAATGGTAAAATACAGACAAGCAGCCGGTAAATATTTGTTTCGATGAGGGACTGCGACAGCTTGACCACTTTAAAATGATTTACGCTGACCGCTTTGACCATGTATTCCACTTCCTTGACCACTTTCAACCCACCTGCATTGCATTTTAGTCCACGTGACACCATTTGCCCCTCAGAACGATGCCCACATAACTCGCCAGGTGGCGATTCTAGCGGTGGACACCATGCTTTGCGGGGTAATGACTGTGATCATAAATTCACCACAGAAACATGTGTAAACTAGTGTACTTTCCGGGGCATACAATTTCAAGCGCATTGCTTACTAGAGGTTGTAACATAGGAGGAATACGAGGGATATGGAAAATGGAACCGCAGCAAAATATTCACGAAAAGGGGTGAAACAGTAACAAACACGAAAGTAAACACCGTGAAACCTCTGAAATAATCAAGAAAAGGAACAACCTCCAATATGAACAACCTCCCATAAAACCAGTAAAAGATCAAGCTCGAACAGGAATGCAAGTTTATGATTTCTAAGGAAACAAGTTCAAGGAGGAATAAACATCATGGAACATTCAGCTCTGAAATCACATGAAAAAGAACAGGAATAAACGTTTGTGAAATATTCAGTTCTGAAATAACCGTGAAAGGAACACTTAGAACAAACGCGATGAAGCATCCAGTCCAAGAATAACCGCAAAAGAAAAGACCTTGAAGAGGAATAAATGTTACGAAACATTCAGTCCTAGTTGTAGCTGAAAGAATGACTTTAGACGGGATTAAATACTATGTAACCTCTCCTGAAATAACCGTAAAAAAACGCAGAATAAACGCTATAAAACATCCAGTCCAAGGATAACCACTAAAGAGAACGACCTTGAGCAGGAATAAACGACATGAGACATTCAGCTGAAGAATAATGGCGAAAGGAAGGACCTTGGACATGAATGGCCGACCCCGAGGCGGAGTTTGTAGCACATCCCGGTCTGGGCATGGGTTTTCTTTGTGACTGTCCCTTCATCATATCATCTTCATCCTCATCTTCGTGATTAGCCAAAAGTAGCAGAAAAGCAAAATAAAATAAACCAAATGAACAACAATTGAACAGGAGACATCCATTCGTAAATTAAAGTTTAACGCCTATTGAGACCTGGCGAAACGCAGCAAGAACTTCTGTTGTCTGATTCTATTACAATCAAATGATGTATCGCCCACTACGTCCGTAACCGAAGCGCGGAATTTCCATGCCAGAAGTCTGCAGATTTCTAGGGTGGAAATGTTTCCTTGGGCGCGTCTCCAAATGCCCTGTCGTGTAATTCCGCGTCTCTTCGTTCAGCTCCGACAAGCGTCATGCTCGGCCCCGCTGTAGCAGAATTTATGTGGGACTTACTGGTTTGGAAGTTGCGCATTGTATCACTTGATTAACAAAGTTAAAACATTTGTGTAGCGGCGGCGCGGTACATGGACGGACTATCCTCGGAAAGGAACATAGAATTTTCCACTCGGAGGTCTGGGGTGGTGCGTTTCCGGCGTCTCATTGGGCGATCAGCTTAGGGGTGAAGGTGGTAACACAGCAATTACACAGAGAGAAACAAAACCAAACAGAATTGGCAACAAAACGAAAAAAACAAAAAAAAAAAAAAAAAACGCTAAAATAACGAAGCATGAAAGGAACAACTCCATGTATGACTCACAACGCAGAATAAGAACCAATATTCTATACGCAGCTTGTAAGATTACAACATTCTCTCTATCTCTCTTAAGCTTAACGCCCACTGAGACGCGGAGGAACGCAGCAACAGAAAGCAACAGAACTTCTGTTGTCTCTTCTATTGAAATCAAATGGTGTAACGCCCACTACAGGGAAACGCGCGGAACCGAAGCGGGAATTTCCGTGCCAGAAGTCTGCAAGTTATCTTAAACGTTATCGCCCACTGAGACGCCGGAAACGCGTCTGTTGCTTTCTGTTGCCGCGTTTCTTCGGGTCTCAGTGGGCATCAAGCTTTATGCATTACGAAGTGCCATGAAGGAGCTGTGGAGATGAAGTGATCAGTATCCGACTCCGACCATCTTTACCTCCCGTTCAGTGGCGTATGATAAGTCCAAGATCTGGACTTTCTCACTATGACACGTGGTCCTAAGCTATGGAGGAAAGAGGACCTGACCACCGTGTGTAAGTGGATACACACACCTATTTTGCTAGCTCTGGGCGTCTTCAAGGATGTCTCGTTGCCATACTAATGTCGACTAGGTTGCCAACTCCTGATAAATCAGGTTGCCATCTCCTGAGAAATCGGGTTGCCATCTCCTGAGAAATCAGGTTGCCATCTCCTGAGAAATCAGGTTGCCATCTCCTGAGAAATCAGGTTGCCAACTCCTGAGAAATCATGTTGCCATCTCCTGAGAAATCAGGTTGCTAACTCATAATCACCATCGTATCTTTGAAATGAGTAATTGTATTCATAATTCATAATCGATTTTCCTTCTGTATTCCACTCTCTAGTTTTCAGGCTTCGCAGATAGGCTAGATAGTCTCGAATATACGCGCCTGCTCCCATTATTCATTAGAGTATGTATGATTTCCATAGCCGTCTTATGTGGGGACGCTGGCTAAAAAAATCTAAATGACGCCTGTAAAAGGGACTAAAATTGAACGTAGCATCACAATTAAAGATATTATTAATAGAAGCTTGTCTGGTAATCCTAAATGTTCAAGTATTTTCTTCAGTGTCCACAGGCAGTAACGAACGGCTCATAATGCAGTTAATCGCATAACTGTCAGTCGAGTCCTGTTCCAGTGTCACAGGTAATTGACTGAAATGTCCATTTGCCACAAGTACCGCCGCTTTCGACAATTCAATAAGGGACTCCCTCTTGTGTTATGGCGGGAAGCATTTGACGGAATGGAGGCAATTGCTCAACAAGGGACTTCGTAGGAAACTTGTGGACGTCGCATGCAATTTCGCCTGATTTACATCGGACGACAGAAATCAAACTGTACACAAATGTTTTAACTTTGTTAATCAAGTGATACAATGCGCAACTTCCAAACCAGTAAGTCCCACATAAATTCTTAGCTTGATTGATTTAGTTTATTTTACTTCGCGTTTTGTGATTCTTGGCTAATTTGAGAAGATGGGGATAATTGATGAAATGATGAAATTGATGAATGGGCATTCACAAACCACCAAGCCCAAGTGGGATTCGAACCCGGGCGGGACCCTTGGCGTCACAGCGCGATGTGCTAACCACTCTGCCACAGGGTCCGGCTCTTAGCTTTTGATGAACCAATGCGGTGAAGCACATGTGCTTACACTAGAGTACTATCTTGGAGAATTTATATAAATTATCAAAACTGTTTAGAGAAGATTATTGTTAGTGCAATTGATTTAGACATTAGTTCTAGATCTCTGGGTCGAGAGGGTTAAGTGACAGAAAAGCTAAGCTAAATAACAAAAATACAACATTGAAACAATAAAACAAACAAAATTGTGTACTTTATTTCTTAATATAATAAACAAAATCGCGGGCTTTGTTTCTTAATGAAATAAACAAAATCGCTGACTTTATATCTTAAGAAAATAAACAAACGTATGTACTTTATTTCTTAATAAAATTCATAAAACTCAATTACGTTATTCATTATTATGAAGGCATGTAGAGATGTGGAGGTAAGCCTCCGCACATCAACGTTCTTGGACATATAGCGCGTTTGTTACAACCTGTCCCGGTTCCCGCGCTAGCTGATCGCTGGCTTTTCTCGGTGCTGGGGAAAGTCAAAGCCAGGCAGCCAATTAAAATGCGCAACGTGGCAACTGCGTCTACGTAAGCGCCTCTCTTGTGGCTTCCATTCACTCCTCGCTGTCCAGCAGACGATTTTTTCCTCGTTTCTTATTGGCACCGAAACTGTCGAGCGATCCCTAGCGCGGGAAACGAGACAGGTTCTAACAAACGCGGTATAGTGGAGGTAGTTTTTCCATTGACACGCTTCGGTTGACTTTACAGCACTGTCATCATCTCCCAGGTCTCACCAACGATATGCTGGATGAAAAGTGTAGGTGATATCGACAAAAAAAAATCATTACATCAACCACCTCCGGGAAACGTACAGTGTCTTCTACATGGCACCCAGACACCTTACCAACTGAACCACCTCGCCGCTCAGTGGACACTATTCTCGCCACCGAAGTACACAAGTTCGAATCATGGCGCGACCATGGAAGATCTTTACGAGTGTCCCTTCATCAATTCGTCACTCATCCTTATCATCGAGATTAGGCAAAAGTAGCAGAACAATGACGCTACATAATACCACAAATACACCTGTAAACTTGATATTGCCTCAAATCATTTCTACGTAGATAAAGGTTCAAGTCGCTCTTAGGGATGAAAATCTGTATGTTTACCTTTCCAAGAAGCCCTCCATCCATATCTCATCGTATCATTGGCCACTGTAAAATGCACAATATGGGAGACACAAACATGAAAATGCACATTCGAAATCGCAAACTACAGTACAATCTTCCAGGATTCTCATGAGTCATCAAAAAGCTTTTTCCAATAACGGTTTTTGAAGTATCTCTTTGTTGTTAAAGCGGGGTGCGGAGGGGGCTATTTCATGGGAGGGGGAGAGGGGGGAGCTATTTTTGATAAATAGAGCGGCCGGCGAAGGACTCAACTTGAGTCGTGAAAGGCAGTGCCGACCTGATATCATCTAGGAAATTTATTACCCTCCCAGCGTTAACATAAATTCTGGGGAAGATTTCTCATCCAACCGACTGCGAAGGGGAAGCATCGAAGCTTTCCAAGATAAATTGTTTCGGAGCTTTCTCCCGAGAAGGATAAAGACAAGGAGAGAGAGAGCACTTTCTCCCAAGGGAAAGCGTGTGTGTGTGTTTGGGTGTGGGTGGGTGTGTGGATACCTGACGTAGCAGACGGTGAAAATTTGTTTGTATACTAACAATGTACATAAATGTCGTATTTAGAATTTCATTTGGGTTTTAATTTTCTATTAATTTACCTAAAGTGTCAGACACAGTACTGAATGACCAATTTTATACTGAAACAGTAACAGAAGGAAAACATCTATAACCCTCTGCCCACAAAATGTACTGGTAACATTGCGTGACGTCATACCTAATTCTGATTGGCTGGCATGCTCGGAGTCGCTAGGAGGAAACGAGCATGCTTTGTCTTGAGGTAACCGTCACGGCGGAAAGAGCAATAGCTATAACGGGCAACGTGTGTGAGGCGATATGATGGAGAATTTACGTGGTTCCTTTAAATTCTATAGTTTACTTGGTCATATATTTGTTCTATATTAGGTTTTCGCTTATTCTAACGTATTGAATTTATATTACGTAGTTTGGGTGTTGAGGAACCCTTTCTTATAATTCTCGGTCGTATGGTCGCACTCACTATCCACGCATTGCCCCCTAATTATTTGTCAATTTAACTTGCATGGTATACAGAGGTCTGATTAATGATACACAAAGAATAGGAAAATATTTACTTGTTGATTGCTAAATTTCTATAAAAGTACTCTTGCACTGTTAAAATAAAAATGAAAAGTTCAAAATTTCTGGTTTTGAATTGGTAACTAATTTCCGAGATTAATGGACTCTGATACCAGCCTGTTTTCACTGTCCCTCTGCATGGAACATCCTGCTTTAAGCAGTTGAGGTTGATTGTGTCCAATATGCGCTAAGTTGCACAACACAACAGTAGAGTACAAGATGGCACAGAAAAAAATATAATACACATATATTGTTAACAATTTTCTGAAACTGTGTTCTGGCAAGAATGTGTCAACATTTGGACGCAGGTTATTATATAAGCGAAAAGCCTGTAGAAAAGAGACCCTGTAGAAGGGAGAGCCTTGTAGTGGGGTTGTAAATGAGCTTTTACGTTGCATTGCTTTACGTGAAAAGAGCTATCGCCGAAAACTTGCCTATATTTATATTGCCAAGTTCAGACTTAATCCATCTAATATAAGGTAAGTTACCGCAATAAGGCCCACCTAAAAATGTTTGCCTTTGAAACTGTCAATTTAGAAGAATCGACAATTATTGTTACAGGACATGAAACTTTATTATGTTAGTTACAGACTTTCAATGTATAGCAGTCGTGCAATTCCTCAAAATACAATATAAAATGTGATGAAAAAATGTTTGTAATGGGCCTTATTTTGTACCCTATTTCACAATAAGGCCCGCGTGGCAACACTCAAAGTTCGATGGTAAATTGTTACAAAACTATGCTTCAAAGCACAAAAAGCAATAAGATCACATTCATCAGATTATTAACCACTTACGAAATAAAAGTCTAATCTTACAATTCAGTTTCAGTCCATCTATCAGCGAGGGCAAGTGGAAATTTCCACGTCCTGAGGTAGTATCCCAGCACACTCCTCATGACACCATGTACCGCATACCACACAAGATCTTGGGCCTTGTTGTGTAACATGGCACGACATGCCGTTTCGTAATATCACAGCTCAGTACAATAAAAGTACAACGGGAAACACTTTGTTGTTATAATAGACACGGTTAATGTTACATGCAGACCAAGTATTATCCTACTGTCTACAATACATGAACATATATAAGACGAAATATGTGGTTTGAAAGTTATATCTCACTTTTTTGCAACAGGAACAAAACTTCGGACTGCTCCAGTTCCGCGACGACTCATACTACGCGGGAATTACGGGTAATGTTCTTCCTTGAGTACTTTCAGCTCTCATACAATGTTGCCATCTGGCAGTCGCTCTTCATCGTTTCAGAGAAACAGTCAGTGGGCTTTATTGTGGTCCGGGCCTTATTGTGGTAACTTACCTTACCTTCTTGTGAGCGCTTTAATACATGTAAAATATCAGCACACTGCCATGAAAACTTGTGGAAAATAGATTATTGTTGTCCCGTTTCTTTGAGATTGGTCAGTCCCAGAATGGTGCCCTCCTCTAATCCAAAAGTCTGTACTTTTCGGGAGGCAAATCTTTGATGACTGAACCATTAACGGACACGAATGATTTTTCAATTGTATTTACTACATAGTCAACATATGGTTTACTATATGCTTTCAATTCAATTTTCTTTGAGGGAGATAAAAACTTCCCTGGCAGGGATAGAGATAATTTTCTTTTGTTGGGGATATTTTTTTTTGAGGGGGGAAAACCCCGGCACCCCCCGTTAATTCACACACTGTCTGTTTGTCACTCCCATGTTTGACCTAGCGAAATGAACGAGAAATGCTAAATTACACGGGGCCGTTTACCCACTGTACCCCCTCGAGAATTACGTTGAAACTTTTTCATCGACAGATTTCAATATTGTATGTAATATAAAAGTGGTTCCAGCGTTAGAAAAGCACAAATGACGGAAATATTTGATCCCAAACAATGGCCCACGTAAGTTAAAACCTGCAATTTCGAAGTATTTTCTCTGCTTTTGTTAGTAAAAATGGTTTGTATGTACACTAAAATAGCGAAAGAACACGCCTAAAATAACTACCAGTACCATACCTAGCAATCCTAACCTAACTACGTAAAATTATAGCTGCTGTTGTGGAAAGTCGTTTTGGGTGCTACATTCACTTGCGTGAAGCCTTCGGGCTGTTCTGCTTCACAGTAAAGTAACGTGTTAATGTAACAGACGTACTTTACTTCACAATAACACATTCCCGAGAGCTAAAATCAACTGAAAACGTTCATAAAGAACAAAATCTTCATAAACCATGCAAGATATTTCCCTTTCTCAAGGGGATACAGAGGGTCAAGTGTACTAATTACACTATAAAATATTATGAAGAAAGCACTCGGAAAATTAGAAGCATTCATGTATGTATGGCACCATAACTCCAACAACTCTTGGCTTCATCTCAAACTGCCTGATATCCCAAGCATCCAGCAGGATTACGCCTGTCCCTATGGTAATTACACGACCAAGAAGATGAGCCTCTTTTCATCACGTACACAACGGAGCAAAGTTCAGATTGAGAACAGTTTTTCTTTGCCCTCTCAAGAGATCTGCCGAAGGATGCTGCCAAGAGTTGCTATGGAGACATCGCCTGCCTTTATGGCAGATTACTCCGTGTTCTAATGATTTGCCTCGGCAATTTGCAACAAGAATGAAGGCGCCTGGGGTAAAAAAAGAAAGGAGGAAGGGGGATATTCTGAAGTTGTTTCGAGGAAATTACTTCGTCAACAGCATTCGATTTGTTATATGGCGCAAAACAAACACAGTATTCATCTCACCTACTGAATAATATGGATCTTTCAGGGAAAGAGAGCTTACTCATTGCCTTCAAAATGTGTGTATTGTTTTTCTAGAGAGTTTAAGTGTACTGATCATCTGAACTGTAAGAGCATCCGATTCAGACGATTGTCGATATCTCAGGATCTACTTGGGCTACAAACTTAAAATTTGTGAACTGAAACATGAACAAAATTACTTCCAAAAATAACGCGTTAGAGATACTTTGCTTCCAAAAGTAGACCGTTAAAGTTATTTTGCTTCTATAAATAACACGTGATCCGTTACCGTTACTTTGTTATTCAATAAAGACATTTAACATTTCACACACGTATCACATCTGTTCTCCGTATTGCCTGTTAACTTTACACGCACAAGTTTATAAAAACACAAGAAATAATGTTTCGTATTTAGGGGGGGGGGGGGGCGAAGTAAGCCACACCTCCACCTGCATTCATTGGAGGGTATACGCTTAGTGTCCTGGTGCCTTAAAATATACCAGGACGTCATTTGCATGGATTTAACTGTTCCCCCGCCATCTAATTTCTCTCATTTATTGATTATACAATATACATGAGAAAATAAACATGATAGAATAATACACATATAGTAAAATAAAATTAAATTAAATATTGCATGGTACTTAATTTATAGTAATTGTTTATTTTTGCCATTTTGGGGACCAGAACAATATTAAGTACTTCGTGAGTGAGGCGATCGATTATTGCAAAGTAGGTTGAGGTCTGCTATTATTTTTATTGTATAAATATTGTTGTCATTAAATTTGATATTTAAGTGTTGCGATTGTGTCGGAAAATTCAGTGTTATCAGAACGGGTATTTGGTTTGAAGCTAGATTTTTGTTTTCCTTTTTCTGGAGTCCAGAACAAATAACTTCCGTCTTTTATGAAGTGTGTGCCACGTTACAATCTACAGTTTGAAATTGAAAATATATATGGGTGTTTCGTATTGGCAAATTAATCCTCCAGTTCTGAGTTTATCAAGGTATGAAGATAACGGACAGTAACGAAGTACATATGGCTATTTGGCAACGCATTACTAACTCAAGTACTGAAATTACGTTCGAATGCTCCAGAACACTTTGACTTTCGAAGACCGCAATGCAATCGTTAACAAGAAAACCACATGTAGACACAAGGCGTTGTGGTCAATTATATCATTAGATTTGTCTGGCTTAACGAACAACAGTAATAAATTTATGGATCTGCAATATAATCTCTGCCCTCCCTGGCCTCAAAGTAGGTTTTCCAGAAGTGCATCATCGACTTAAAGGGGGGGGGGGGGGGGGAGAGAGGAGAGGAAGAGACGACAACGCTCCCGAACCAGAAGGAAGGGAAAAAAGATCCCGTGGACGTTGTAGCTGGCAAAGGCGATGCCTATGTAATCCGTACGAAATGCTCGAAACACGGATAGCGCTGATCAATTGGGTAAACAGCCACCGAGGATCCCTCCGTGTCCCTAATCTTTTAACCTCGGTGGAGAGGAGACCAGAAAAACCGAAGGGTGTCTCATCTAGCGCATAACGGAGACGCGGAGGCAGTGATGCCAACCGCAACACCAAGAAGCTAAGTCTAGTTAGTGGACAAACCCCGAGAGGATTTAGTGCGAAAGGGAATGATACTGAAATCATGGGCGGCGTGAAGAGATTGTCCAAGGGATCGATCGACTCCCCCTCTCCTCCGGAAACTGGCATTGTACGGTCACCGGCAGTAAATTGGGACACCTGTATCCTGGAATATCAACTTTCCTGCAAGGCGTTATATGGGTTGCCTACGGTGGTGGCACAACTTGCCATTGAAAATTTGTTATTAGAGTTAACAACACACACAACACTTTGCAGACAAGTTAGTATTTCGTGATGTAGGTGTTCCGTTTCTATTGTTGATGACTGTACATGTCCCATTAAAAGAAAACAAAGCAGCCAGCCTTATTATTTTGATTTCCGATTACATAAATAAAATTAAGTTTATAGTTTGTTTTTAAAGTCACCTTTATGTACAGAATGGATGGACCAACAGTTTAAAGTAGGATCAGAAACCTCATTAGCTTTACTAGGTATCAAATCCGGGATCTCTTGATTACATGTCGATGATGTTAGCACTATGCCATCAGGAATTCCCTAAAGTTCAGTTAATTAATATTTCAGTAAACTAACGAGAATTTTTAAAAAGAAACGAGTTAGAGAACGTATTTCTCATAGTCCACCACTTAAAAAACTACCAGTGAATACATTGTTTCGTAAGTTTCAATGAGATTAGTATGTGGAAAGTCACAGAATGTAAATTTTATGACTAAAATTTCTCACAAATTTTCCAATAATCTTTCTTTGTTTGAGTTTGTTTTCAAAGGCTAATCTGGACTGGACCTACAGTTTGAAGCGGGACCACTATGTGCCTCCACCCGGTATAGAACCAGGGGCCCCATGATTACAAAGCAACGACGCAATATTTTTCTGGAAGAACTTGTGTAAAATCTATTAACAAATAGAATGACTATGCATTTCCGTATATTACGGGTATGAAATGTGAAAAGGAAAGAAAAATAATTGTGCCGGTTATTCATCCATCTGGTGAATCGAATCAAGTATTTACCGACCTAGTCCGGAAAAATCCCAGGAAATTCCGTTCAGTTGCAAAAACTACATCTTAGCACGGATTGCAAATTCTATATTTGGTAATTATTACCACTAAGGTTTACAATATTAAAAAAAACACGTCCGCTACAGATAAATTTCGATGTTTATGTAAAATGATGGAGTGACAGCAGATCTCCGTGTCTGAGTGATTAGCACAGCGCACTACAACGCCAGGGGTGCCGGGTTCGAATCCAGACCTGCGCATGGATGTTCTTTGAGAGTTTCCCTTCATCAATTCCACAATAACATCACTGATCCACACCATCACGGTTACCCAGAATGGGCAGAAAAGCGATGCAAAATATTAAAAAATCAAATAAAATTCAATGATGAAGTGACGAAACAGACAAGGGAACACTCAAGAGAACTACATGTTTTAGCCTCGAATGTAAACGTACCTTTCCTGGTTCTATACTGCGAAGGATAGCTCATGGACTTGCATGAGCTTGAGTTTGAGACCATGCGCTCTCCCAGGACCAAGTTTGCGTAAGTTGGCCATTCTTGCATGTACGTCACGGTGTAATAAGCAGGAAGAAATATCGTTTCAGCTACTGTCAAAAGTACATAGATGCAAGCAAAAGCCCCACTCATTTGCCTGTGAACATAATTAGTGTTTTCAATTCTGGTTGTTCAGGGCTTTATCTAGAATTTTCCACCTTGAGGGTGTAAAGTCGTTTTTGGGACGGTGTGAAAATGCCAGTGAATTGGATTTTGTGAAGCATTTTTTAGGGGTTGTTAAGGTGTGTGTGAATGAATCATCGGATTTAAGTGCATTTTAGGAAGGGATGAAGGCAAATCGTAACATATTGTCATTCAGGACTCAGAACGGAAATGGCCAGAGAAGGAGGAGTAAGGCATTCCTGTCGGTGGAAATGTTCGAGCGCTCTCGAGCAAAGGTAAATGAAACATGAAAGGTCATTGCATAGGGAAGGATAATAAAAGTTTGGAGAGCAGGGGAGAGAGGAGCATTTTTGCTTGAACGGCGAGAGGAGGAACATCTTGGAGCAACTACCATTTGCGTTCTGAGTCGAGACAGGGGTAAGACCATTTATCCTAATTCACCCAGTGCTGACCTTAGTGTTGAAGGTGTTAAAAGGAATATTAATTGTGTTCAGTGTTTTACGTAAAGTTAGGTACCTCTTGCATCCCTAACGAGGGCAGTTGGATAAACGAGCATAACCGTATCTGTGTATATGTGATACTCTCAGGTTCGACCCAGTTCATGATAGAACAATACGAAATTTGCAGCCAAAATGGTCTTAAGGCACTAGCTTACGGAGGAATTTTTGTCGGTTGGGCTGAAATTGTAACATAGCTACATTCTAGGGGGAAGGGGATACACAATAAACTATTTCGTAATAACCATTTTTTAATATTAGTTTTGAAAGTTGTCCAAAGACAAAAATGGTAAACGCTGGTCATTTTAAATGATGGAGGGGGAGGGGGTCGTTTGGTTTTCCTAAGTTCTTTACTGCCTTCATAAAAACTGATTTTCTCATAATTTCGAGGGGCTGTACCCTAACCAGTTCCCATTGAGTACGCCAGTGTCATCAGAAAGTGTCGTGGAAAATTTTGTTGTGTAATGGCTTATTTGTGTGCACAAAAGGAATTTGTGAACAGCCTGTTTCATCGAATTTGTCTCTTTTCCTACACTATCAGTTGGCAACGCTGAAAAGCAGCAACTTCGGTGGTCAGTCGACGGCGTAAGAAGACCAAACATCTGAGGTGGCCAGGGGGGGTGGGAGACAATGGTGGGCGACGGTCGATTGCAACGGGAGACGTCCCCCCTTCCTCTCCCCGCCTCACCCACACAGAAGTCCCCGCGGTCCTCACGGGTCGCCTAATGCCCTGATGTACTCTCCGGCAGAGGTTCTAAAAGGGACGAATGGCTCACTTGAAAGCGGCATCCTCAGTCAAGGGAGAGCCACGGCTGCTGTCAAGAACTCCCCGTCAACCTTCGGGTCCGGGGAAAGGGAAGCGATAAAGGAGGGACGGAGAATGTTAACTGATTGGGAAGGATTCTACAGCGTGGCTTCTGAAGACGCGTGATATGTGTGCTGATGCATCGTGTTTTGCTCTCCTGTTTTATTAAAGCAACTATACCCCGTCTGTACTTTCCTTACGGTCAAGCGTTTCTGTCACGAAGCGCCGAACTAGAGGGAGTTCCCCGTGGCCTTGCGTCGGACGGAAGCATGGCGATTATGAAAAAACAACCCAAGTACTCTGGAAACGTGGATATTAAAAAAAACATTAGTCTGTTCGTCCGTCTTTGCCCGATAAAATGACCAGAGTTAGATTCTTTTTTTAAATGGCAATATTTTCGAAATTATTAAAGATAGAAATATAAAATTCTTGTATTTCAAGATAGTGACGTTGGCAGAGAATTTCGGGTTCAAGATTGGGCGAAAAATTTACAGGTGGGCTCTCCTTCGGTTGTCTTGGTAATCATGTCTATCTCTCTCTCTCTCTCTCTCTCTCTCTCTCGCTGTGTGTGTGTGTGTAAGTATTTCCCTCTTTCTTCCTTCTTATGTCTCCCCTTCTTTCTCTTTCCCTTGTTTACTATTTCTTATACTGCAGAGGCCTTAGACAGAGCGCTTCGTGGGCTAACAGTAGACGTCGCTCGCACACTGTTGCCGATACTCTCGTGTCGTCTGCAAACAGACCGAGGTAGCAAGAGGCAGAGTCCACTCACTCTTCCAGAAGGGTGCAGCGAGCTAGCAGTGGCAACGGGCTCCCTCATTCGCGGACCTAATTGGTTCTCGCAGACACACCCCAATATTGTCGTCTGCTACAAACCGGCGAAGCGATCTTTTTAAGGCCGCCTCATGGAGTATACTTCCTTTGCTCCTCTATCTGTCTCATTCTATTTCAGTTTGTCTATCTATTTATTTCTGTATCTCTATTATTCTTTTTCCTTCATTTTCTCTTTCTTCCTTCCTCTATCTCCTTTATTCCTTTTTACTCGTTTACTATATTCTTCTTCCAATGTTTTTCTTACTTTATAACTCTGTGTATCCATCTCTTTCCTTCTTATCTACTCCTTCTATCATATATATATATACGTCTCTTTCTCTCTCTCTTGTTCTCTTTCATTCTTCCTCTCTTTTATCCATCTGTATGATATCCTTTCTCTTCTAGGAATGAAAATTTTACCATGTAGTCTTTATATGAGTGGGTTGAGGGTTGGCTAAAGCCTTCCTTCGTCACCCGATTGCTACGATCCTGTTGCAAGAGTAGATACCTTAAATCGCCATAGCTTACCATGGTTGATAGAGCACCTTCGCTTTGGGAGTAATAAAAATAACTTGAAACAGGGTTGTGGCAATCGGGAGACGAAGGAGGGCTTTAGCCCACCCTCCTGCCCACTCATATAGTGTGTGCATGTGAAATTTTCATTCCTAGAAGAGGAAGGATATCGCACAGATGGATATAATGTGCCAACGAAAAGTTCAATTACCCTCGTAAAGGGAACGACTTCCTCTGGCTGGCAGATAACAAAGCACGTGATATTTCCAGCGCTTCTCTTAGGCTGCCAAGGTCTTCCAGCAGGCGACAGACTACCGAGTGGCGGAAGCGGTACCAGGATCCACATTCTGAGGAATAGACAGCTATTAAATCTATTCCTTAACAGCCCTCGCACATTACATTGCGAACTCGGAAAACGTTCGCAAGGCTAAAGAAAGAAACACAATTTCTAAGACGGGCCTAGGAGAAAGCAAGCACTTGCCTTCAGTCTGTCGATTCCACGGTGAGAAATTATGTGCCCCAGACATCAAAACGACAAATGTACAGCAGCGTACGTGCGAGATACCTCATCTTTAGGATTGAATGACGTGGAATCGGTTCTGTGTGCTCTCGTCTCTCCCCGCCAGGTCGAACCCTCTCTTCCAGCGGTGATAAATTTGATTTCAGGAAGAGGAACATTCGGGAACAAAGTTCCAACCTCCCCCCGTCGCTCAAACGGCGAGTCTTCAAAGCGAGGAAGAAAAGAAGAAGCGAGAAGAAGAAGCTGGTGAAAAAAAGAGGCAGAAGAAAGAAAGAGGAAACAAACAAGACGGAAAACATACAGATCTAAGGAGGGGAATTACGAAGATGTGATGGAAAGGCAAGATAAATGGGGTATTACAGAGAGAAAGGTTCGTGGTCAGCGAGTTGTCATTCGATAACTACCCAAGTTTTGGTCTTCAGACCAAGAAAAAGAAAAGAAATTCCTTTCGGAAAAAGCTGAGAAACAAACAGCCTCGCGATACTGTCATAAGAGGTAGAAGGGAGCTTGAGGTTGACGTGGATTCATGGCCTTTTCCCTACATGTTCTGTCAAAAGTACCACAGGAAGAATGCTTTCTCTCGATTTCAACTGGTGCGAGAACACTCACTTGCAATATTCGTACAATCTGAACCTATAATTTATGGTAAGAAGAGTTGTGATGTGAGTTTTTAAGTACACTTAATGCACAGTAAGGATAATTGGGACTGGATCTACACTGGGATCCGAACCACCATGTGCCTCCACCGGGTATCGAACTCGGGACCCCTTGATTACAAGGCAACGACGTTACCCCTGCGCCATCGTATGCTAAGAAGAAAATCATGAAAATGACCACCACATAACCAGGATTGTATTATACGTAGAAGTCA
Source organism: Lepisma saccharinum (assembly GCF_977018435.1). Lineage (NCBI taxonomy): Eukaryota > Metazoa > Arthropoda > Insecta > Zygentoma > Lepismatidae > Lepisma > Lepisma saccharinum. The sequence goes on from NC_139234.1 coordinate 18,817,349, forward strand.
GTAAAGTGTTCATGATTTTTACATACCCACATCCATACGTATTACGGTGACCATTATTTACATCGAGAAAATGAGAATTTACAACGTACACACCAGAATTGTTCCACATCATACAAATTCACGTGCAAAAAATATTAGCTTCATAGAATAATAACAAGTGGTACTCCAAGAAATGTAAAATTTGGTTTGTATGGTGTTTTCATGGAATCAGTACTGCGAAACTTCCATTCTTCTATTTCAGAAGAAAATATTACGGGGACAAGTGATGTGACACCTGGCTTCGTAGTGGCTTACCACTTTACCAAGAAGTTCGAAGCCTAAAATACGAGTCTTATTTGTATATTTTTGAGAGCAGCCTTTCAAAGGAAGGCATTAATTCTCAGGGATAATTTTTATACCCGAATCAAATCTACCAGCAGTATTATTGTACACAAATATAAATCTTTTAACATATTTATACAATATTCCTACCAGTTACATCCAAGTTCAAATCTTCTTAGGGTGTGCAAACAGAACATAGTTGTCAAGCAATGTTTGATATTGTCAGAAACAGAAAGTTGCTATTCATGCACATATGTTGAGTAAGTACTTCCAAATTCTGTTCGGGGTTTGGGGGTGAGATAACAGCTTCTAGGCTTAAAATATGAGAAAGAAGAAAACTTTGTTGTTGATTGACTTTCTCTTACTTTTGGAAGTTGAAGACCTATAAATTGCCAAAAAAAGGACCCATAAAAAGACCTAAAAATATCCAAAAATGGACCTAAAAACGGGAAAAAGGACGTATAAATGTGATTCATATTAATTAATAACTTCAGTTTTAATTACATATTTAATGAATAAAAAAATAAAAAATTCTGCTGGTATGGAACACACAGTGCGATAAAAACTGAAAGCTTCAAAACAAGAGAAAGTTGCCACTTACAGCTAGTGTTGCCCACGGGACGAGACGAGACAGGCTTTTAAAAATTCGAGACGAGACGAGATTGATCATGTGTCCCGAGACAAACGAATATTTTCGAGACGAGACAGCATTTCACAGCATTTCCACGAGACGAGACAGGCCAAAGTCTCGTCTCGTGGGCAACACTACTTACAGCGCAACCTTCCAGACAAGTTACGGTTAAAGGACCTTGTACCGTACCTGCTTCAGTCGTCCAAAAATGTTTTTCTCTCGTTTCTGAGATGGTTCAAATATATTTCTCTCTTTCTTTTTTTTATTTCTTTACTACAGAAAGGATGTTTAAGGGGTGATGAACTGGTGATGATTCGAATTGAGAATGGGCAGTAAAAACGTAGTCGAAAAAAGGTGCAGTTGCAAAAAAGTCGTTAAGACCTAAAAAAGGCTAAAAAAAGGACCAATAAGCCAGAAAAAAGCCAAAAAAGGCAAAAAAGGACAAATAAAACCCACCTTTTTCTGGCCTACAATGACCCAAAATGAACATATATTATGTTGGGCCTCGTCTTCGGACACTAGGAAAAAAAATGTTTTTTCCTGAACTTCCGAGCCCCAGTGATAAGAAAATTTAAGAGAGATACAATCATAAACACACATGGATAGAACACAACACAAGATGCACACAGGAATACAATGGCTGAGACCAGACGCCAGAGCCTCGTTAGTCTGCAAAATGTAGTCGAAGGTGTACAATGTTGACGAGACATTGACATTTTGGGTGTCTTCTCCAATTGTGCAAGAGCGGTTAGTTCAATAACCATACAAGCGATCAAAATTTTTCTAGGCTGTTGTTGTTGATTCTGACTGGCCTTTCTAACCGCATGACATTTCAGTCACTTCTCCTTGCAGTAAAAGTCAGCGTGTTATTTGATTTGACACGAAATCACTTTCCTGTTACTTATTCATCTCGCCGCTCTTCGGCGCCAATTATCAGAGCACTTTGTTTCGGGGAATTTGCCGTAGGAGAGCATTGTCGGCATCCATTCAAGTCAAGGGCAGCCTTTCAAATCTGTCAGCGACAACATTGATCTTTATCTCCCAGAGGTCCTCCCCGGCAAACGAGGGTGTCTGTCACGCCGCGGTGTGGCATATCTCGCGGGACGGCGTCGGTGACAGACGAAATTGATCCGGACATTGGCTGGCTGTTTCTCACATGTCACTCGCGGGGGAAGATGAACATCCGGCGTCGCAACTGGGTTTCGGCGAAGAAGTAGGCGGCGAGTGGTCTCCATTCCTCTTTCTTTACTGGTGGAGGGAAGGAAACAAACTTCTGGGAAAGCGACAAGCCGAAATCTTACTTAGGCACGTTAGGACTACAACAGTTATCTCTCTCTCTCTACTAGACTTTCTTCAGCTGCCTCCTTACGGCCACTTTGTGGACTGTGTGTGGCGCTTTCCGTAAGCACATTATACAGAGTGTCCGAGAATTATCCGTAACCCTAAATTATACAGGGTGAGTAAAAAGTCAGGTTACATAGGAAGTTTTTCTTGCCTCGTTAATTGTCCGTCAATAGTTGAATGTCCAGTCTCCTGGTGCATGGATCGGTCGCCGTGGTTGCGTTGAGTGGCCACCGCGGTGTCCAGACCAATTGATTTTTCCTTTGGGGTCATTTAAAGGCGCTCGTCTACTCAGTTAAGATTGAGAACATCCAGCATCTGAAAGAATACATTGTGCAATGTGTAGACATGATTTATGCCGGACGTTCTGAAACAGTTCTGGAGAACTGGTAACGTTGCGTGCACATATGCATTGATGTTCAAGGTGCATACATTGAAGATATAAATCCCCTATGTAACCTGACTTTTGACTCACCCTTCATTATACAGGGTGGTCATAAAATCTTTCCAACATTACAAAGGTATTACAAAGAAACTATTACAGTTACAGCTGCATGGCTTGTGGCAAAATAAAGAGTTTAGTTTTTTTTAAAGTTCGCTGTATGTACTGAAAGGCTACTTGGAACTGGACCTACAGCTTAAAGTGTGATCCGAACCACTATCCGTTATCGAACCCGGTGTCCCATGATTACAAGGTGAGAACATTACCACTACGCCACCGGGAAGGCCGTCAAAACAAAGAGAAACTCCCAAAGTTTATTTACAATGTCAATCACTTCCACATGTGCTCCCTTTGTTGCCTGTAGAACGTCTAAGCGCTCTTCAGTTTCGCGCTGTGTGTGCACCAACCCAGCAACAGCGTCAATTATCCTTATTCTCAGTGTGTCCAGATCAGGTACACGTGTTGCATGCACTCTGTCCTTGTCATAGTACCACAGGAAATAGTCGAAGGAGGTTACGTCTGGCGATTGTGGTGGACAGGGTGTCGGTCCGTCGCAACCCAATCCACCTTTCAGGAAAACACTATTTTCAGTTCCAGCAACTGCAGCGTCTCCTATACCAACTCGGCCTCTACATGGAACAAAAAGAAAAACTTTGAATTTCTCTTCATTTTGCCACAAGCCATGCAGCTGTGAAGTTCATTTGTAATAAACCTTTCTAAGTTTGGAAATACTATATGGTCACCCTGTATAGTACACATTAACCCTAGATATATATATAACACATGTATCTTTTTATTTACATTGTAACATACATTGGGACTTTACATTACAGTACATTATTTACCCTGTGCAGTGTCGCACCCACACACACGTCACTAGCCGTTCTTCAGTACTGTTTTTAGGACCTTCCCGATGTGGCGTAGTGGTAGCGTCGTCGCCTTGTAATCAAGGGGTCCCGGGTTCGATACCCGGTGGAGACACATATAGGTTCGGATCCCACTTTAAACTGTAGGTCCAGTCCCGATTAGCCTTACTGTGCACCAACTCAACAACAACAACTCAGTACTGTTTGCCGCTCACAACAGCCATGGCGCAACAACAGACATACTGTTACGTCTAGGTTGTTCGCCGTCCTAACAGCTTGGCTACGAGAGGAGTTTACATGTGAGAAGGGGAAATAATTAATATGCCTTAGTCCCTTACCTATTTATTATACACAGGCCGAACAGGCAAGCGTTTCATGCGACCTTCACAGCAAGGATGGCAACCACGAAAACGATATCGTTCACAAGCAACCGAATACAGGCCAATATTCAATACAGTCGCAACAGAATACAGGACTTCTCAGACACTCTGTATAATAAGAAGGAAATAGATCCATCTAGTGGCGTGATTGTCAAGCATTTGTGGAGCTGATTAGTCTCTGCCACAAACGCGCCACCGGGTTGGATCAGAGTTTTCCAATTTTTTTCCATCTGGGGTAGGTGTAAGTTCGTATCTACGGGAAGTAAGGGGGTAAATTTAGAGTGAAAATGACCATAAGTTGGACATTTTTGAAAAATTTTGGAGGTGGATAAATTTCTGGGTATAACCATCTTCAGAAACTGGCATGAAACCTATTCAGACGCTCGATCGAGCAGAAGGCAGTGTATCAATCTCTTGAAAGTGTTGAGTGAAGATAGAAATTGCTTCTCTCTTAGTGTTGTACTTATATAACGTTCATTTCCACAAAGGTTCTGTGGCATAATATTTTACGATATACACTGAGTGACACCCTAAGGTATGGAACGTAATAAATACTCAGTGGCGTGCCTAAGGGGGTTGATAGGGTTCATAACCCTCCTTTGGCACAGTATTTAAAAAAAAAACGGCAAAGGCAGGAAGAGGTGGATAAATGAAAGCTGACTTCTAAAAAGGTATACGCCGCACACCCTCTTCTCTTTCGAAAATCCTGAGCACGCCACAGATAATACTGAAATGCTTTCAAAGAAGTAATTACAAATTTTACATCGCATTTTCTTCTCGTGTTTCAGTTTCACCATTTGAAGCAAATGCAGCATCTTTTCATTCTCTCTAAATTTCGATTTCCAACTGGAAGTATCTCTGACTACGCCCCCCATCCCCCCGAACGATACGAGTGTGGATCTTTTGTCTATTTGCCCACAAGCCAGTCTAAGGAGCCACTGTCTCGCATGAAGCTATAGAATCTAGCATATGGTCACGAAACGCACCAGAGACAATCCACAAACGTGTACTGAGTGACATCACTTATCACAGCTTCAGTTCTTTTTTAAGGTTCCTTGTTTCCTGGCTAGGTTTCTCTCATCTTGAGAGGACCTTCGGGCTGTGCGGAACACCATGTGTCACTCTTTAGTGCGTCAAACTACCCTGACAGTGGCTTTGCCTTCAGTAGCACACGTGAAAAGAACATTTTAGGGCATGAACGCAGTAGTACTTGATGGATAGGGGTAGGAAAAGGTAAAATCCCAAGTACTGAGCATACCCTGTGTACTTCAGGGTCATACGAGCCCAAAAATGTTCACATTGCAGAAAGGCAATGACCAAAAAATACATAGGAATTGAGCTCTAAATACATTACAAACGTCAAAGAACTGAGAAAACAGGGTCTGGACACATCAATCCACAGAGTGCAACCCTATTGAATTTCTTTGGGATTTACAAATATATACTTTGGATCTATCTGGACTATCTTTGATTGACTGGTTTGTGTTTTAAGTTCACTTTATGCACAGTAAGGCTAATCGGGACTGGGCCTACAGTTTAAAGTGGAATCCAAACCACTATGTGCCCCCAACGGGTATCCAATCGGGGACCCTTTGATTACAAGGCGACGGCGCTACCACTGCGCCATCGGGAAGGCCCTCTGGACTATCTTGTTAGGCGGTTAAAGAAGTTGATTAAACGCATGCTGAACGTCTGCTGGCAGTGATAATGTTCGTGAAGGCTTTGAGGAAAGCAAATTTTAACTCTCTCGAAACAGAAAACATCTGCTACTTCTTTTTCGACAAAACAGTTACTACCTTTGATTTATTAAAATCAATTTACTACAAGAATAAACTTCATATAGCATCATTTCGTTGCCAAAATAGTTCTTGAGCGGGTGTTTACAAAGTAATATATGGTAGCGTGGGTGTGTTTATATACATAGGGGATAGTAGTACAGTACCGGCCGTCCTACAGTATCGGCCAATTGCTAGTTCGGATATTTGACGCTACATAGCAGTAGTTCACGGGAAGTGGAGGGAAGGGTATTGCGCTATAGTTCTGGATAACCCGCTTTCACGCAGTATTTATTGTGAGAGCTGTGCCTGTGTTACTGTCAAGAGTCAAGTGGCTGCGTATAAGTTATTTCTAGAGCCCTGGTATTCATGTTCGATGTAAGTGCTTGATTTTATTGTTGTCAGATTCAGTTTATCGGTATTCTATAAGGTTAGCAAATTGATTATAAACAACGTGTAATTGGAACTTTTGTTACCTCCTAATGATCGTACAGTATCGGCCAGCCAAGTGTCGTCCACACAGAATTTTGTACGCACCTCCTCCAGTCCTGCTTGCTTTTGTTTTCAGAGTAAGATGGCAGACGAGGAGGGCAACAAAAGAGGTAAATGGACTGAAGAGGCCATGAAAGCGTTGGTAAATTAGGTAATGACAAACAAAATGACAGGAAGACAAGCCGCTAGTATATATTGTTTACCAAGAAGCACGTTAGGAGATAGATTGAGAGCAATTCATCGTGGTATGGATATGGACCTGACACCTCAGATGGGCAGATTTAGAAGACGTTTGATGACGAAATGGAAAAACAATTACTTTCGTATATGAAAGACTTGGACAATAAGTTTATGCTCCTCAGTAAATAATAAAACATCAGACAAAGAAGACAACTGTAGAAACTGCACAATGCATAATTTGTCTAGAGTCCTTTGAGGAAGATTTGGTTCAGAATGTGGAGTTTGACACATGTTGAATGCTTAAACCAAGAAAATATTTTGAATTTTTGTGACTATTGCAAAACTGTGATTTCAACTCCGCTTTAACGGACCTTATTTCCACATTTGTTAACTACCACACCTTTGTACACATAGTTTACAGTTTATTCATAAAACTGAAGCATTTATCAATAGTTACCACCACCTAAAATTAAAATATTGACTGGCCGATACTGGACGACAATTTTTCCACTCATTGAAAATTCAGCTTTTCGTTTTTTGTTTATACCTTGTAGTTCTGAAAACATTTCAGAGAAATTAAACCCCCGTTCCTCAAAGTATGCATTGAGGTATCATATTACTATGTTCAATCCGACTATCTCCTAATCCTTCATCAGTTATAATCATTAAGCTTAAGGTGGCCGGTACTGTACGACTCTCCCTTATACACACGCGCGCGCAAACGTGTCAAAAGTAAAATATACGTAAACATTCAAAATTGCTTAAAGAGAAAGTTGTATAATCCTTCATTATATTCAGTGGAGAAGAGATTGTCCAGAATTTTCAATTTTGGGATTTCACGTATGCTTTTAAAAGGGGTTGCAATGTGTACAGTCAATAATAATTGGGATATCTAGATCCAGAAATACTCTCTTCCCTGTAATGCGTAATGTGTGTTGTCTAACTGTACAGCAGTGGCAGTGATTGCCATTCAAAATTTCCACTCATCGCCGAAGAATTAGGCAAGACAGAACGCCTTGCAGGGATCTAGATATCCCATTATTATTGCCGGTGACTGTACATATATAGGAATAACAACCATCCATCCAAGGTTTAAACCGCACGTCGTATAGGATAAAGACGTGTACAGACAGAACGTAGAGTTGGCAACACTGAAGAACAAAAAAAATAGAAAAAAACGAGGCAACAAAAGAAGCAATATTATTGGTCGATTTAGTGAGTTTATTTGTTAAATACAGCTGCACAAACTATACACTGCGTTCGAGATCTTCGCCGTCCTTTTATCTTTTTCTGGAAAACGACAATGTTTTCTCGAAAGTTCCTCTGTTTGAGGGAAAACAAGGAGGGTATACAGAGGAAGCAAGACGAGCAGTCTCCTTGTGTTTTTCTTTGACTCGGAAAAAACATGCGAGCCTTCGGGACTCGGTGACGTCAACTTGGCGGGAAACGTATAGTGTTTTCCTTTGTCTCTCAAGGAGGAGCAGCAGCAACACATTAAACCTTCAGCCGGAGACAATGCCTGGCGAATCACACGAGAGAGTAGCTGCAAAACAAACAGAAGGAGGCTGCCACCGTCTCGTATGATCTTTCCTTCCTTGTTGCGGATTGTATTTGTGAGAAAGTAAATAGCCAAACCGAAGATTTAGGCTCAATTCTAGTAGCGCTAGATGAATGTTTGGAAGGTTACATTTTAGAAGTTACTTCTCTCAAAAAGTAAGTCAGTTAGAGTTAATCATTTTAGAGAGTAATTCAGTTATAGTTGCTGGTACAGGCAGCGTATCTTCTAGGATAGCTAGCCTATCTGCGAAGCCTGAAGTCTAGAGAATAAAATACAGGAGAAAAATTGATCAGAAATTGTATATAAAATTATTCATATCAGTGAGATGATGATGATGGTGATTCTGGAGTTGGCAACCTGATTTCTTGTGAGTTGGCAACCTGATTTCTTATGAGTTGGCAACCTGATTTCCTATGAGTTGGCAACCTGATTTCCTATGAGTGGCAACCTGATTTCTTATGAGTTGGCAACCTGATTTCTTATGAGTTGGCAACCTGATTTCCTATGAGTTGGCAACCTGATTTCCTATGAGTTGGCAACCTGATTTCCTATGAGTTGGCAACCTGAATTCTTATGAGTTGGCAACCTGATTTCTTATGAGTTGGCAACCTGATTTCTTATGAGTTGGCAACTGATTTCCTATGAGTTGGCAACCTGATTTCCTATGAGTTGGCAACCTGATTCCTATGAGTTGTTGGCAACCTGATTTCCTATGAGTTGGCAACCTGATTTCCTATGAGTTGGCAACCTGATTTCCTATGAGTTGGCAACCTGATTTCTTATGAGTTGGCAACCTGATTTCTTATGAGTTGGCAACCTGATTTCTTATGAGTTGGCAACCTGATTTCTTATGAGTTGGCAACCTGATTTCTTATGAGTTGGCAACCTGATTTCTTATGAGTTCGAAACCTGATTTCTTATGAGTTGGCAACCTGATTTATTATGAGTTGGAAACCTGATTTCCTATGAGTTGGCAACCTGATTTCCTATGAGTTGGCAACCTGATTTCTTA
>NC_139234.1:18826446-19041159 GCF_977018435.1 Lepisma saccharinum
AGAGTGAGAGAGAGATGGAGGACGAAAGGAAAAGGGCTCCCTCCCTCTTCTTCTTCTTTTATCATCTTCTTCCCTCTCTCCTTAATTCTCTTTCTTTTCTCTCTATTTCTTTATTTTTTATCATTCTCCCTTTCTGTACTCTCTCCTAATTTCTCTCTCATTCTCTCTCTGTGTCTCATTCTCTCTCCTCACTTTCCCTTTCTCTCTCTCTCTCTCTCTCTCTCTCTCTCTCTCTCTCTCTCTCTCTCTCTCTACAGTAATAAGTTTAATAATGAACGAATTGCAATAAGGTTATCTGTCCCTCCAGTAAGTAGTGGTTTCTTATCCTTTCACACTCCTTCTACAAAATCTATCTGCAACTAAAACGCCAATAACTCTTGCAATGCCATATTACGAGGGCCGCACTGAAAGTTTCGGGAAAATGACATAAAGAAGAAGAATGAAAGTACATCAATTGTTTATTGCTTTTCAAAATATTCACCCTTTACAGCAATGCATTGTTTCATGCGATGGAACCAATTGTTGAAACAGTTATGACAGTCTGAAGTTGGTACCTGCGAGACATGCATTTCGTACGCTTCGATAGCCTCTTCGGGAGTGAAAAATCGCTGACCACGCAACTTGTTCTTGATTGTTGGGAACAAAAAAAAATCACATGGGGCTAAGTCAGGTGAATAAGCTGGATGAGTCATGAGTTCAACTTGTTCATGATCCAGAAAGTTTTTTGTGTCAGATGCTGTGTGCGAACTGGCATTGTCGTGATGCAGAATGATTCGACGATTGGGGTTTGAAGTTCGGAGCACGTGGAGTACTTGTGGCAGGCAAATTGTGGTATACCATTCTGCATTGACTGTTCTACGATTCTCTAGTGCAACAGTCTCAATATGACCTGATTTACCGATAAAATAGGCAACCATTTTTTTCGACACACTGCGTGCACGAACAATTTTCGTTGGTTTCGGCTCATCCTGGAACACCAACACAGCAGATTGTCGCTTTGTTTCAGGTTCATAAGAGTAAATCCATGATTCATCGTCTGTGACGATGTTAAACACAAGATTTGATGATCTCGACTTGAACCGTTTGATCATAGCCTTGCAGCACTTCACACGGTCGTCTTCTTGTGCTTTTGTTAAATTGAGTGGGATCCAACGGGCACAAAGCTTTTTCACACCTAAATGATTGTGCAAAATGGTTTGTATTTGACTCATGCCAATACCTAAGGAACCCTGAATTTCGCGATAAGTCACGTGTCGATCACTGTTGATTAGTTCACGAACTGCATCAATGTTTTCTGGCACAATGGCTGTCGATGGGCGGCCTTCACGAATTTCATCACTAAGGCTAACCCGGCCACATCTGAATTCTTGAAACCAGCGATAAATTGTCGTCTTTGATGGGGAATCTTCGTGAAAAGTTTCGATCATTCGAGTAACACACTGTTGCTGTGTTAAACCTCGCCGAAAATCATAATAAATCATGGCACGTAAGTTCTCTCTTGTTAATTCCATTTTTTTTTACAAACACCTCACTTCAAACTTCTATCCTGAAACGAAAAGCTATCCGTGTTACATCAGTCCTTGTATTTACAGTCGACATATATATCACAGTTTATAAATATAATAAAATCTAACAGATTGCATAGTTGCCAGTACCTGATTCCTGAAACTTTCAGTGCGGCCCTCGTAAACTATGACTTACTACAACTATGTCATCACATTGAGTGTAGAATGATATGTATTGAAGTGAGGCCAGATATTATTTTCTACAACAGGCAAGCCATTGATTCTGCAAGGGAAGCCACATTTCCTTCCTCTATTGGCGACAGTCTACTAATGTCTTTCGTGATATTTGTGAATAGAAAAGTTGTTTGTTTTTGTACGAGGAATAAGGATAATAGAAAAAATAGCTTCTAATTTTTTAAAAAATGAGTGACCTTCAAATGACCTTGAAAACTTCCCGCTACTAAAACATACAAAATGACATTCGCTTGCCCCCTTAGGGTCAAATAATTTTATCAAACATAACGCTTTGTTTGTGAGAGATATTTCGCAATAATGGTCCACCTTGTGTAGGTATATGTGATAGGTAGGGCCATTGAATTTTCGGGATGCGCGAAATCGCGAAATGTGAAAAAAAGATGAAATTTTGAACATTCTGCACGCAACTACACACCCAATGATGAAATATGCATGAGTTTTATTCGCGAAGTAATGCGAAATGTGTGCTTTTCCACGAAATGAACGCTTTTTCGCGAAATAACCGTGAAATATCATCAAATTAAGTAGAAAACACGCAAAAACCGGCAATCGAGGTTGCGCGCGCAAACTGTCGATTTGTAACGAAACGTTTCCCTAAAGTTTCCTACCACTAGCAGCTGAAGAACGTTTTATCTTCGATCACATCAGGAAGACGCTGCAAATTGGGATTTCCAATGCACATAATCTCAGTTCGAAAACTTTGTTCCCTGTCAAGCTGCATTCCTTTCTTCCCCCGAATGTCTACACAACTTCCAGTTTCATTGAACTTGCTAGCTGTAGCAGCGATAAGATTAGTCTGTTCCCGCACATCAAGGGAAACAATGGTGTCATTGGTGTTCAGTCATGAATGAATTTTGTTTATCATCATGTGATTTTTAACATGTGTTTGTGTATGTGCAGTAGTGATTATTTTATTTGTTGGACAGCAAGGATATCCTTTAAATACATACAATGAATAAATCACTTGAGATGTGCAATTTAGAAATGAAGTGATTTTGTGTTGATGTTTTCTTTTTGGTTGGACAGCTAAGTACTTGCGCATGTGTACAGTATATAAAAATGAAGTAGTTTATCAATTTATAGCTCTTTTGTATGTTGTTTCCTCTCATAATGAAAAAGTGTGTGCAATTTTTTTTCCACCGCTGATACTGCTGATCTAACATTTTATTTACCGCTCTCCTCAGTTTTTATTTACATTAAATTTGTGTCCCTAGTGATAGGGGAGAGTGGGGCAAGTGAGACCCCTTAAGAAGAGATAGGTCATAGTGTGTACATAATTTATTTGAGAAGAAACAACTTTAACCAGGCTACAAGTAGAACAGTTATGAACATTTTTATCTAGTTCAAATACAAAAAAAAATTATCATCTCTGTTAAAAAAAATTGAATAAATCAAGTCGGCATGTGGACGCACTAGCCCCACCGGGTGGGGCAAATGAGACCAGCCAGATACAGAAATTGAACAATAAAACTTGGCAAATAACTTTCATCAGACAAACGTTCTAAATCACTTAAATCATGTGTCCAGATTAATGGAATGTGCTGGAGAGTTCTTCAGGCAGCAAAATTAACTTGCAAAAGGAATGAGTGCACATTCCCCATAACGAAAAATTTAGCAGGCATACTGCTAAATACACATGGGGGCATGTTGTTAAAATTAAACTATAACTGAAGTAACGCAACGAAAAATAACCTACCACTGAATCAATCAAACTTGGAACAAGTGCGGCTGTCTAAGATTCTAGGTGGACGGTCTTACACCACCCCACATGTTTTATTGACCTGACGCCTGTATGCGAATCTAATAATGCTACATTCACCAAATGCCAGTATGAGGTTCATAAAGATACGTATTATGTATTAAATATATTACAAGTGTTAAAATGTATTGACAAAATGGAATGTAGACTTCTGTATACACCATAATCCTTATAAAGATAACACCCAAAATAAATATATACCTATAAAATCGTCAAATTTTAAGTGAGCGTACAACTTCTTCGCACACAGCCTCTCCAGCTTCCATGACACCAACTAGCTTCTCACGGAGTCATTTCCTATCATGGTCTACAATTTAGCTAGGGTGGATGCACTAGCCCGGCCTGTCTCACTTGCCCCACCCTCCCCTATTTATATGGCAAAAGTTTTCATTCACCAGCGGTGGAAGCCTCTATGAAGCTTTTTTTCCGATGCGAGCCTCAGCAACTGGACGGGTCGTAGGTGGCGATAGCAAACGGCCACCAGATATGGTGGTTAGCTGCGAATAAGGCAATGACAAATAAGCAGTCCCGGACCGAGGCGACAATGCTATCAGGGCCTGAGGAGGATGGCCTTTGGCCATAAAAGCCCGATGACAGACAGCATTCTGACATGGCGAGGAAGTGCCGCCATTAAATAAGCACTGCCATTACTGCCTTCAAACCACTACCAGCACCAATTAAGTAAAGATGAACCTTACCAAACTTAAAATATCAACATTAGAAAACCAAAATAAAAGAAAGGAATTTCAGAGGAAACTGTAAGAAAAACTTAGAGAAAAAGAACAAAACAATAGACAAGAATGGAACGTGCAAAATAAATGGAAAGTATTGAAAGAAAGTCTCGTTGAAGTTGCAACAGAAATATGTGGAATAGTAAAGATAACAAATAAAAAGAAGCAGACAAGATGGTGGAACGATAATGTGAAAGAAAAAGTAGCAATTATAAAGAAAGTATGGCTAAAATATTTAAAGACCAAAAGAATGGCGGACAAAGAAGTATATATAGAGGCAAGAGATACAGCAAAAGAGATAGAGAGAACAGCGAAGAAGGAAACTTGGGAATAATTTGGAAAGGAAATAGAAAAAAATCATAAAAATAATCCAAGAAAATGTTGGCATGTGTTGAAAAATTTAAAAGGAAAACGAGGAAAGAAAATAAGGAATATCAAAAGCAAGAATAACGAAGTGAAAACCAATACGAAGGAAATTTTAGATACCTGGAGTGAATATTACGTGGAAACCTTTAGAGAAGTAGAGGAATTGTACGAGGCAAGACCCATGAGTGAAGAAAACGAGAACGTGAAAGCTGAGGAAGAAATCCAACTAAAAGAAGTACAAGAGGCAATTAAATCCTTAAAAACTGGTAAAGCACCCGGTTGGGATATATATCCATACAGAACTTTTAAAATATGGAGGAAAAGAAATAGAAAAATGGATATGGGACTTATATAGACTAATATGGGCAACAGAGAGAATACCAAGAGATTTGGAACAGAATGTAATAATCCCTATACATAAAAAAGGAAGTACCCTCGACTGCTCAAATTATAGAGGCTTAGCACCAGTGGCCCAGAAACTATATTCATACATTATAAAAAAAGATTAAGGCAACAAGTGGAAGACAAATTGGAAGAAGAGCAAGCAGGTTTCAGGCCTCATCACCAAACTCAAGATCTAATCTTCTCCCTCAGGAACGAAATAGAGAAGATACTAAGCAGAGGAGGGGGACTATTTACAGTATTTATTGACCTAAAGTCTGCCTTCGACAGAGTACCAAGAGGACAAATATGGGAGGGCCTTGATAAGTTCCAACTAACGTCAAAACTGACAGAATAATTCAAAGTCTATATAAGAACGTTAAAGGGACTGTTAGAATAAATGGACAATCCTCCAAGGAATTTAATATGGGATAAAGTGTAAAACAAGGTGATGGACTTAGCCCTCTTATTTCAATATTATTCATGGATCAAATTATAAAACAGTGCAAAACAAGAACAAGAAAATGTAAAATTGGAAATTATAAGCTGAAACCGGTATGGATACAGACATTAGTATATGCTGATGATATTGTTCTTCTAGTAAAAGATAGTTACAGCCTACAAAATGCAGTCCTACAGTGGGGCCGAGCATGCAAAGAACGAAAAATGAAAATCAGTGTTAGCATTTCACTAAACAAGAACCAGCAGAATAAGAAGACCTTAGAACAAGTAGAACAGTTTCAATATTTAAGAACCATACTAACTGCAGACGGGAAAATGGACTCCGAAATTAACCACAGAATTCAGAAAGCAAATAATTTGTACTATAATAGAGGAAAAGGTCTAAATATGGGAACCCCTTTTTATTTTGTCATTTTCGGAGGGAAAAAATAATATATCAAGCACCTACCTTTAAAATGCATATATATGAAATATATACTTAAATGTAGTAGCATGCTAAAGTATAGAAGGTCACTATTTTTTTAAAAAAAAAATGGCATTTCCAGAAAATGGTAAAATGATGTATTTCAAAATTGTGGTCTAAATATGGGCTGCTAGTGGCAATATCACAAAAAGCAATTAAAATAAAAGACAGTTATTTATCGCTAAAACATTATAAAATTCATATTTATGAATAATCTGTTGTTTTGAAAATCACGCGGAATGGGAAAAATCGAAATTAAGAAAAACATCCAAATATTTGTTGAAAATGTGATCTCAGCATTAGACCTCATGTCATAGCCCATATTTAGACCATCACGCTATTTTTCTTCAATTTATTTTCGCTCTCTGTGGTACGTAGTTACAAATCATGTCATTATAAAAGCCAACATTTGTTTTATGTACCGCTAATATCATAACCTATACAAAGCAGATGAGAATTCAGAAAACGCTGAGTTAAAACATACCTGCAAAAAGTTTTCGGAGGTCGCAATTCTATAACAGCGTCCAAGGCCGAAACTAACCACCACTTTCTCTTGCGAATTGGCGCCGCAACCTTTGTCTTTGACAGATAACCAGTTCCAATAGCCTCTGCCAGGCTGCAAAACCCATATTTAAACCTTCGCCCATATTTAGACCTTCTCCTCTATTAGTAACATCATTATAGGTAAAAAGGAGATTAGTAAAGAAATAAAAATATATAAAACAGTCTACCTCCCCACGCTATTATATGGATCAGAAAGTTGGATAATGGAAACTAAATTAGAGAGCAGACTTACTGCTACAAAAATGAAATTCTTAAGAAAAACATTAGGAAAGACAAGGAGAGATATGGTACGAAGCACAACAATAAGAAGAGAATGCTTGAAATCAGGGACCACTGATTGAAACCATCGAGAAGAGGGAATTAGGCTGGCTGGGACATCTCATTAGGATGGAGGAAGAGAGAAAACCGAAACAAATATTTGAGGCCCGACCAGAAGGAAAGAGAGGAAGGCGACGACCCGGGTTAAACTGGAACCAGTACATTTATGGACTGGCACAGAAGAGAGGGAAGACACCGGACGAAGTGAAAAGACTGGCACAGTATACAGCTTATTTGAGGAAGTGGCTGAGCTGAAAAGACCCGACGCCTAAATGGGCATAAGGGAGAAGAAGAAGAAGAAGTAGTAGAAGAAGAAGAAGTAGTAGTAGTAGTAGAAGAAGAAGTAGTAGTAGTAAAAGAAGAAGAAGAAGAAGTAGAAGAAGAAGTAGTAGAAGAAGAAGTTTTCATTCTGAGACTTTATTTCCCTAACAAATTACCAACACGGTTTTTCATAACAATGGTTGGGCCCAACAGCCCATAAAGATCCCTTGCCCTCTCCCACCACCCCTACGCCGATACCAATGCAAACCAGAAGTCAAATTCCACAAACATTTTATTGGTTCTTATTATAAGAGAGTTGAGAAATTGCATAGCGTGGTAGTTTTCTCCGGACTAAAGTTTTTCAGGTCCACATTCACTGTTATCCTGAATATTTGTAATGTATGCCCTTTTATTTCCACCACCAAACACTGATTTCAGAGCCCTTTCAAGTTGTTACTGGAAACCCCGGTGCAGGCAAAAAAGCATGCATTATTAGTTAACCCAGAAAACTGGCCAGAAAAATGTTATTTTTTTCCCTTTACTCTTACCTGAACCAGATGCTAAACAAACAACGTCTTCCTCCGTGCGTTCGTATCTTGTTTCCTGTTTCCATGTAACAAGGGGAATGTCTCCGTACAATGCTGGCTCTGAGTGCGTTGCTTGCGTGTGTGGGCTGTAGACCTCTGTTATGGCGTACCTGGAATAACAAATTAAGAACATATATAACAGAAGCACTCTTGCCTTCTTATTTCCTCTACATGTTAATGGTAAAGCATTTTTTTTACAAGAAACACGGAATGAAGAGATCAAAAAGTGAAGAAAATACCCACAAAAGCCACTTTTCTATTGGTTTACGGGAATGAAACTAAAAGATACGAAACTTTGCAAACAACAACAATTGCATTTGACGAACACTGCCTTAATACTGGAATGCCCAAAATATAATAGAGATAGAAATATCTTGTATAAAACTTTATATACTCTAAAGGTTCAGTTTCCAATAAATTTGTCAAGTTTGGTTGTCATTTCAGATGTGTGGATGGGTTTTAGTTTGTTAATATTTTTAAGGAAGTATAACATACAATTGTAAAAGGGGAAGTTTTTTTTTATCTAATATCTGTAAAATAGGAGGAAAGAGATAATTTTAATGTGAAACAATTATGTATGTTTTATATGTGCATTGTTGGGTTGAGTTGGTGTTTTAAGTCCACTTTATGCACAGTAAGGCTAATCGGGACTGGACCTACAGTTTAAAGTGGGATCCGAACCACTTGTGCCTCCACCGGATATCGAACCCGGGACCCCTTGATTACAAGGCGGCGACGCTACCACTGCGCCATCGGGGAGGCCCTATATATATGTGCATTGTAATCGACACAAAACGGCGTAAAAGCTCTTGTCGAAAATAAAGGAATGAATAAGCAGATAAGAAATTACATACGTAACCTTTAGCACACTGGGGCCTCAAGCGCGCGCTTTTCAAACTTGCCGTGATGTACAGTCCTCAGCGATAAAAATGGAACACGTAGATCCTGCAATACTACAAGTACTGAAAGTCGTGAGCCTTGTCCGAATACTCTCAGGCCTTGAAAACCACACGTATGGCAGGTACAGCCATCTGTTGTCCACTGCATGAACCACATGCTGGCGCATGCGCACATTCACTGTCAGTGTTGTCGGCAGGAGAAAATGGCGTCAGCAGACAGTTCGTTTAATTAACTTGCTGTCCTGGTATTTCTTGTTAGTGGAAACGTTGGAGCTACAGAAATTCATCAGCGTTTACAGAACGCCTGTGTAGATACCTGCATGGGTACAGTGCAGTGAAAAGGCGAGTGAATCATTCTAGACATGGTAACACAGAGACTGTTGATAAGCCTCGCAGTGGCAGACCAAAAAACAGCTTCCACGCGCAACAACACTGACCGGATTGACGAGCTTATCCAAAGTGACAGGAGGATAACTGTACGAGAAATTTCACATTATCTGAACATTGGACACGGTGCTACACAGGTCATCATAAATACACTTGTTTATCGCAAGCACAATGCCATTTTGCAAACATGACAACGCCCATCCTCATACAGCTGGGTGCACAGTACAGGAAATTGAAAAAAGGGACTGGGAGCTAATGCCCCACACTCCCTACACCCCAAACCTTGCCGCGTCTGACTATTACTTGTTTGTTTCGTTAAAGAACAGCATTCTGAGTACCAAGTTTGACAGCGATGACGAGGTGAAGGATGAGGTTCGTCGATGCTTACGTTGTGCCGAAACGACTTCTACAAGAGTGGCATTTTCCAGCTGCCGTTACGGTGGCGCAAATGTGTTGGCCAATCCGGATGTTACGAGGAAAAGTAACAACAACGTCCAAATTATGTATTGCCACAGGTAGAATTAAAATAGTGGTTTCTGACTTTGAGTAATATTACTTGGCTCATTACTTTCAGGACATACCTCGTAGCTTTCCTGCAAGGCGTTGTGTGAGTTGTCTAACTCTAGGGGTGTGAGTGTAGTTAAAAGCAAATTTTCAATTACAAGTTCTGCCACCGCCGTAGAGGTAAGCAACACACATAACGTTTTGCAGGATCTAAGTGTCCCATTTTTATTGCCGGTGACTGTACAAAAAAATATAGCAAGAGAACTAATTGTCGTAGAGAGATAAAATCGGTTTTGTTTTGTATTTTCGGAATGACATGCCTCTTAGCGGATGTGAAATGTATACAATTAACAGAAAAATCTAGTATTTAACAGTGATATATTCCTACAAATGCACAAAGTAGCGTTGAAAATAAGTGGAAACTTCTTGGGGATAATAATTAAAAGTATAGTAAAAGCAGTGTAGCCACCTTACAGAACAGATTTTTGGAAACTTGCTTCGGGTGTCGACTTCATGGACTGTGTCACTGCATCTTCAAAATTTAAATTTTATTTTCATAAGTGAATTTATGGTACTTCGGTAGTAAGTTGAAGTTTTTCTAAGTTCAAAAATTAGTTCCTCGCATAAAAACTTCCTTCATATAACGAGGGAATTTTTCCTCTGGTACAGGCAATATCTGTACAATGACTCGAGGCTGTTTCCTATATAAAATGCCTTCGCATTGCTCACATGCTCGCAACACAAACACAGGCCGCCATCCCAGGGGGAGATTGGTTCAGGATCTCGTAGAATTGAATAACAAGATGAACTTGTAGGAAGAAGAAAAGTTCGTTTCCCACGAGCTGGAGGCAATGTATAGAGGATATCTTTTATGACATACTTTCTACGAACGCTAATAAGATACGTTGTTTGCTGCGTCCGATAGTTTCTTTCCTTAACTGGACGGAGAGGAACAGAAACTGCCCAAGGCGGATGAGACATTTCTGTAAAGAAAGTTTGTCGGAAGAAAAGTTGGTGAGGAATTCAGGGGACCAACTTTTCTTACAGGAAATGTCGGCGAGTATTGAGTGAAGCTGGTTTCGGCGTTATGAGTACTTGCTATGGGCTGGTTACGAGTTTTGAGCTCAACATCATTGCAATGCGTGACCAATGTAAGAAAGATGTGACTCTTCAAATTTATATCCGATTACAAAACGTGACTAATGTGAGAAAGATGTAAGTTTTGATATTAATATCTGACCGTAATGCCTGGCTATTGTAAAAGACGTATGACCTTGAAATTAATATCTGATTGTAATGCATGACTACGGTGAGAAATATAACTTTTGAGATTAACATCTGAATGTAACGAAGGAATGATGTGAGATGTTTATGAATTATGATTACTGTCATTAATATAATGAGTGACAGTATAATTAACGTATCGCGACGTCTACTTATTTAACGTGCCTGACGTCATTCTGATTCTACGTTACGAGGGTAAGGTCAAACCCACAAAAACAATTAAACAAATAAACAAAAGGCAATCATTAAGAACCTATTTACCTTTTGTCCCAGGGTAAGTGCCATCAGTTGGAGCCCAAGAGATTACATAGGGTAGAACAAATCACACTACAGGGTTAGTTCTATATATATACTGTAATTTCTATAAAAGAGCACATGCATAAACATTACATCATTGCCCCTTTCACTCATACTTTCACTCACACATTCATATCTCGGCAATCCAAAATACATGAGTAATTAATACAATAATAGTTCGGCGGCATGTTTAAAGTTAGCTACATTAATTTAAACTGATCTTAATTTGACATTTACTTTTGCATTTACGGAAAAGAAACTGTTCCGGTAGGAGCTTAACCTGCACTGTAAAAACACTACTCCTTTTATGTTGTTGTTGTTGAATGAATGTTAATCTATATATTGTTAATTTTGAGGTTAACGAGGATCACTGATATATAATTATATTGACAAATTATAGCGTCGTACAATCTGAATATCAAATACTTTGCATAATTTAATAACTGAAAGCTGTACGGTTTTACATGTTAAAATTATAGTTGGTGCAATTTAATCACCGTAATAAGCAATGTCATTTCGAGATTTTTATGTAATTAAAGCGAGTTCATTGGATGTCACGACGGGGCGAACGAAGCTTATCCATTTGCACGTTCCATTCACGGCTTACCTTTGTCGGCTCAGACTGAAGTCCTCGTGGTGGAAATGTGGAAGTTTGTAGGTGTGGTCAATAGATAGCTTCCGGGCGATAAGATAGGATCTCCGCATCTTCCTAGGTGGCAACTGGGTCGGACGCCCCCCAGCAGGGCCTTTCTCTGTCTCTACTCCATATTGATAGTACACAGACACGTGCGAAATAACACAACACGGAACGGTGCGACACACAAAGCGAATACTTTAAGCGGGTGGTTCGCTAAAGATTGTGTATGATAACACGCCGAAGAAAAATCTGAGTAAAACTGGTTGATAGCGCGTCGAAGAAAACCCGAGTAAAACTGTGTCTTCCGCTTCTCTGCTCGTCTATTTATTTGCTATTCAAAAGGTTCGTTACTGTACCCTCTCTGTCCAAGCGTTGCTAAATTGTCCTGAAGTCGTAGACTCTTGTCCTGCTATTTTCACCCGTATATTTGGAGTTCTTTGACCCTTCTCCAAAAGCACCTCGAAGAGAGGTTAGCCTAAGACCGGGCCCATTGTAACCTGCACGTTCGTTCCGAAGACAGTGCCATGAAGTCTGTAGCTATTGTTATCCAGTCTAGCTGTTTAACCTTTAATATCGGGCTTAATTTATCTCCTATCAAATTCTGCTTTGGGGATTTCGTCGATGATAATCTGCTGCTGGGCTGTCTTTAATTTCAGTTGAATCTGACCATTGGTAATAAAGTTGTATTTTGATATTTCTTTACCCGAGGCTCGGCCTCTTCTCTCGGGAAACAGGCTAGTCCTTCGCTCTCCGCCGTCCAACTCTCGGTGAACAGCCACAATCCAATGCATATTATTGCTTATTACGATGATTAATTGATTTACCTGATAATTAGCAAGATTTTATCGTTATAACAGATATCAAGATAAGTTTCAAAAATTGAGATTAGTTTTAGTAACTGTTACGATAATTTTAAATTAATATCGAAATGTAATGATTAAGTGTGCTGTAGTATTATTTTCCTGTAGTTTACTGTTATTACAAGCATAAGAAAACAAGTTTTTTGTTGTGATGTTTCAGGAGAACACACGCTCCCTTTTTTAAAAAGATTGACGGGAAACAGAGTTGAATATCTGGGAAGCTTCGTTCATTGCGGAAGAACACTGGAATAAATTAAATAATGAAAATGGTAACATAGATCCAGTATGGAGTTTTCTTTTTCACAAATGGAGTAAGCCACCATCTTTAAAATTTAATGTAACAGAAAACATCAAGAGACTCAGTGAAAACAATGATGACTTTGAATTACTTGATGATATTTGGGATTCATAATTTTAAATTAAAAAATAATGTGATCATTTTTTTTATCTGAAATATAAATAACAGACTGCTTCTTTTCACAGTTAAGTTGCTATATTACAACAATGTTATATTGACAACATCCATTATATAACGGATTCTTTTTGTTTAAAAAATTGCTAGCCATTGTTATAACTGTATCTTTAGTCAAAATGAAAATAAATGTCTGATGAAGGGAGCGTGTGTTCCCTGAAACGTCACAATGAAAAACTGTTTTCTTATGCTTGTAAAAACCGTAAACTACAGGAAAATAATTCTACAATGCCAGCAATGCGTAAATACAAGAAAAACAATAAGTGCTGTCGTAGTATATGAGCGATGAGAACGCCATTTTAATGAGTGGCCATTTGAAAATATATACAAGTTTTGAGGTTAATATCCTGAGTGTAATGGCTGACTGCTGAGAGGTTATGATTGATGAAGTTAACGTTTGAACGTAACGAGTGAACACTTTCGATAAATGCAAAAAATGTGTAATGGAACCTTATAAATGCCACTTACGTTACCTGAAATGGAGATTTGCACTCAAGAAATTTCAAGATATGAAAGGAAGCGATTCTGTGTATAGATTTCTTTGAACCGCTGAGAGGCAATTGGCAAACTTCGACCCGGGAATCGATTCCTTTCTACACTCTTTCCTTCCGGGAAGAAGACGCATCCAGAGACTTCGAATTAAATGCGGAAACTGTTCCCCGCCTTGCTTTTGCAAAAGCCCCCCCCTCCTCCCCCCTCTCTCCTAGTTCATATCCTTAATTAGGATTGAAACTTCTGCGGTCGGACAACTTCATTAATTCTTGAGGCTCTTGTCTAACCACGTTCCTCTCCCAAGTCCCCCCTTCATTCTCTCTTCGGCATTCAGCATCCCTCACATATGCCTCTCAGCGAAGATTGATACCGGAAGCGAGTTAATCATGCGGCGTCACTTGCAGCTCGGCTTCGTCTGTTACCATTCTACTTACAGCCACGTCACATCGAAAATGAGGAAGACGTCCCACACCGAGCACTAGAGGTAATTACTTCGAAGGCTCTGAGGTACGTGACGTCATACGGCTTCTGCTGAAAATTGTAAGCCCGTTTTGCAATAGCTTGATACTCTAATGAGTAATGAAAGCAGAATTTTAAGTATATTAAAATAGAAGTAGGTTGGGTGCACAGCCCTAATTTTATAGTTCTTTCTTTACGTTGTAATTACCGCCATCTGCGCAGTTCTAATCAGGAGCAGCAGATCTGAAAGCTTTCATTAATGTTTGGTTAAGATTGAAAAGCTTCGTTCTGAGAAGGAAAAACTAAGGCTTACTTAATCATGGGTTTCCTGGAACTAAGCAGACGCAGTGTCATCGCTAGTGAAGCCATAGAAATTCTATATTCAGGGTAATCGTCTGCAGTGATGAGGTATGGTTGAACAACATTCCCAACCACCGTGGTTCTCGGATGCCAGAGAGCTTCAAGAGTGAGTGATTAATTATCTAGTGATTAGGAAAAGAGTTAATATTCCTAGTAGCGACACTCCCGAATTGGCTCCTCTTAATCAAAGTTTATCAGCGCTAGGTTTTGTGACGTTGCCTTCTTTGGTATCTGGTCGACACTAACAACCACACGCCAGTTTTCGGAACAACATCAAGTCTCAATGTGACAACGATGAATCCTCATAGTTGTGGTTATCCAGAAATAAACTTAATGAAGTTTATTTTGGCTTCTATGTTGTACACTAATTACACATGCGATCTTCAACTAATGAATGCAGATTAATTTCAATGGACCTGAAGCAGAAGTAACGCTTCTCTACTGGGATGGCATATTTAGATAGATCCATAACCTGGCACAACATGTTAATTGGATCTAAGCTGTAAAGAAGCTGGGCAGTTATGACGTAACATACAATTGGTATATTTCTTCTTCTTCTTTTTGACCCTATCAACTGTTAGTCGATTTTAGTCATCTTTCTGAGTATTTTGCAAAATATATTTAGTTCACTATGCACTTATTTTTCAAAAGGAAAAAAGACACATAGTATATACGTATATATACTGTTTGCTAGATCGTCAAATTACACCTTGCATATCCATAAAGAAGCCATATAGTGGGAGGAATGGGATACGTGAGCAGAGCAATTATAGATGTAGGGAATGGAATTCCATGGCGACGCAAACCATTATATAGTTTGTCTAGTTCTCTGTCGAAATTACGACATTGTAAAACCGATGTGTGGCATCTTGACTAATTTCTCCACATGTGCAGGCTTGTTTTGTTGTAATATGTAATCGTGCTAAATGATCATTAGTGCGAACATGACCTGTACGTAGACGTCTTATAAAAATAATAACTGACCTTAGAAAATTATATGAGTAGTACCAAGGTTTATTTTGTGAATGCTCTGCAAATCATTTATATGTATTGCCCGCGGATTGAAATTGTTCTATACATCATTGTTTCCATTTATCTTGAAGTTTATATTTAACTCTTGGGAGTAGGTCCATTTATGGAAGCCTCGCAAGTGAGGTAGATCCCGATGATTGGCATTGTCCACGCGTTCATTTCCCGTATTTACTTGGCAGCCTTTACGTAACTAAACTGAACGTTGATATTTCTTCTATTAGCATACTGGGATTGTTGGATTATTAGGATGATAAATAAAGGATGTTTACAAATCTGAGGATATGAGAAACTCAGCGCCATTAATACGCTTAAAGCATCTGTTATGATAAGAATTTTTATGTAATTATTATGGATAGCATATGCGAGAGCTTTATATATTGTGCTGCAGTGAAAATAGAAGTATCAGGTGGTAAACAGAATTGTTTGTTTATATTTCGATCTGGAATGAAATATGCACAACTCACACCTAGGCGATCTTTGGATCCATCTGTATATATGATTAGGTGTGTTGGCCATTTCTCTTTATACATGATATGCCTTCCGAGATCCCTGAAATGGATGTTGCATTGAGTATGTAAGGGTAATATACAATGGGTATATTAACTTTAACAATCTTCTATACATGATTAGTAGGGCTGAGCCAATACCTATTTCAACAGATACCAATGCTTGAAAATTGTAATATTTTAAACCTGTTAATGTGTAAGTATTCCATACAAATTATAGGCATTACGTTTCCAAGATTATTGCTTTGAAAAACATTTGAGAATACATCAGAATACTAAGTTACATGTTATGTTACCACAAAATTCAGTTTTTAACACAAAGCTGGTGGAAAATGAAAAGAAACTTCGAATTTTGCATAGTATTCTGGATAATTAGACTCCTCGAAAATGTAGCACGGCAATTTTGCATCCTCGGTGAGTTAGTGAAAGACCAAAGTACCGGAAAAGTATCGACAGGTATCGGTAAATAAATTGCAACGATACTTTCCGATACCGATACCACTGGTATCGGCCGATACCGATACATTGGCATCGGTATCGGATCAGCCCAAATGATTAGAAATACAGTCAATTCCGTTTATAATGAACCCCTACGAATATTTACAACCAAATTGTACTAATTTAACTTCATTAGTAGTTCTCGGTCATTCCTCTTCGGAAGTAATTTTGCAATCCTGGGTGGCTAATTTGATCTCCAGTGGGTATTTAACTTCTGGTAAGGTATTCACCGAACATATTAGGGCTACGGGCAGTTACTTAATGAAAACTGGAAGATTGAAACACATCGTACGCTCATCGAAACCATATACTCGTTATGTACGAGTCGATTATTCCTTGACTATCACGGAGACTCAAAGTGACACAAGCACACACAAAATTAAGTTCGTTAGTTTATTCGCCTACAACTACACGAGGTCTCTATTGAGAAGAGTTACAACGATCTTCATAAAACTTTATATTGTGAATTCACTTTATTCTCTTAAATTCAAATCTACGAAAAGTTTATTTGTACACTGTTGTGCAATATACAGGGTGATTTAAATGTCCCTTAGCACCCACTAAAATGTAAAGGAGTTAGGCTGGGTACAAATGATCATGATAAAAACAGATTAAGCCTAAGGGCGGAATCATATTGGTGTGTTCAAAGCGGACGTCCGCCATATTGGTGGCCGCCATATTGAATTCAACTCATTTTTTAAAAAAAAAATCAGGCTAGAGTTTCACTAGAAATACAATGGTGAAGGTTTTTCAACCTATCCTTAATCAGAAAAAAAGTTATGACTGCATGATGGTAACAAATATCTCATTCTGTTCTGGGACCTGCTGATCGTCGCCTATCGTTGACTGATCCTGTCTCCAATAACTTTTGGAGTAATTGTGCAAATGCCATATGCATCACTGGATCTTGTTTCGGGTGTCGTTATTTAAAATCATTTGCAATGGCACGTGAATTTCTATCCTTAGACAGCAGTATCATCTCGATGTTTCCTTACGCGTTAGGAGCATTCTGGCAATGTTTTCTCACATCTGGAAAATTATACATTTGTTACAATCTCTGTTCCAAGACGTACACATTTTATAGGACCATAAACCATCATTTTGCGTATCTATAGTAATTCTATGACATTAATGGCATTGTTAATAGATATTTGAATATGCGGTTTATATTTCATTGTTGCGATCCATTTCACATTCCTCAGGCCTCCATTTATTTTCATGGCATGCAACATGACGTAAAGGCAGGCATATTGGGTGATGTGTAGGTAGAACTCCACACATTCACAATCTCGGCCCTTTGTGGAGATGAGGTCATCAGCACCATGATCTTACTGCCTAAACTCCGCAGGGTTGCCTCCAGGGTCCTACTTATTAGGGATGGATAAACCCAAGAGCCACTCCATGCAGAAACATTGCTGAAAAAAGTTCGACCTGAGACCAACCACGCCGGGAGTCAAATCCAGATCTTCCGTCCATAGTGTCACACATACACACTTACTCCTGTAAGATGAGGAGAGATACACTTACTTGGATTAGCACATCGAACCATGTAATTTAGAAATATAATAAGTATATATGTAAGAAGCAGCAACGAAAGTTTAAAATAAAAATATAAGAAACAAAGCGCAGAGGAAAGAATCTCATTTTCTCAATTAAAGGAAAATGTTGTTCGGAAGGACGTCACTTAAAGTTCTTCCATGTTCATCCTTCTTGCTTGTATTTTACGCAAGTATAACTGTTGTAACGTCCCCGGCTGTCAGCCTGGATTGTAACTTTATAAATTATTAAGGTTGTATTTTCATTAGTTGATTTTGTAATGGCACTTCTAATCTGTATGTTAATTAATACCCTAAGTTGGTAACTGGCTGTATTCAATATACCTTAAGAACCGAGTTCATATGTATGCCAGTAGAGGCGCCTCGGTAGTAGTTATTACTGTGCGCAGCTGTTCAGCGCAACCATAGTAAATCTAAGTAGTTCCTAGAATCGCCACATGCTTACGCTGCGATCGGGGCTCCCAATACTATAAAAGAAGCCTGAGTGTGGCCCTAGTATCCATCACAACCATCAAAGGATCCAAGGAGGGAGTCCCTGCTGTGGTGGATACCAAGCCACGCCAGGGGATTACGGAAGACGTCGCCTAGTTGTGGAACCTGTGCCTAGATGTCGGACAAGCAGAACATTTCATTAGACGACCGCATTCCTTCCGGTGTGTTGTTCATCTCTTCAGCCATGGGTACCGAAGGAAGACGCAACTGGTCAGACGAGGTCGAGATGGAAGAGAACCTATCAACAGAGACTGCCAACCAGGATGGCACGCCAGCAGTCCAGATGACTCCACATTTCCAAGATCTGAAATCCAGAAATATCGGCGCCATCCCTCGGCATCATCCCTACCCAAGAGGTGGTTTTCGTGGTGGGCTAAACTCCAGACCGGTGAGTAGGCTAGATTTTGAAGAATCTCGCAAGAGAGAACGTCAACAGTCGATTTCCAGTGCAGACCAAGATACCAACTCCGATGGTTTTCAGTTAGTGAATCCAAGGAAAGCTGCGAAGCGTAGTCAATCTGTGCCGCTTGCTGCCTCCGTGCCAGTGTCCAACACATATTAGCTTCTTCAGACTTATACCAAGGACTCTGATTCTATGACAGGAACATCTGCCACCAACGGACATCAAGATGGAATTGAATTCGCGGGTGAAACAACTTCGTCCAATCGCAAGATACCTCCGATATTTATTTACAATGTATCGTCCCCGCACACATTTGTGGCTACGCTGCACAATATTCTGAAATCCGAACCGCGAATTCGATATACAGCTAGCAGTATCCGAGTTCACTGTCAAACAACTGCTGACTTCGAATCTCTCGAACGCAACCTCACCACCAAGAAGATTGAATTTGCAAGTGAACCGGTTCGACAAAATCGTCCTCTGAATGTCGTAATCAGGCAATTACCTATCGACGTGCCCTATGATACTTTGTTTGCGGAGTTGGCAAAGAAAGGCTACGATGTGCAAAATGTACAACGCATGACGCAGAGGGACAGAAAAACTCACGTCCGGAAGCAAATACCTCTGTATCTGGTCACATTTCGCAGAAACGAAAAGTCTGCTGACATCTATACAAAAGAGTACCTTTCCTATTATCGGATCAAGATTCTGGCATATCCACAACCCAGCATCCTACAATGCCACAGATGTCAGCGCCTGGGCCACACTCAAAGTACCTGTGCAGCTCGACCACGTTGTGTGAAATGTGGAAGTGACCACCTTACCGCAGATTGTCCAAAGAAGGACAGGGAAACACCTGCAGTCTGCTGTAATTGTAAGGAAAATCACCCGGCGAATTACCGTGGTTGCCGATACTTCACCGCCATGGCGAAACGGCAAACAGTACAACCGACGCAGTCTACACGCGCATCGAATGCGAACACAGAGTCCTTGACCACTCCAGCCATAACCACCTCTCAGGATGCCACCAGCTATGCAAATATCGTGAGTAGTGTTGCAGACAACAGACGACGACAACGTCCTAAGGCTAATGAAGAAAACGAAGAAGATGTGGGTTCCATACTCAAATCTCTACTGGATATGGTTAATAAAATGCACTTCGAGAAGATATTGAAGCACATTAATAGAGGACTCCAGCGAATGTCACGCGCTACAACCAGCATGAACTATGTCACGATTGTTCTGCAAACACTCATTGAAATGCAAAGTGATGGGTGCTTTTAATCGCAACGGACTTCTACGTCAGATAAATCTGCTTGTTTTTAATGCAAATGGCATCGAAAAACAAACCTTATTGCTTCAACATTATTTATACTCAATGAATATAGATGTCGCTCTTATCAATGAGTCTCATCTTAAACCTCATATTACATGGACAGTTCCCAATTACAAAATATTCCGAGAAGATCGTATTGGTCGTCGCAAGAGAGGTCTGCTAATACTTGTTAAACGTGGCCTCACTGCTATCAAGATACCAGTTCCACCTTTAGCTTCGTTGGAAGCCTTGGCGGTGAAGCTCCATGCACCAAATGAAGACCTAGTTGTCATTTCAGCATATAAGCCTCCACAAGAAGTTCTGGCCAAGAACGATTTCCTTGTACTAGAAACACTTGGCGATAGAATTGTACTGGGGGGCGATTTGAACGCCAAACACGGTGACTGGCATTCTATCACCTCCAACACAGCCGGAAATGCTTTGGCGGGTATAATGAATCAGCTGGCTTTTTCCATCTCTGCTCCTCACGAACCGACGCATTATCCACGCATTGGAAGTCGCCCCGATGTGCTAGATGTCATCCTGACCAAAGATATCGGCCTCAGCACTATGCCATTTGTAACTTGGGACCTCGATTCCGATCATCTCCCTGTCGCTGCTTCCATCGGATATGGTTTATATCAACATCAGTTCCGCACCTTACGAGAAGCTATTACTGATTGGACTCTCTTTACCGCTCGTGTCCACAATTCCGTTGACCTAACTATTCCGTTGTCATCATCTGCAGACATCGACAGGGGTGTTACTATCTTCACCAACGTCATCGCAGATTCCTGGCGCCAATCCACGACATTCAGCAGAGATCCAATCTCTACTCAGGCTACTCCAGTTTTGTACATACTAACACGACTTGTGCGTTGGGCTCGCCGACGATGGTATCGCTCCAGATCGCCCATCCACCGGAGAGACTGGATACTCCTTCAGCGTCACCTTCATCAATACTTACACCGTGAACGAATCCACCAATGGGATCGCAAACTTGGCCAACTGACAGAGCTTGATCCTACATTTTGGAAGATTGCTTGTAACTTAAATCAACGTCAACAGCCTACTATGACGGCCATTAATAGCCCTGCAGGTCCAATTATGGATCCCCAGAGGCAGGCTGAGCTTCTAGCCGATCATTTTTATGATCAGTTTCAACCAAACAATGATCTGCATGACGCTGTTACAGAACAGATCGTCGATGCTGCTTTCCAACGCCTTCAACGCCAGCCTTCGTCGTTGGATGTTCCACCTGTCTCGCCTCGCGAGGTGGCAAATGCAACGCGGAAATTGAAAAACAACTCTGCTGCCGGCTTAAACGGGTTTCGACAGCTGCACTGAAGCATCTGTCCCGTAAGGGCTACGTCTTTTTGGCGAAGTTATTTACAAACATCTTGAAGCTTGGTTACTTCCCACTTCAGTGGAAATTGGCAAAACTCATCGTACTACCAAAGCCTGGAAAGGATCCACAAAATGCCAGCAATTACCGTCCCATCAGTTTGCTTTCTCATCTTAGCAAGCTATTTGAACGAGTTACGCAACGACGACTTCATGAGATGATAGAAGCTAACCATCTGCTTCCAGATCACCAATTTGGTTTTCGCCGTTCCCATGGGACGAACGAACAACTTGTTCGCGTCGTCGACTATGTAGCGATTCGTCTTGATTGGAAGCGCCGAGCATTAGGATTATTTCTAGATGTACAAAAGGCGTTCGATCGAGTTTGGCATGCTGGACTCCTGTATAAACTGCGACGAATGAGGTTTCCACTCAGCTATATAAAGGTCATAGCCAGCTTTCTGTTTAACCGAAGTTTCATTACGTCCATAAATGGGCAGAAATCGACGCCAAGACTGGTCCGTGCTGGGGTACCTCAAGGATCAGTGATTTCTCCAATACTTTACTCTTTGTACACTGCAGATGTACCCACCCCAGATAAAGGGATAATTGCCACATACGCAGACGACACTGCACTATTCACTACCGCCAAACGTGTGCATCAGTGTCAGAAACAGATGCAAACTTTCCTACCGATCTTTGAACGTTGGTCTCAACGGTGGAAAATCAAGATAAATCTAGAAAAGAGTACTTCTGTCGTTTTTAGTCTATCCAATGCCAAAGAAGGGGCCAGCTTGCAACTATTTCAGCGAGATGTACCCAGCGCTGAACAAGTTAGATACTTGGGGGTGCTGATTGATAAACGCCTTACCTTCGGACCACACATCAATGCCCAGACTAAGAAGGCCAAACAGAGGATAGGATATATGTACCCAATGTTCCGGTCCATGGCACTCACACTCGAGACACGCCTGCATTTATATAAAATGATGGTGCGGCCGATATTACTATACGCCAGTCCCGCCTGGCAGCATGCAGCGAAGACTCATTTAATTAAACTGCAAAGAGTCCAAATTCGAGCTGCCAGAGCAATTGTTAGGCATCCTCCTCTTACTCGCATAATCCAGATACACGAAGATCTGAATTTGGAGCTTCTTGATGTAGCACTACGACAAGCCAAACTATCCTTTTAGAATAAAACAAGAGGACACACCAATCCACTAATTAGCAAGCTGGGGTCGGAGAGGCCTCGTCATTTCCGCATTAAACTCCCGAGATTGGAGTAAATTTTTGATTGTTGTGTTATGTATGTGGTGATTGTAATTGTTTCGTTCACTTTGGGAACACAATATTTTAAACTTCGAGCGACAGTTGCCGAAGCTTGTTCTTGTTATTATGTATATGAAGTTAATTGTTAAAGATGTTGTCTACAGAATATAACAGATTGGAGTCAAATATAAGCAGGACACTTCATATCGAATATGATATATTACCGCACCGCACCGCACGCCCTAGTATCAGTTGGTTTGTGGACACTGACTGGAGCACATCGAGGGCTGGCTCCTCAGCTTAGGCTGAGAGATCCACCTCCAGCCCTAACAGCCTGGTCTGGACCCGGTTGAGACTGAGGAGAGGTATCTGAACCTTGGTTCGACCCCAGCATCGTGCTGAGGAACAAGGTACCCGAGCCTTAGTTGGTTAGTCCCTAAGTTTTTAACTGAGCGGTAGGTAATCGAACCAGATTCGATCCCGGCTTCGTGCTGTGAGGAGTCTCTTGTCATACCCTGGTTCGACCCCCGGTGTTGTCACCGCGTACCGTGGGAAGGCACCCGAACGAATGTTCGTACCAGTATGTATATACTGAGTGTAAAAGTGCCAGAACGTTTCACTTTTGGTTTATATATCCCCCCCCCCTACTCCTCGCTCTGAGAGAGATAAGGTGTTTAACGAGGGCCATGACTATAATCAGGATAAGTAAATGTTAGTATCAATGTCATGGCACTTGATTAAAAGTTAGTTGCGCCAAAGTAGGGAAACTTTAGAATTAATAATGGGCACATTTCAATAATATTAAATTGTTTATGAATTGTATTAATTTTGGTATATGCAAGTTTTTCTCATTCTGCCATTGTAAACGAGTAGTTTTATGCAAACGAATTTTTATTGTAATTTGGACTTTGTAAATTATGAAAATTGTAAGCAAGTTTTGGCAAAAGCATGTTCGAAGAGCCTTTATTTAAATACGCGTAAATAGTTATGCAATGTTTCATATTCGAGTTTCTCATATTTTCACCCAGCAAGCCCTGAGTGTATAAGAGTTCTCAAACTCCCGACAGATGTGAGTAGCAATAATGGGTAATGCAACAGCGGCGGCCATTGGCGCTCCGTTCGCCTGCACTTTGGTTGCCGTTGTTTCGTGTCATTACGAACGTTGCACATTTAACTCAAGCACATAGTGTATTACGGTATATAATATAAATCATTCGCACTATACGTTTTTGTATTAGTGGATGTAAAGCGTTTGCCTTAATTGAATTGGCCTCCCCGGTGGTAACGTAGTGGTAAGGATCCCACTTTAAACTGTAGGTCCAGTCCAGATTACCCATTCTGTTCATAAAGTTGACTTATCAACAAAAGTCATCACTTCCATTGAGAGAATGCAGTTCATTAATATAGGACACTTCCCACACTGGGAAACCCAAATATAAAACCCTTGTATATTTTTTTTCACCAAATTGTAAATACAGGACTAACGTATTCCGAAATGCCCTTTCGCACCGCTTAAAAGAGGTTGTTCGCCAATATTCACGGACAATAAACACGCGCTGTTCAACTGAGTAAATGTTTGTGGCACACGCAATCACTCTACACCGAGCTAAAAGACTCAAGGTCATGGTACTGTCCATTTCCTTGAGGGGTGTGATGAATCTGATTCTATAAACGCCTAGGTAAAATTTCCTAGGGAACCATACAAAAGCTGTAAAGAGTTATTGAGCGATCTTTAGGTTTCCTAGCGAGAGAATGAACCCGTATAATATGCATTAGTCTAACCAAGCTTATGTAATGGCGGGGAGAAAAATGTCACGTCATGTATTCAAAAGAATCTGGTTTCTCCGGTGCAGAACCTCGACGAAATGAAAAGAAACATGCAAGGGCAGCGGTTATATTGCTGACTTCCTCTGTGTATCGGGACACAGCGGCATTATCCTCCTCTAATAGGTTTTCCTCTCCGACAGCAATCGTCGTGGAAGTCCACAATCTCTGGGCGGATTTTGAAAATGCTGACGTCGGCTTCGAGTGGGATCGAGGGGGAATCCCCTTCCTCGCGCGGAGCTCTTGCCCTCTGGCGGTCACAAGAGGATGCCAAAAGGACTGTTAAAGTCAGGAGACGTCGGATAATCGTCTTATCAATGGGGTTCTGCACCCTGCTGAGGTAGAGCATCGCGTCACGTTTCCAGCAGCCATGTTTTTGAGGTTTTGTCGAAATTTTCTCCACTTTCTTAACTGTGTTTCGAATCAACATCGTCCATTGAATTGTTTAATTCATGCAAGGTACTTTGCGCCACACACATCCACACACACACAAGCAAAACCATTTTCAAAAGTTACTTTTTAAAAGTAACCATATATATATATATATATATATATATATATATATATATATATATATATATATATATATATATAGCTTAAATACTTGCTCGCATTAAACAGCGAGATTTCTCTTGCTCGACTACCACTTTCCAAATGAATGGTTGTTGAGTGATTGAGTTTGGTGTTTTAAGTCCACTTTGTGCACAGTAAGACTAATCGGGACAGGACCTACAGTTTAAAGTGGGTCCAAACTATGTGCCTCCACCAGGTATCGAAACCGGGACTCCTTGATTACAAGGAAATGAATTGAGAAATCCACAAAATGCAAGAAGCACTTAAGTCTTCGTGGGCAACGAGAAATGACGAATTGCAACAAAGGGTAAAGTATTCCAAATTTTACATGCAACAAATCATCTTCCTTGTCTTAGGAGATTCCGGGGTAATCCTTTAACCTTAGCATCCAAAGAGACAATTAGTTGCAGAGTTGTCAAATTTAGCTCTTCCCCCACGTTACAAATCTCTAAGTTAACAATTTAAGTGTTGTAAAGTAACTGTAGAACACCGACTGAGAACGTGATATTTCAAAATGAAAATTCTTTTACTCTGCTATTTATTATATTAATTAATTAATACAATAATAAAAAATATATTGTATTTTTCTGTATATTATATTATAAATATTATTATATTCTATTGATATTTTATTTTTTGACTTGGCTAAGGCCTTTGATAGTGTCAGCCATCAGCTATTAATTTACAAACTCGACCAAATGGGATTATCACCACGATTTCTGAAATGGTTTTCCAAGTTTTTAGTAAATAGAAGTTTCTCTGTTAAGATTGTTGAAACAACTTCTTCTAAAAAAAGAAATACTTTGTGGAGTACCTCAAGGGTCGCTACTTCGCCCAATTCTGTTGGCTGCTTTTATCAATTATGTTACATTATGTTTTAAATCTAGCACATGTTTACTATACGCAGATGATATAAAAAAATTTAAGAGTATTTTATCAAATAATGATGTCGCTCGATAGAATGACATATTGGTGCGAGATTAATGAAATGGAAATTAACTTGAAAAAGTCTAAAGTTTTAAGATGTACTAAGAAAGTTCATTATATAATCTCCAACTATTTTATTTATCAAAATAAAATCCAAGTGTGCGACAGTCATAAAGACTTAGGAATATTAATAGACTCCTCTCTCATATTTGATGAGCACATTTCATAAATTTGCAAAAAGCAAAGAGGATGCTTGGTTATATATTTTTCTCATGGAAAGTTTTCAAAAAAGAAGATACCTTAATATTCATGTATAAAACGATAGTTCGTCCTATTCTTGAATATGCAAATGAAGTTTCTGACTTCAAAAAGTTGAATCAGTTCAAAAACTTTTTATCAGGTTATTATGCACAAATTTAAAAAAAAAATTACTATGACCAACATTACTCTGAATGGTTAGCACAGTTGAATATGTTTACCTTAGAAGAAAGAAGAAAAATGAAAAGGATAAATTTTGTAGAGAAGATATTAACTTTCTAAGTTGACAGTGAATACTTTTTGAATAATATAGCTTATAAAATTCCCAGCTATTCTCATAGGCATATCTCAATTCTCACATGTCTAAATAAGGCCAGAGGTTTAGTAGCTGATCTTGTTGAAACCTACAATTTGAATTTATGATGATGTATGAGATTGTAGGATCCACTGTTTTATTTTATAACTATGTATTCAATTTTTTAATTTTGTATAACCAATTTTGACATAGTGATATACCTTGTTGTTTAATCGTGATCATCACTTAGATATCATTATTATTATTATTATTATTATTATTATTAGAACAATGCACAGTTAATTGCACAATATTATATAACAATGAACAGTATCAGAGATATAATAGATCTCGTTGAAAACTTTAACTTGAAGTGTAAATATGCTAACTTGTTATGTTATGTTATTCTACAGCTTATGTATTTTATTCGTGTAACTTTGTACTTTTGTATTTGACTTAGTACTGTATTACGTTTCATACTGTGCTCAACACTTAAAATAAACGATTATTATTATTATTATTATTATTATTATATACAAACCAACCTGATAGATGTATTTTAGACACCGTTTTAGGATGCTAATCAGCGAAAGCTCTCAATCCCTGTGTCTGTCTGTCCGTCTGTGTCAACTATCGATATGTTCAATTCAATCTGTCCGTAATTTGCAAAAGTCGATCGAACTTGACCTCTAAATATATATCTCACAAGCTAATAAATCTTGA
This sequence comes from Lepisma saccharinum, assembly GCF_977018435.1. Lineage (NCBI taxonomy): Eukaryota > Metazoa > Arthropoda > Insecta > Zygentoma > Lepismatidae > Lepisma > Lepisma saccharinum. Next base: position 18,853,765 of record NC_139234.1, read on the forward strand.
TTAGCACTGCAAGGAAAACACGCGACATATATTACATGTCTAATGTAGTCCTGTAGACTGCAAAAACACTTTCGACAACATTCCATCAACTTGTGATTTAGTTTGGAAAGAAAGTTTCTGCTTGCTCACATACCCAATTGTATTCAGTTGTAAAGACCACCATCATAGACTTGAACGACCTACTGAGAGGGAAGTTTTTCATTGGTCAAAGCAAATCGTTCGGGAGAGCCAGGTTGGGACTATATACAGGATGAGACAATTTCCAATTCAATTTTCTTAACGCTGCCGTATAAAACCTGGTAAAAGTGTTAGGCGGATCATAATTTTGATTTGCCTGAAATTTGATTCCTACGCACTGCTAAGTTCTCTTTCTCGCACATCATTATTACGATTTATTGATGCGGATTGAGAGGGACCACGTTAGTCCCGATAGAAAACTGCGTCATGTCCTAAACATGACACATCATGTTTTTTTTCCCACGATTTTTCGAAATAATTTCTCGTAAGACCACACCTTCGCCGGACCCCGTGGAGGAGTGGTAATCACATTGCGCTACGACGCCAGGGGTTCCGGGTTCGAATCCTGGCCTGGGCATGGATGTTTGTGACTGTCCATTATTCAATTTCATCATATCATCACTCATCCCCATCTTCGCAAAGTAGCCAAAAGTGGCACAAGAAGCGATGTAAAATAAAGCAAATCAATAACAATACCAACAGACCACACCTTGTAATAACATATTCCTTACAAGTTGCAACATATGATTTGAAATATCAAGGAACATTATAAAAAAAATAGTTATGAATTCAGTTTGCATTTGATAACAGAAATACACAATATTCTACATGTAACAACATTCTATTCTCCAAAGAGGCATTCAAGGCTACAGCAACTTCGGTATTATGAATACGCAATAGTTTGTTTTTTTTGCTATTGAGCTTGATCGTGTGTTAGCGAGACGAATACATTTTGTGGCAAAGGCGTTCATGTATTATTTCATGCCTTCACAAACAGTATCCTCACGTTCCGCCCCTGATTCGTGGTTTTTGAAATCATCACGCGTGCATCTGGTGAACTGAGCTAGCGTGACATAGCTGGCAACGTTAGTTAACATTTACTGCGTGATCTCGTACAAGAGGTGATCGAACATTTAATTGCCACAGACAATTTTAAGCTCCAAATCAGCAACGCTAAAACCGTACAGTTATACGCCAGTCGTGTCCGTCTATCTCAACTATCTGTATGGCTAACTAGGAAAGTTTAAAGAACAATGGTGGACTGGCATCTTCCAAATAGTAGCTCGATCCCCCCGTGAGGGACAACAATCGATGAATGTAACCTGTCGATAACACGAAAACTAACAAATGTCAAGATTTGAAATTTTCCAATGTTCAAGAACTAAAAAACACTAATCGAGAGCAACCTAGCTAAATTTTTGAAGACTTTCAAGTAGACGGCACGGCATGGGAAATACAGTTTGGGACGAGACTTCGTGTAGTGGTAAGATACCCTTTAAATAAATAATAACCCGTGGCTCTACAGCCCTGGAAGGGCCTTGGCGTATCTCCCGACCGTCAACCTCCATCCCACAATCCTACCTAGAGGCGTGGAGTTCTTCAACCGGTAATGGGATGACGTGGGGTCAGCACGTGGAACCCTCAGCCGTTGTAGAAGATTTCCCAGACCGGGTTACGCTACTCACTCGTAGCTCCAGAATTTCCTCACGATGGTGGGTTGCCACCGGTCCTATACACAGGCCGAGAACCCAGAGACTGAACCCAGGCGGACTCGAACTCATGCCGTCCCGCAGTCGGAGTCCAAAGCACAGCAGCTCCTTAGACCGCATGACCACGGAGGAGGACGGGGTAACCTTTAGGTATTGATATGTCAAGACTTTTAGCGCGCACTAGCCAGATATTCTGAGAAAAAGCGCTTTGAAGTTTCAGCCTCAAGAAGTAAAGGCATTGTCGGATTGCAAGATGACCTGGTAGCACTGTGGTAACGTATTAGTTTCACACGCTGAAGTTTCTGGTGAACGTGTTTTAAAACACATTTAATTTTATAGTGGGAATGGCCAGTGTAGGAAAATTCCCTTCTCAGTGTTCAGGTGAAATCACAAGACTTTCTGGTTCCCGAGATATGCATGACGAAAATCTGCATAATTTCCAACTCGAGAATAAACGACGTTGAACAAGTGTATAAGAGCTTCTAAAAATGGAGCTGTAGGTGTTTTCGAGTGGGAATTTTCGAGCAGTGCCCCGCAGGGGCTTAGCTTGAAAATAAAATATCCCCCTGTGCAATCACTCAACCAAGGAATCGAACCAGGATCTCCCGCGTGACAATCAAACGCCCAACTGATTGGATTATGCAGCTCTTATATGTATTAAGGCTGGAATATGCCGATGCTGACGGGTCGGTATCGTCATCGGAAACTATCGGTTGAAATATATCTACCAGTGGCGTAGCGTTATAGTACGCCCGTACGCCCGGCGTTCCCAGATTTAAAATTTCAAAAATGCTAAAATGCTGTGATTATAAAGTAAAACGTGACTAATTTCAAATATGTTTGACCTTCATGGCATTATAATAGCTATTTTTCGCGATCCGCTTGCAACGCTCCACTCTCAACACTCGTTCTAGCATCTCTTTTCAATGCCTTTCCCGGCCGGACGCCGACCAGGTTCGGCGTATAGGACTCCTATATTCCTTGCTGCCTTTATGGAGGGAAAGCTTCCATTTCTACAGCACGCGCGTAAATGGGCTCTCTTACGCTGGCGTGATTGGTTCATGTGACCCTTCCTGCCTTCTGAAGCAGACGACAGCGGTAGCATTCCTACCCGGTTCTTCGCTCTCATGCAACTCGTGCTATGTGATGCTACAATACGCAATATTGACTGACGTAACTTTACCAATCTCAAATATACTGCTTCTTAATGGTCACTGCATTGTATGATTTATCGCACGAACAGCGATGTGCATTAGAAACTAAAAGATCAACACAGTTTTTGTGAAGTAAGTTGGTGAAGTCCTCGTGGTAGAAATTCAGCGTGTTGCTGCTCTACCACTTAACCCGCAAAACTATTAATTTTTTTTATTGTATTTTTTCGTTATTATCTAACTGCTTAATATTGTGTCAATGGAAATGTTTAGCATTCATTTGAAAACTCTTAACATCGAATGGTCTCTGGACAAAATTATTTTAAAATGTTTATCAGCATTATCAAGATGTAATAAACAGTGGTCTGAATTACTAATCGGCACTGTTACGTCAGTAGAGTGTACAATATTTGGATCATCCACTCTGCTTTGCACAGTGCGCCAAGACGACAGAGGTCCCTGGTTCAAATCCCAGCGTGAGCACGAGTGTTCTTTGTCAGTGTCCCTTCATCAATATCATCACTCATATTCATATTCGCGATTAACCAAAAGTGGTAGAAAAGCGAAGTAAAATAAAGCAAATCAATGAGTAGTTGGATCAACCACAACAATGACGTCTGCTGTTGTTCAAAGGCGCTTGTGATTCAGGTAGGTTTTCTAATGACTTGCGTCATGCAGAAAGGTATAAAACACCAGAGTTCAAAACATTTGTGGCATAGTGAGGCATCTAATTGTCTAGCTAAAACATGCATGGATGATGTTTTATTGAAAACCCAGCTGACTTCAGGCAAATAAAGAATACCTGTGGCGACTAATACCATAAGTAAGTTATTAAGCAAGAAAGGGCCGACCCTTTCTTCGGACTTGGCGTTCCCACCCGAAATGTCCATGCTACGCCACTGATATCTACAGATACTGAACGGTACTTTCCCTAAATTTTGGCCTTTCACGGGATTCGTAAAAATGTCGCGCGACAGTTTCGCGGAGTCTAAATATTCTGGAAATTATGATAATTTGAAGTTCCTTCTCATTTAGCACCAGTTTTGTGTGAAAACTAGGTTTAGTAACGTAAGGCCCTAATGTAATTCTTGAATACTTTTTAAACAAAACTCAGTAAATTGATGCATACAATTGGTTTGATTGAATGATTGATTTGCTTTATTTTACTTCGCTTCTTGTGCCACTTTTGGCTAATTTTCGAAGACTGGAATGAGTGATAATATGATTAAATTGATGAATGGACATTCACAAATATCCATGCCCAGGCCAGGATGTGCTAACCACTGCAATGTATACAATTGGAGTCGAATACTTACAAACTAACTAACTAACTAACTCTCTAGCCTTCTTAAACCCGAAGTTTATGGCTGAAGCAACACAGGCCTTTCATCTGTCCCTACCCTGAGCAAGATCTATATACTCTTTTTCATCCCTACCGATTTCCTTTAGGTCCATCTCAACATTATGCCTCCATCTTCCTCTTGGTCTTCCTATTGGTCTCTTACCATCAGGTTTCCCAACAAGAATCCTGTAAACTCTTCTTTCCTCTCCCATTCGTGCCACATGGCCTGCCCACCTAAGCCTTCTTGATTTAATCATTGTAATAGACATGAATACAAATTATGTAGTTCTAAATTATGTAACCTTCTCCACTCACCTGGCTCCTCATCCCTTTTAAGTCCAAATATTTTCCTAAGAATTTTATTTTCAAATTCTCTCAATTTATGTTCCTCTTTCAATGTAAGGGACCAAGTTTTGCATCCATTACTATCTTGTATATTTTAACTTTTAGTTTCTTAGATATTAAACGAGAAGACAAAAGTTTATAAAGAGTAAAGTAACATTACAAAGTAAAGTCATTCTCGAAAATGAGAAAAAAAGTTGGTAAAAGGCTAGGAATGCAGATGATGGATAAGAAAAGAAAGGGAAGAGGGTTGTGTTCTCTGTCCTGCAATTCGAACAACCACATTGCATTTCACAAGTAACTCTAAATGCGACTAAGGCTATGGCGCGATGTGGGCGAACTAAAGGAGCCTCTGAGGAGTCTCCTGATACGTACAAGACAAGCAGAACCACCCTATGAGTAATGGGCAGTGCCCGGAGTACCTAATTATCACTTATCTCTCGGTTAAAAGTTGGCAAGAAGCTATGCCGGCCGGAGATAAAAGTAACAGGGGGATTTTTATTTATAGCCTCTGTGGGGTGTTACTCCTTGTAACCGACGCTCATCTCATTAACCTCCCGACTTGGCAAATTGTGAGGAGAGCAGGGAGGAGCTTTTTATCTGGGTATCAGGCTTCTTCTTCCGCTGGAACTTTCATTAAGATCATGAGGCGCTCAGATTTCTTGCATATTTTTCGCCCAACTCTGGTCTGCAATTACAGATCGCTTCAGAAATTAAAGTGCAAGAGAGTGAACTGCAAATGTTGTTGAGCATGCAAGCCGAGCTAGGCTACTGCATAAAGCTACATCCTCAAGAACATCTAAATACATCAGGTATTGAAATGCACTAAAATGCATTTTTTATATAATTTTGATTTATATAAATATTATTTATACTACACTGATCGACGCATCAAATTTGTCCTCTACGAACCAGAGGGACGTAACTCCAATTTACTGGAGAGAGGAAATAATGTATTCTTAGGCATATGTTTGATCCTTACAGAGTCAGTAAATTCGTTTCATTCTAATGAATGATGGGATCGAGCCTGCCACTTCCAATGGATGATGTAGCTAATCATCATTCATCCTCATTAATGATGAGAGCACTTGTCATAACGACAAGTTAAATGCTTGGCAGCAAAAAAGGCACAACAGTAATAAAATATCTTAAACAACTAGAAATGGCAAATAGTCTCTCGTTGGATTTTAGAATGTTGAACCCGAATCATACATGGCAAGGATTAGGATAAATACCTGTCTAAAATTAGAAGAATGATGATGAAGTTAATATCGAAGAGTAAAATGAAACAATCCTATTTCCAGGCTTCTTAGCTAGTTCTGCTCAGTCAGGGTGACTGCTCTCCTTCCCTACTCTCCAAGACCTGTTCCCTGTTTCCCATCAATTCGAAAAGTGAGCCCTCTGCCGGTCTGTCCGCTCCTCTAAACCCCAGTCCGAGGAGACTTCCTATACGCTGATACGCGAGTATTTACCTTCCGATTATTGTAAACAGCTTACTACTTGTTCACCTGTTGTAAACCTTGCAACCTCAGTATATCAGGAAGTGGAAGTCTGCTTAACACTCGACTGTGCATAATTCAAATACCTGAAAGGAGTGGACAGCTAGAGGAAACAAGTGAATGAACCTTGGTGAATTGAAGCTTCTAGAGAAAGTTAAAATAGAATAAAGAATAATCCTATGTATTGATACGAATTGGAGATACGTGACTCCACTTGACTGCTAAGGATGAGAAGTGCAGATTTGTCGCCCCGACTCCAAAGAGACCTTTTCAAAGGAGTTTATTTAAACAAAACTGAAAACCGCATATTTGCAATTACGTTTCTCTGGTACGGCACTCGTTTCCAAACGGAACGAAGCTATTTTCAATTCTTACAATATAATTATACCCTGTCTCAGTTATCTCTGGAGCAAAGTCGAGCATAGCATCAGAGTAGCGGGGGAAATCGGGTGGACAGAGCAAAGTCGGTACACGCTGCTCGAAAACTGGTAACTTCAGTCACTTTCCCTCCCTCCACGCAATCCCGTTCCTCTCACGTGTTCATTGGTTGATCCGTCTCGCGTCACTACTTGCGCAGAGACTTGATTTCGTTCACTTGCTCCAGAGATAACTGGGACAGAGTGTAGTCCGTCCCGATGTTTCAAAAAAAGTTTATTTCGTGGAAAGTAGCTTGTAAAATGCATAAGTATTAAATGTTGATAACTTTTAACTTGCTACAGAGAATTTTCTTCAGATCTTGAGGAACACAGTAAAAAATAACATTAATAAGTATCAACGAAGTAAACAGAAAAATGCCTGAAAAATGAAGCAGTCGTATGAAGTAATGACGCAATGAAAAACATTAAATTGCTATTAAAGTCCAGTGTCTCTCTATATCCACCTGAACACTTCATTTCTCTTGATGCATTAAAATGCATCGGATCAGTTATTCCAATCGACAACGAACAAAGACAACAATTACACAAATGGATGTATCAATTGATGAATTTCGAGTGAATAAAGTACACTTGATGCATTTTTCCTTTTATGCATGTACGATCTCCAGGATGACGTAGTGTTAACGCTGTAGTTTTGACAAGGGTCACGGGTTCGAGAGACATTACACAGTGGTTCGGAACAGTGGCGGCTGATGGTCTTGATCTATGGGTGTGCACCTCAGCCTCGCGTCCAGAAGAACTGTTGTTACCCCCATCCGTTTCTGCTAATCGTATTGGCAATTCAAGTCATGACCCACCTTCCGCTAGTAATGAGACGATAGCAGAGTTATACTTCATGAACATTTTTAAAATAAGGTTTATTACAAATTCAAATTACCCCACTGATTTTATTAATCGATCACGAGAGAAGATGATCTTCTCCATGACCTGTAGAAAATTCAGCATTCGACGACCTGACTGAATCACTCACAACGCTACACCGATAAACTGTTATGGTTTGTAAGGGATTCGCCAGTATTTTGTGTAATTGCCATGTTTTAATAATGTATGTTATCGTTCTTCAATATAAATATGTTCCATCAGAAACCCAAGTTTAATGTCACATAAAACACATTTTAGCGTGCACTTCAGATTATTACAATTTTTAATGTACTTATTCAATTTAGTTATTGTCATGAGGATCATCGAAACCCTAATCAAATGCAACTAGTTCTTGCCAGCACCTTTACAAAAATCATGTCAGATGTGTGACACATAGTATAAGTTACAGATTCTCATATGCACTGATTATTTAAAATTTTCGTTCACCTTCCAAATACAAGTCAGAGCGCGTCTAAATTACACCAATTCCTAAGACGTTATGAATGTTTTTAATTCAAACCGCTGACATTTTATAACTATTCTTCTAGCATCTGTATGAACGTATTCCACTTATCGCATCTGGTCTTGCATCGTTGAATACACTCGTCACTACACACCACGAATGAGCGACCATATATCAAAGCTCTATTCTATTTGCAACCTGTTGATCCCACTCTCAAAAAAACAGACAGAAACAATAATCTCTCTCTGCTCTTATTCCGCCGTTGACTGCAAAACATCAAACTTCTGTTTCTTGAGCATAGTTTTCTTTTTCTTGTTTTACAACATTCTTCCTCCCTCGCAGATCCACCCGGAACCTGTCGGCAAATACATTCTTCTTTCTTTATACTAAGAAAAGGCGCATTATTGCAATGCAACATTTTGCTTACAGTTCCGCCTTCCCTCTCCCCTTCCTTTCCCGCCCTTCCCTCGTTCGGATTTCGATGCTATGCTCGGAACCGTGTGAGATGACAGATCAAAATTTCCCTTTCTAAAAAAAAAAAAAATCCCTCAATTTGCAATGATGTGTGGGATGCTCTCGACTCCGTCACACGGCAAGGAGTGGAAAGATTGCAACACTACATGACGAAGAGGGAAATCTGCGCATGCTCGTAGCTACTATGCCTCAATTCTTGGTGCGAAGCGAGTCCGAAAGCCCACTGATCCAAGCCATAGGGGACTTTCTACTTTCTCTACTCGCCGTCGACAACAGCGCCACTTCGATGTGCGACTGTGTGCACTTCCGAATTTTGTTCATGCACATTCGACGGGCGATACTCACAGAGAAAAGCCGAAGTAAGGAAGTATATGGAAGGTGATGTGACCCGGGAACATTTGTATTTTGAGGAAATGGCATTCAATGAATAAATGTAATAAAAATTAATTACATTGCACATATATATGGGTGTGCACGTGCAAGTGCGCGAATAGGCAGCAGCCACTACTGGTTCGGATCCAACTTTTAAAGTGTAGACCAAGTCCCTATTATCCTATCTGAGCATAATGTTGATTCAAAGACAAAACATTTCTTAAAAGTAAGTTTGACCAGAAGCCTTTAGCAAGGTTTGTGTTGCCATTGATAATAGTAACTACACATTCAACAAGTAACCTTCAGGCCTGTGGTCAATAGGGGTGCAACTATAAAGTGAGCATGGGTGAGTTCTAGCCCACCGTGAAGTACTTTCAGCAACCCTACATACTCACCCAAATATCTTACACAAGAAATTTTCTAATGCCAATGAGCTTTGGCAGTAGAGATCAGTGCTCGAAGTTGAACATTGACACTTAGACGTCATTTGTCTCCTAATATATTTGTCTCGCAAAATTATACCACAATTTTAAAACAAAACACCTACTATGTTTGCAAAAACATAATATTTCACTTTGGTAGTGATTAAGAATTATGGAAAAAGGATATTAATAGCATATGCAGTTTATTACCAACTCCTAGCTTTAGTCAACCACTTTGTCATGTATCAAATTCCTCACGCAGACCTCCGTGACGAAATTGTTATTACATCGCGATACGACGCCAGGAGTCCCAGGTTCGAATCCTGGCCTGGGGATAGTTGTTCTTTGTGAGTGTTCCTTCATCAATTTCATTATATCATCACTCATTTTCATTATTGCTATTAGACAACAGTGGAAGAAAAGCGACGCTAAATACCAATAATACAAAAAGAGAAGTACAAAAAAATAGTCGTTTTTATATTCAAATAAAACCTTACATAGTTATACAGCACTCTGGAAATTATTTTAGAAGCATCTGAAAATAAGTGCATACTCTGAGGAGAGCTTTCCCTATTGTGAAACAAAAGTGACAGGAACAATGCAATGTGGCAAGCCAGTTTCAGCCCATAAACATTTCTCATCTCCCAGTAGGGTAGCGCTCTCGGTACTCACATTTGCATAAAATTGGTGCCTTTAGAAGCAGAAACTCAAAAAATTTAATACCCTACTACCTACCTCAGTGGTACTCAATGTTTGCGTCTCGTGTCACGCTGCAAACGTCAAGGCGATATTTCCACTCAAGCCACACGCGTTCCAACGTATCTACAGTGACGGTCCCGATGGCGGCAATGATACGACGTTTCATATCTTCCAGATCTTGAGGCAGTGGAGGTAGTACGTATAGAAGTTCCTTTATGTGACCCCATTAGAATAAGTCCTAGACAGTTAAGTCAGGGGACCTCGGTGGCCACTTGCAGAAAACAGCATCTTTGTTTCCGGAGCGCCCAATACATCTTCCTTCAAGTTTCTCATTTAGAAAATTCCGAACATCGAGATGGATTTAGGGATGTTTAACTGCAGGCTAGCTAGCTAGCTCTACACAGTTTGCTTCTAACAACAATGCCATTTACAATAACACATTAACAATCGAAAGATTTTTCCTATCTTCATTCTTTTATTATTATGCCATCTATTGTTGTAGTTAACACCAACAATTACACATCCGCAAGAATTCCTTGAGCTCTTCTTTCGAATGGTATCGGTATAAATTTCGTAATATACAAAATTAAAATTTTGTGGTCGTTTATAATCACGGAATGTTTTTGTAGACACGCTGTATATTCAATTATTGTAAATGAAAATATCCATATAGGATTTTCCAAGTAGGGAGAACGAAAATTTCGTTCCAGAATGTCAGAGTATCTCAATGTGAGTTTCGAAATTCCATACCTCTACTGAAAACTAATGACAACTCTATACAAAAATATTCTATTGACCATGTATTGAAAACCACGAATCTATGATTCCGGCAATCTTTCCATCGGGTTCCTTGGTTGGAAATATTCACAATTTCAGAAGCAGCAACATTTTGTTTTGAGTTCTCTCTTCCCATCTTCTCCATCTGAGAGTCATATAAAAGTTATTTCAGGGAGTTTCTCTCCTTCAAGGGTCGCCATCGAAGGAAAGGTCTTTGTTACTCACGGGGCACAGGGGAGAAGATGAAGACGAAACTAACTCTGAAATTCAGCTCTCTCTCTCTCTCTCTCTCTCTCTCTCTCTCCTCTTCTGCCCCCTCTCTCTCTTTCTTTCCCTCGATTCCCTTTGAAGAGCCAATATATTGAGAAGTCTAGTCCTCGGGCATCAAGATCAACCAGGACTACTCAGAACCCTTGAAGCCCACTTCATGGGAGGGGGGGGGGAGTCAGTGTCCAGAAAGTGAGGCTCCCCTCCATCCAGAAAACCTCTCCCCTCGTTCCGGAGGAAGAAAACAGACTAAAAAAATCTCGGAGCGTGATCGACATGAACGAGAGTCCAAGGTATTATAATGGAGTGCAACTATTTTCTCCATGCTGAATTCATGGGACAAATTGCTGTTATTCAGACCTCCCTCCTCTCTTAACCTTCTCTCGAACACGATTCAATCCAACTCGACACCACTATAGCTCTGAATATTACTGAAAAGTGTCTTTTGATTACAATTCGTATGATATTATCTTTCATTGTGATTACTAGGCTTCGGATAGTTATGCACTAAAAAACCTTTAAATATGCATGCAAATATGCTCTTAAATTGCTCGAAATATGCTCTTCCAATGTTCAAAATATGCATTTAAAATTTTAAAAATTTACATCAAACTCATAAAATTTAGCCATAGCTTGTAACTATTTATTAATTCCACTGTTTACATAAATAATCAATATGGTTTGGCTTACCTTATTGACAATTGACCATATTTTACATATGGTTTTTGTATATGTATCTTTATCATAAGTCCACTGTTTTTGACTTCACTGAACGTCACGATTAGCAGAAGGTGGAATTTTACCGGGTTGTCTCTCATTCTACTCAGCATGAAAGGTTAGCTACGTATTGTTTCAGATGCTCAAAAGTAAACGTCTGCCTGTTATCCACGAGAATACTTTTATACTCTGAAAACACTCCCTCCACATCACAAGAAACAATAGGCGCATGTTGTAATTTCAACAAATCTGAAACGTGCAGTTCACTTGGTTTTCCTTCATGAATAGAGTAAATTTCATTTAGGAGCTTGTAGCCAGAATTCTTCGTGAACACATACTGAATCATCTTTCTGAATTGCTCCACAGGAAAGGAAACTACGAATTTTCAGACAGAAACAGTAGAATATGCATTTGTAAGAAAAAATCGGTAAAATATGCAATATACGAGGGCCACTATTTATATTTTGTGCCTTGGCAACACTGATTGAAGTTAGGCGCGATTTGACGTTTGCACGGAATCGTCTGGCATTATTGACCATAACGTACTTCAAATGTTTTGGCAATAGCTTGATTTGTGTTGTTTATGTTGCCTTGGAGATTGCGCGACAACAATAAAATGGAATTAACTCGTGAACATTTTAGTGCGATGATTTTTTACGATTTTCGACGTGGATTATGAAGACAAGAGTGCATCGATCAACTTACTTCCACATTTGGCGATGAAGCCCCATCCTTAGCCACTGTGAAACGCTGGTATAACGAATTTAATCGTGGCCGCCATTCGCTCACCGACGAGATTCGCGAAGGTCGTCCAAAATCAGTTGTTGTTTAAGAAAACATTGATGCTGTGTAAAACCTAATACTGCAAGATCGTCATGTAACATACTGTGAGATTGAGGCAACCATAGGCATTAGTTCCACCAGCATATATAAAATATTACATGATCATTTAGATGTGAGAAAGGTATGTTCTCGTTGGATCCCACACAATTTGACAAACACTCAAAAAGACGCTCGCGTCAATTGGGGCAAACAAATGCTCAATAAATACAATCGTGGTGCTTCAAAAGACGTATATAAGATTGTAACAGGTGACGAATCATGGATATATGCATATGAGCCGGAACGTAAACAGCATTCGACTGTATGGGTGTTTCAAGATGAACCCAATCCAACAAAAGTTGTTCGCTTCGCGCTCGAAGCACATGGAAACAAATGGTCGCCTGTTTTTTCGGGAAAACTGGTCATGTGGCAACTGTGCCTTTAGAGGAACGTAGAACGGTCAACTCTGAATGGTACACAACAATTTGTTTGCCAGAGGTCTTCGGTCAAATACGGAAAACAAACAAACGCCGTCGGATCATTCTTCATCAAGACAATGCCAGCTGTCACACATCTCGTCTAACAACCGACTTTATGAACAGTCAAAAAATCGAATTGATGGGGCATCCGCCATACAGTCCTGATTTGGCACCCAATGACTTCTTCTTGTTCCCGAATGTCAAGAATAAATTGCGTGGACAACGATTTTCGTCGGCGGAAAACGCCGTTGATGCGTTCAAAAACCATATTATGGAGGTGTCCCAAGAAGATTGGAAAAACTGCTTTGACAAATGGTTCGAATGAATGCAAAAGTGTATTGACCATGAAGGAGAATACTTCGAAAAACAATAAAGCAGTTTTCAATGCCAAATTACTGTTTTTTCTCGTATTCTAAAGACACTGAAAATATGCATTTGCATTTTTTTTTCGATACTCGGTAGAGGCACATAGGAAGTTCGGATCTCACTTTAAACTACATATGTAGTCCCGATTGGCCTATACACAACTACTTTGGGAGGGAGGATTTAAGAATAGATGGGTAGACGAGCGAAAGGATTTCAAATGTATGAAACTGTTTGAAAAAAAATGTCAATATGTATCCAGGATGGAAGAAAATGGAAAGACGTTGAGAAATCAAAACGTTTGTAATGTTGTAGAGACTAATGAGGAAGAAAGCGAACTTTTCCGTGGAGATGTTGTCAGCGTAACGCACTACGAAGCCAGAGGTACCAGGTTCGAACCCTGGTGACCGTATGGGTATCAATGTGTTTGTCCAGTCATTCAGTCATACACGTCGTCACGATTAACGCAATAGGTAGAAAAACTACGTAAAATTACCAAATTCGAAAGAAAGAGAAAAAAAAGGTGATGATGATGGAGGATGAATGGTGAATTGATGAAGGACTTGGAGGAACAATCAGAATTAAAATTCCCATGTCTTACCAAGGGCACAACCGAGTCACTGTTTCGCACCGAACTACGCTAACCATTCAGCCATTTCTGGCAGGAAGGATAAGTGTCCACTCCCAAAAAAAAAAAAAAAAAAAAAAAAAAAAAAAAAAAAAAAAAAAAAAACAAGGGAAGGAATCTCCACGTGTCCGCTACTAAGAGGGCTTTCTTGTCAGCTTGATTATCCGCAAAAGGAAACGAACTTCCTTGACTTGAGAATTCAGACATGGAAAAAATGGGCTAAAAACCTTGTACTCTTTGGCGAAACTAGAGAAGAAAAAAATAACCATCCTAAATGCTGATCAATTTTGGATGGACGCCAACTAAGGTTGTAACGGGCATTTTTTGTGTGTCCGGACTCAAGTTTCAAAAAGAAAAAACGAAGAATTTTCAAAAGATGTGATCGTTAACCAACATTATCGCTTGGGCAAGAGTCTCTTCCAGTTCAGGGAGCAAATGCCGAGGGAGTTGGGGGCGGGGATAAAAAAGAAGTGATTGAACAGCGGCTGATCTAATGAAAGAACTTCGTTTCTTTAGGTACAGGTATTTCATCTCCAATTTCTTTACTAGATGGTTGGTGAGAACAGGAAAAGTACTAATGAAGAAAATCTGGAAAGTAATTTTTGCGGTGGGCACGACGTCTCCTGCTATTGGATGACACTCATGCTGTACGATGTAGGAAATTTCTTGTTCATTTAACTTTGTTACTTGTTACTTCAAGAAAGTACCACCTTTTACATGTAAACAGTAGTCTAGCGTTAGGAGACATAAGGCCAAGATGGATTACGTCAATTATATTTAGTTGCTATATTTTGGGAATGGAAATTGTAGACAACGTCCATATTTGGCGGTAAACTAATATAATCATTATCTTGATTATACATACTAAATTCTTTATGTAGTGGAAGATTATAGCGTTGTATGTGGAGAAACTTTTCGGCCTAATGATAATTCCACACTAAACCTGGACGGCTAGAGACCAAAAATTGATTTTGTAACTACGTTCTCCATCTGCAAATCATTAAACTGAATCGTAATATTGAAAGTAAAACAATAGTAATAGAATAATAAGCAGCTTAATTTTTTTTAAATAAGACGTGTTGCTTTATTCTTGGTTTTGTAGTGGTGATGAAATGTTAAAGGTATTAAGAAATCATGTATGGTTGATTGATTGATTTGCTTTATTCTACTTCGCTTTTCTGCCACTTTTGGCTAATTTGCGAAGATGGGTGTGAGTGATGACATGATGAAATTGATGAATGGACACTCACAAACATCCATGCCCGGACCAGGATTCGAAGCCTTGACCCCTGGTGTTGTAGCGCGATGTGCTAACCACTCCGCCACTGAGGACGGCTAACATGTATGGTTAAACCATGTTCAGATTAATTCAGCTAAGTGGAAGTCCCATAAGGCAAATCATCAACTGGGATTTTTGAAGTAAACAATTCAAAACATACTATATATTTGGCCTCATTTCACATCACTATATGTTATCAAATCGAATTAGGGTATTTTCGAGGAAATGTGTTCATTAATACAGGTAGTGAGTTACCTAAGAATTTCATAAATGGGGGAGGTATTACCTAATGGGGAGTAGTCATGGGTCTCTTATCAATCAGTGCTGTATTAAATTGAACATGACAATTTGTAGTTTTGTGAAATATTACACGAAATTTTATCGCGGCTTTCACAGTGAAAATTCTTCCGTTATCTCGGTCTTTGGTTCTGTATGAAACATCTTCCAGTACTTTCGGAGGACATGCTTATAAATATCATTTTGGAAGTCACAAAAATGCTCCCTCCGTGTCCTTCCAATCCGGAACCTAGTTGTATAAACCAAGAAAAAAGGTCTTAAGACGTGTAAGAACTTCCTTTGAAAGCACATATTGCGTGATTGGTCAGGTTCTTCAACACACCATACATGACGCAAGAAATTCTCGTTAGATTGCCTAAGTCCCATGACGTCACCTCAATTGGCAACGACCTGCGCACCATCTAGCTTTGCTTATTAGAAGCAGCGGCACAACAGCGTCGCGTTAAATTTTTTGGATTGCCCTTCGACAGTACGCTATTGAAATTTCACTTATGCAAAATAATTCCACAGAAATAACCGAAGCAGTGAAACGGAAGAAAAAATAACGAGAATTAATCTCGTAGTTTAATGCACTAGAAATGCATTTCCAGAGGTGACGGATTGAGCTTTCCTAAAAAAAAAAACAGACCATAGCCCTTTGTGCTCCCTATGGCTAGCCATCGGAGCCCTTAAGCCAGGCACGTATTCCGTTCTTTCGCGTTTACCCATTGGCGTTTGACGACCTGGCCTCGTCGTAAGGGCGAGGGAGTAAAAGTTTCATCGCCCGGGGAGCATTCCGTCGATGTCCACTTAAGCCGTTTCTCATTGCCCTTAAATAGATTTACGTTCTTTCCGAAGGATCCATCAAATTTAATTACATCAGGCTCTGTCCGCATTATCTTTAACTTCTCTTTCTTTCTTCGATTTTTTACCCAGCTCTGTTTGTTTCTTGTAGGTCTCTGCATTCGTCTTGTGCTTCAATTTCCATAAACTATGACAGCGAATGTCTGAAAGTCGCATTCTTGAAGTTTTCGAATTTCTTTCTACGAAATCAGTTCTTCTGTTTGTAAAGTAGACAACACTACAGCATATTCTATTATGGGTTTGGTCTTCTAACTGCGGTTGTTGCAAGCGTGAGTGTGTTAACCAAAATATGCTGAAAGAATCACTATCAGAGGGATAAGGAGATTAGAAGAAAGAGAAAATGATAGAGAAAAAGATAAAGAATGAAACAGAGAAGACAAATGGAGATAAAGGAAAAATTAAAGAGGCAGGAAGAATGGTGGAACGCTACAAAGAAAGAGACAGAGAACAGAAGAGAAAAGTAGAGGAAGGGTATAGAGAGATATGAAGAAAGAGCGAAAGATGAAGAAAGAAACAGATAAAGACAAATGGAGATAAAGTAAGAATGAAAGAGACAGGAAGAATGATGGAACGCTGCACAGAAAGAGACAGAGAAACAGAATAGAAAAATAGAAAAAGGGGATAAAGAGATAAAAAGAAAGAGAAAATGAGAGAAAATAGCGGAAGGAGGAAAGAAACAGAGAAATAGAAATGGCGAGAAAGGAAGAATGAAAAAGACACGCAGAATGATGGAATGATACAAAGAAAGAGATAGAGAAACAGAAAAGTCAGAGGGAGGGGAAAAACAGAGGATGAAAGAGAGAAACAGGCAATCAGTAAAAGAAAGAGTGGGAGATTTGGAAAGTTAAACGTGGAAAGAAAGACAGGCAGTAAAAAAGACAGAAATGTGAAAAGAAAAATATACTAAGATAGAAAGTCTAAAGGAGAAAGAGAAATATACAAATTAGAAAAAAAGATAATCTTACCACTCATAATCGCCGAACTAAAGCCCATCTGAATAGATTTCGTCCACCCTTGGACCCAGCAGAACGAATTTCTCTGGTCACGACACTGGCTGGGTGTAACTTCACTTGGACGATGTACTAGGGTCATCTGTTGAAGAAAAATTCCAGTCACTTATTTGGTATTCAGAGCAAGGATTATCCACACGATGGTATGAATATTTTTTAATAGTATGTTGCAATGTTTGTGTAACTGAATATAAATGAAACCTGCCATACCCCTCATGAACACTATAGGTATTTTCTACTCTTACGGCGGGCGCCCTATATGCTGGCAAGGGAAGTGACGAAGCGACCAATCCAGCGCGATAAGAAACGCAGCAAACTGTAGAACGAGGTGCGTGGTGCACCTCCCCTCCTCGAGCTTGTAACTCTCGGCGCCACCCCTGTTGTCTGGTTGGTCTGCGGCGTATTCCCCGTTCCCCACTACCCTTGCCAGCATGAGGGCCGCCTACCGTAAGATTAGAAAAGACCTGTAGCAATACACTGTGAGGGGAACACCATTTCAAGGTCACACCACCTTCCACGTATTAAAGGAGAGAAATCGTGCCAGAGAAAAAGAGATAGAAAAATATGTTAAACTAGCAGGAAGGGAGAGAGGGAGGGGGAAGGGAGGGGAAGGGAGAGAGGGGGGAAGGGAGAGAGGGGGAGGGGAGAGAGGGGGAGGGGAGAGAGGAGGAGAGAGGTAGAAGGAGAGAGATGGAGGTGGGAGAGAAGGAGGGGAGAGAGAGAGAGGGGAGTTAGAGAGAGAGGAAGACGAGGAGAGAGCGGGAGAGAGAAGGTACGGAGCAAGCGCGCGAGAGAAACAAAAACCTACAGCGAGGTAGAGAGAAAGATAAATTGTAATGTTTTGTAGACAAGAAAAGGGAGGAGCCTCCCCAATGGCACAGTGGTAGCGTCATTGCCTTGTAATCGAGGGGTCCCGGGTTCGATACCCGGTGGAGGCACAAGTGGTTCGGATCCCACTTTAAACTGTAGGTCCAGTCCCGATTAACCTTACTGTGAATAAAGTGGACTTAAAACACCAACTCAAACCAAAGAAAAGGGAGATAGGAAAGCTGTAGACATTTTGAAACAAAGGACGAGAGAGATAAACAAGGAGTAATTTGAGAGGAAACCTATTGTATAGTAATTGACACGTAAAAGCCTAGTCACCATGCCAGAAAAAGTATTGAGGATGCAGGTTGGGTGGGGGGAAGGGGGACAAATATATTCTGCGAGTAATCACATTTAAAATGCCTAGAAGTCACATTAAAACACTTTTGAACCCAAAGAGTATTTAACTACTTTCTGTTGCTAACTGGGATGATATGTGACGCGGATTCTTCGACCAGGGAGGCGTTTGCCCCTCACTAAGCTTCCTTTAAAGTGCGTCACTGTCAAAAAGCCGTGATAATTCATTAATAAATGATATTGCCCCAGAGCTAAGAAAAAATCTCCACGAAATGATTTAATTGGTATCGACAAGAGCTTCGTACCGCGTCAATACAATCCCCCGTAACCCGTTTAGTAATTATGTAAATGGATCGCGAAATGCAATAGTTTTATTAAGCTGATTAGCTTCAGGCCACGCACGTAGTAAACATAATTTGCGGAAAATCAACATATCACAATATGTGGAGGTGGAGAATTACAAAAAGAATTGTCTCTCACAATAACGTACCTCATTGTTTGAAGCTGATGAGAGTGAGCCGGCCTCCATGACGGAGTGCTTAGCACAGCCCGCTACGACGACAGAGGTCCCATGTTCGAATCCCGGCCAAGACATTGAAATTCTTTCTGAATGCCACTTCATCAATTTCATTATACAGGGTGATCGAAAAGTCCCCGAACCCAAACTTCAATTATTTTTTTCGCCGGTCGTTATTATGATAATGTCAAAATTTCTGTGGAAGCTGGTTTGCGAGGGTCTTGGCTGTACACGACACAAGAGATGGCGCTGGGGAGTGGCGCTAGCAGTCGTGGCGAGGAAATGAACTACGAGCAGTGCTGGTAACAAAATAATCACGCCAGTTGCAAGGATGACTTTGTCGTTGGAGGAGGATTTTTTTTCGAAAACCGAGTGAATTCTATTGTGTACCAGGACATTATACAGCAGTTTATCGCGCTTTTGTACGCCGATGAACGAGATGTGTGGTTGCAACAAGACGGGGCAACATGCCATACGTCCAATGCCACCATGGCAGTTCTGCGTGAATTTTTTGATGACCGCCTGATTTCATCAGGGCTTTGGCCGGCAAGATCACCTGATTTAACAACACCCGATTTTTTCTTGTGGGGTCACAGTTTAGGTTAACTGTTGGTTTGGTTTACCTGATTATTTTGTTACCAGCATTGCTCGTAGTTCATTTCCTCGCCACGACTGCTAGTGCCACTCCCCAGCGCCATCTCTTGTGTCGTGTACAGCCAAGACCCTCGCAAACCAGCTTCCACAGAAATTTTGACATTATCATAATAACGACCGGCGAAAAAAAAATGTGAAGTTTGGGTTCGGGGACTTTTCGATCACCCTATATTATCCCACATCCTCGCGATTAGACAAAAGTGGAAGAAAAGCGAAGTCAAATAAACCAAATCAAATCAAATAGAAGAGATATTATTGGTCGAAGATTTGTCAGAAAAATAAATCTTCGGTGTTATTTAAATTTGAGATCGTTATTCTGCCGTCTTCAAGAGAAGAGTATATTTTCCGTGCATTGAAGGAACGGTGATGTCCAAACTCAAGACGTCCCAATTCAGGAACTATGACGAAGTTCCCAATTCAGAAACCGATATTTTAACGTGGAATGTTTGAAGTGGAAGATTCCCAACTATGGAACCGCTGCCTTGGGAGGCCAGGGGGAGGTAAGGACCGGCATTTTTAGGTTCTTTTTGTTACTGTACGTTACCCTGAAACATCCATTAGCAGAAATTATACTGTGCTTTACGGGGAGTTTCTTCTTTCCTCTAATATATTTTCAGTATATTGCAGATTTTTTGTGTATGTTAGGTTAAGTTACCGGTTGCACAAGTGTACGTAATGTCAATTATTTCAAACACCAATTCATAATCCTCCGAAGCAATTAGTAGGACATCCTGAGTTGGGAAGACATTTCACCGAAGTATCTAACTGGTGTAGACCTGTTCCTAAATGGGACTCTCTTCATTAGAATTCCCACAGTTCCTGAGAAGGGAAGACATTTCACCGAGGTATCAAAATGGTATAGAACTGTTCCTGAAATGGGATTGTTTCATTGGAATTCCCATAGTTCGTGAGTTGGGAAGACATTTCACCGAGGTATCAAACTGGTATACACCTGTTTCTGAAATAGGACTGTCTTCATTGGAATTCCCATAGTTCCTGAGTTGGGAAGACATTTCACCGAGGTATCTAACTGGTGTAGACCTGTTCCTAAATGGGACTCTCTTCATTAGATTTCCCATACTTCCTGAGTTGGGAAGACATTTCAACTAGGTAACAAACTGGTTTAGACATGTTCCTGAAATGAGACCGTCTTCATTGGAATTACCATAGTTCCTGAGTTGGGAAGACATTTCACCGAGGTATCTAACTGGTGTAGACCTGTTCCTAAATGGGACTCACTTCATTAGAATTCCCATAGTTCCTGAGAAGGGAAGACATTTCACCGAGGTATCAAAATGGTATAGAACTGTTCCTGAAATGGAATTGTTTCATTGGAATTCCCATAGTTCCTGAGTTGGGAAGACATTTCACCGAGGTATCAAACTGGTATACACCTGTTTCTGAAATAGGACTGTCTTCATTGGAATTCCCATAGTTCCTGAGTTGGGAAGACATTTCACCGAGGTATCTAACTGGTGTAGACCTGTTCCTAAATGGGACTCTCTTCATTAGATTTCCCATACTTCCTGAGTTGGGAAGACATTTCACCTAGGTAACAAACTGGTTTAGACATGTTCCTGAAATGAGACCGTCTTCATTGGAATTACCATAATTCCTGAGTTGGGAAGACATTTCACCAAGGTATCAAACTGGTATAGACCTGTTTCTGAAATGGGACTGTCTTCATTGGAATTCCCATAGTTCCTGAGTTGGGAAGACATTTCACTGAGGTATCAAACTGGTATAGACCTGTTTCTGAAATGGGACTGTCTTCATTGGAATTCCCATAGTTCCTAAGTTGGGAAGACATTTCACTGAGGTATCCAACTGGTTTTTAGACCTGTTCCTAAATGGGACTCTCTTCATTAGAATTACCATAGTTCCTGAGTTGGGAAGACATTTCACCGAAGTATCTAACTGGTGTAGACCTGTTCCTAAATGGGACTCTTTTCATTAGAATTCCCATAGTTCCTGAGTTGGGAAGACATTTCATCGAGCTATCAAACTGGTGTAGAACTGTTCCTGAAATGGGACCGTCTTCATTGGAATTACCATAGTTCCTGAATTGGAAAGTTCTGAATCGGGTATATATCGTAAGAACGAAGTTAATGTAAATAAAACTAGGTGTCTTCTGGGAATTTTTTTATTGTTTCCCTGTGCTGTTATTTTGCCCATGAACATCTTGTTCGTAACTGCACAGCTGCTACATCGTCAATATAGCAGTTACATTGAGCTTTACGGCTTAATCACATGTACAATATTCGATTTCGCCACCGAAATTACCAGATTCGAGTCTCGGTACTGACATTCG
This sequence comes from Lepisma saccharinum, assembly GCF_977018435.1. Taxonomy (NCBI): domain Eukaryota; kingdom Metazoa; phylum Arthropoda; class Insecta; order Zygentoma; family Lepismatidae; genus Lepisma; species Lepisma saccharinum. The sequence continues at coordinate 18,875,682 of NC_139234.1, forward strand.
TTTTTTTATTGTTAGTGTTCATTCATACATTTAATTAAATCATCATCCTTCGACGCGATTACCAAAAATAACAAAACAACAAATACCCTCGTACTGTACTCCTAGTTACAAGATTCATGCATAGCAGGAATATTATAATGATCTTAAACTATTCATTCACTTATTTCTTGTGCAAGAATGATTGTATTCGAATAGGTGCATTAGTGTTACAGCTCCACACCTACATACAAACGCACTACTAACTCGCGAGGCCCGTCGAAGTCCGAGACCTTTTGCTTGTTTGATTGATAGATTTAGTTTATTTCACGTCACGTTTCTGTGTCTTTGGGTTAATCGTGACGATGGAAATGAATGACGATAAGATGAAATGAACGAAGGCGCAACCATGAACACATATGGGCGATACAACACAAAAAACGCAACCTCGTTACTCTGCAAAGTGCATTCCAAGACGTAGTACGTGAAAGAGAGAGGTTTACATGTAGGTGCCTTTAGCGAAGGGTTTTCTTTACTCCTCCTCCCCCCTCCCCGCCAAGGTCCTGTTCGTCTGCACGCTTAGCATATCCCTAACGGAGTTCTTGTGTGTGTATATTTTGTTCACATGATTAATTGAAAAAGTTTTAGTGTTTTTTTTGTTTTTTGCATACTTGTATTAAAATAGTGCTTATGTGAATGTGTTACCATGATAAAGAACTGTATTTTGGTCCTTTTTTGCCGTGCATGCCACTGTAAATATGAACTACTCTTGCTTTTATTACAATTATTAATATGTACTGATAAAAAAACTTTTATATATAAGCTGACCTCCGTGGCGGAGTGGTTAGCACAGCTCGCTACGACGCCACAGGTCCCAGGTTCGAATCCCGGCCTGAGCATGGGTGTTCTGTGTGAGTGTGTCTGTTCATAACTTTCATCGCAACCTCATCTTTGAAATTAGTCAAAAGTGGCCAAAAAGCTAAGTGAAGCAAATCAAAATCAATCAATCAATATAATATAGGACCACGTGTTGTGAATTCATTGTAGAAATTGGACGCGGTGGTGTATCTGTCCCCTCAAGTTCTCAGCATGAAGTATCAATAAACAATTATTACAATTACAGCTACAGTAGAATTGAATTGAATTGAATTTAAAATTTTGGGAGCGTCAGTACTTAGGCTATTTTGCTCCCAACACATTATACGGGGGACAGCCCCTTATCATTACAAATAACAACTCTAACGTTGCCTAACTAAAAATGTTAAAATGTTCTGACTTCTGTTAAAAGCTGAGGCTGGAAACGGGCACTCAGCACACACAAGGACAGAAAACAGGACAACACACACAAAATTATACTGGCCATAGGGCCAGTCGCCAGAGCCTCGTTAGTCGTTAGTCCAGGGTGCACTACATGGAAGTGAGGTTGACTTTTGGGCACCTACGTGGAAGGTACCCCTTACACCTCCACAGCTACAGTAGAAAATCGTAACTTGAAATGTAAATATGTTGCTCTCAATATATTATTCTACTCCTAAGATATTTTATCCGTGTAATTTTATACTTTTTTACTTCACTTTGTGCTGTATTAGATTTTACACTGTGATCGGTACTATTATTGTCGTTGTTGTTATTTTTATTTCGAGGATACTTTTTGGCTTAAACCCATCAAAACCCTTGACGTAATGGAGAATATCGGGATTGCAAAGTTTGTGTCGTGAACGCAGAGCCAACTTGTACAATTCAGTTGTTTTTTTTTCCCTCCACTTCCATTTTCCGTTTGAAACGCCCATTCCCAGCTACGATGTGTGAACCATCTTAGTCACTGAATCCGCCTGGCAGAAATCCATGTCGGACGCCGATGATAGAATGTTTGAATCTCTGTGGGGCAGTGGCAGCGGACAAGAATTCTCTCCACCAACAATTTAGCCGGCGAATCTCCTCCACAGACACATTTGGCACCGTGCCAACGGCTCCGCTCCCTGGCACTGGAAGCACTCCAGCATTACCTGACAACTACCTGACTAAAAGCGAACAGCGCGGGGAGAGAGGGGGCTCGACCAAACGCGACCCCGGAAAGAAGAGACATTAGGCAGTTTGAAGGTTTCTCCCGTGTGATGTGGCGAAAGTTAATGATCAAAGAGCGAGCCGCGCTGAAAGCAGGGCACGGAGATGGACAAAAGTGTCGAGGTGGGGGATTTAAGTGCTTTATTCAGCCAATGTGTTAACTTTTCATGCAAAGTTGAGTTTTGTTATTCATTATTAACTTCAGTCCTTACTCTTAGAGCTTGCATAAAAATCATTTATGCCGCGCACAGGAGAGAAAATTGTTTTTGGATTTCAAAAGGTGATCGTAGAAATACTTTATTTCAAGTTTCCTCTTCTGCTAGTTTTGGCTAATTGCTCTGTATTTCCTTCTTCGTCTCTCTATATACACATTTATCACTTTTATTTGTTCTCTATTAAATTCATTTATTTTAACTTACTCTTTGGTTTTCTCTTTCTCTTCCTCTGATTCTATATTCATCACTTTCTTTCCTTCAATCTCTCTTTCTTCTATTTCTTTACTCCCTTTTCTGATTTTCCTTTCTTCCTGTTTCACTGTTTTCATCATTAATCTATCTCTCTCTTTTATTCCTCTTGCTATATTATTTCACTCTTTCTTTCTGTTTCTCCATTTTCTTCACATTTCTATGCTTCTTTATGTGTCTCTTTCTCTTTCAATTCTTTCTCCCTTTCTTCCTCTTTCTAATCTCCTTCATTTTTCTCTTTTTATCTCTCTTTCTCTGATTTTCTATGTCTCCACTTCATTCATTCTTTCTTTTTCTCTCTCATTATCTATTTTGTGCTACGCTAAATTATTTTTTAAAAAGCTTCATGTTCGCTATTTGGGTGGCTTCAAAGATGGGAGGAGACTCCTTTAAGGTGGGAAGAACCACTTAATACCGCAAAGATAAAATTTAAAAAGTTCAATCTACTCCATCATCAAAATTTTCATTGATGGACACCTGTGTCCGTGTGAATGAACATTATACTCGTACCAACACAGACAATTCGGAAACTGCGGCATTTAGGAAACTTAATTTTTGGGGATTGCGATCGCTTTAAAATAACAGTGTATTACGACATTGATTGACATCATTGGTACGTGCTGTACAGTGGGATGCATGACTATTACCGTGGAAATTGTCCATCACCATGTTCGTGCACTTTATTTAAACCAATAAGAGCTTCAAGAATTAATAGAAAACTCAAAACAAGCTGTTGACAACTTCTGCACCAGAATACATAAAAATCCATCGCTTAAACACATAGTCATGTAGAATTTGGACGGTAATACTTATGGATCCCATTGTACGTGCAAATTAACAATCAATATCACGTGGACTGTAATAATCAAGAAGACCAATCAAAGCTTAACAATTGTCGGTTTCCATAGCGACTGCACCCATTCAACGTTCTTTTCACTTTCAGCATTAGCTCTTCACCTTTGGCTAGAAATTGCTAAGAAATAGGCAATGTAAGCCGACAAAATGGCGACGACGACTGTTCACAAAATGAAGGTAAGATGTCACATCAAGTAGCAGAAGTTTGATTGATTTTAAATTATCATTATGCTACAAGAAAAAAATGTTGAAAGTTGTACTTAAATATCCTCAAGCTTCTTGTTTCCCATAAATCTCATAGTTCAAATATCGGCATGACAAATGTTGAGTAATTGACTGTTCATTGGATGATTAATTAATTAGAATCTAGAACTACAATATGGACAAGACTAACTACTGGTGAAAGTCCGGAAGAACTGTCTATTAAATTTATTTGCCCGATCTGACATGGAGGTGAGTTTGCAGATGGAATTCAATCCAAATGTGCAAGAAACTAACACCATTTTGAGAAATTTCCCGTCGCCCTGCTCGTCACAATTACCCCTGACGAAGGAGAAGGGATTTCGAACTAAAAGTTTGTTTACCTTCAATTTATGTTCACTCACTCACTCACTCTCTAGCATTCATAAACGCGAAGATTTATGGCTGCAGCAATACAAGCCTTTCATCTGTTTCTATCCCGGGCAACACCAAGCCAATCTTTTCCATCCTTACCGATTTCCTTTAGGTTCATCTCAACGTTATCCCTCCAACCTTGGCCTTCCTACAGGTCTCTTACCATCAGGTTTCTCAACAAGAATTCTGTAAACTCTTCTTTCCTCTCCAATTCGTGCCACATGGTCTGCCAATCTAAGTCTTGTTAATTTAATCATTCTAATAATATCTGGAGATGAATACATATTTACTTTCTATTCAGTTAAATTAACCGGACTTGGATCTACAGTTCAAAATTGGATCCGAACCACGTCCGCCGGGCGTCAACCCGAAATCCCTTGATAACAAAAGGACAGTGTTATCACCATCGGTTAGACACGAATTTCGAATAAAAGTTTCGAGCAAGAGGTCCTTAAAGAGGATGGCAGCTGTCGTTAGGATTGATAGGTATAGTTCGACAAGTGTTCACATACCACACATGTGATGCAAGAGGAATCTATTCATTCTCATCACTCATGTCTAAATCATGTTTGTGCTCTTCCAGCTTTGCCCATTTCTTCTTGTAAAGAAAATATGATGGAATAGTTCGTTTTCACCTCGATCCCTGGTTTGTTATGAAAGAATGAATATTTATTTAGAGCCTGGTATGATTTAAGAACGAAGTATACAAGAAGTTGTGGACACTATTTATACCGTCCTGTACTTATTTATGCAAACTCCTATTCGTTCGGAAGTTATAAGCAAGTTTCCAAGAACGTGTAAGTTTTACTTGGGTGGAGAGGGCAAGAAAGGGTGGGTGGTGTGATCAACATCGCGCTCCAGACCGCTTTCAAAGAGAGTAGGTGAATCTCAGAACCGCTCCATGCAGGGACATTAAATTATAAAATTAGAATTCTGTTATAATAATTATAACTAAATTTTACCCCTCTTCCAAGACATTGGGATGGCTTGCTCGTGAAACCTCTTTAAATAAGTCACCGTACCCACACATATTTCCAGAAAGTAATTTATGTCAACTTGTCAGTTGTGCAAAGGTTCATGGTACTCCTTTTTTTCTTGAGAGTAGCGTTTTTCATCTCCTCCTACAACTTCCGCTAACTGTCAGAGTTGTGCAATAAGTAACGATCTAAGACTTTGATGATTCGGACAACTTTGAAAGCAAAAACTCGCCGTTAAACATCCATTAAGTTCGCGTGTCAGATGGTTAACCGCGTACGTTGAGTTACCAGAGTGTTTATCTTGGCAACCGTGTGTTGATGTACGTGTCCATCATGTCAAGAATCATTAAGGACTCCCAAGGCATTTGCAGATACGATGTACCGCACGTAGGATGTTTATTTAGGGAGTCTTATCTTCTCCCTCTCAATAATAATAATAATAATAATAATAAAAATAACGTCAAGCGTTCGTGAACCATTTGTACACAAATATACATAAAAGTGGTGTCAGTCATAATTAGGGCTCGAAAGTTGAGGACATATAAATTGCCCCAAAAAGACCTATAAAAGACCTAAAAATGTAAAAAAAAAACGGAAAAAGGGACATATAAATGTGATCCAAACTAATTAATAACTTCAGTTTTAATTACATATTTAATGAATATGCGCGGCACCTCCTTATCTGACTTGAGATCTTTGCAGGCGCGTGCTGTCTGGTCATATACACAGTGCTGAAAGCTTCAAAAGTTCCCACTTACAGCGCGACCTTCCAGAGAAGTTACGGTTAAAGGACCTTGCACTGTACCTGCTTCAGTCGTCATGGATGGTTCATATATATATATATATATATATATATATATATATATATATATATATATATATATATATATATATATATATATATAGCGTGTCCACGCTAGAGGGATCGAGAAATAAATGCTCGCCATTTAAAACCAGATAAGGATATTGCTGTATTTTTCATATAACAGGAAAGGGAAACTCTCCGAGATTGTGCAACACTGTTTTCAGACATCTACACGGTCGCGCATGCGCGTCAATAGCTTTTGTCTCGAAAGGAATCCAGGCGTCATTCAGTAGTCGATCGCGCAGTGGAAAACATGTGGACACCGCAACAGAAAGTTCAGTGCGATTTGACCCCTTTGATATTTTTTTTTCTGGGGATATGTTAAGGACGTTGTTTATCAAGGAGACAGACCAAGAAATTTGCAGGAACTGAGGGGCCGCATCACAAATGCAGTAGCGCTTGTGACTCCCCAAATGCTAGAGAACACTTGGCGGGAAGTTGAATACCGTTTAGATGTGTGCAGAGCCACCAAAGGTACACATATCGAGTTGCATTGAACATCATCTGAAACTCGGTGAGTTTTCTATCAAGTAAAAGTAAAAGTTTATGTTACCAATACACTCTGTTCACTAGAAATTATCACTTATTTCTCCATCCCTCTAGCGTGGACACCCTGTATATATTTCATTTATTTCTTTACGACAGAAAGGATGTTTAAGAGGTGATGAACTGATGATGATTCGAATTGAGAGTGGACAGTAAAAAAAAAGGTAGTCGAAAGAAGATGAAGTTGCAAAAAAAGCCATTAAGACCTAAAAAAGGACCAATAAGCCAAAAAAACGCAAAAGGCAAAAAAGGACCCACCTTTTTCTGGCCTACAATGACACAAAATTAACATATATTATGTTGGGCCTCGTCTTCGGACACTAGGAAAAAAAATGATTTTTCCTCAACTTACGAGCCCTATTTATAAGTAACAATTACAATTTTGAGATTAGTAACCGTTACTGAATCTCAGTTACTTCTGCAAGTAAGTAATAACGAATTTAAGAGTTACTTTTACAGTTGCTTTACGTTTCAATAGCGATGACCAAAGTTATGATTTTTCTAAACTTTACATTATTATTAATATTATATTTTACATTTTCTACAGGGTGGCATATATCGTATCTAGCAATGTCAGTTTGACCAACCTCAATGGTGGAATGGTTAGCACTACGACGCCAGGGGTGTATGGTTGGAATTCCTGCCTGAGCATGAGTGTTCTTTGTGAGTTTCCATTCATCAAATCTAATACGCGTATACTGTAACTACACATATAAACCTGGAAACCGATATTCTGAGAATATGACGCCCTGGTTTATTTAAAGGTACTAAGACAACAAGCGCCTACTCCTGAAAGTAGGGCGGGTAGAGTTGGACTTTTTCAGACCCCCTTTAATTCATCAAAATCATCATATCATGACTCATCCTCATTTTCGCGATTAGCCAAAAGTGGCAGAAAATTTTATTTTTATTACTCCATATAAACCATATACATTGGTATTTAGAGGGTTCAGTACAGTTCAGATAAAAAATATAATTACGAAATGTCTATAATTTACAATCTAGATATTCACTAACGCTATAATATTCCTTATTAACTACTCCCTCTGTCCCATAATTATTGTCCGGTACACTTTTGTTTATTGTCCCATAATAATTGTCCGATATGCAAACTGTGACATTGGTGTATACAGAAGAAGAAAATGAAACACGGGAATGAGTCATACAACGTTATTACTCAATGATCAGTACAAATTGGCCGATCAAGTATCCAAAAGAACATAAATAAAAAGTCACCATTTTGGCATACCGGACAATAATTATGGGACAGAGGGAGCAATAGTTTCTAAATTTGTTTTTGAAACTTGTCATATTTTCTGCTTTAATATCATTTGGTAGGTTATTGAATATTTTAAATGCCATCTGTTCTGGTCCATCTTGAACTAATGTTAGCCTGGTGAAGTATTGCTTTAGGAGCTGTTTATTTCGGGTGTTATATGTATGTTCTATCGAACTTCGTAGCGCGATATTTTTCTCGTATATAATGCCATTTATATTTGTACAGTGAAGGGAAGGTTCATTTTGTATTTCTTATTTCCACGATTCCCTAGTCTTTGTTCCTCCTAATGGCTTGCTTTGTTTTCTAAATGCTTCTAAACTTGCCGGCGAGTTCCCCTAGAATTCTATTCCATAATAGTGAATGAAACATTGCATAATATACCTGAATTAGTGAATTTGTATTAAGTGTTTGTTTTAATATGCTCAGTGCAAATATTTTGGAATTTAGTTTTTTAACAAGTATTTTTACGTGGTTTGACCAATTTAGATTTTCATGTATAGTTACTCCTAAAAATTTTGTTTCGGTAACTAATATTACTGGAAGATGGCTATTCTTTACTACATCTTTAGTTTTACTGTTTTGTTTAGTGTGAAAAAAACAGGAAATTTGTTTTCTGTTCGTTCAATAGTAATTTGTTACTCTTAAACCAAGATTTCACATTTCTCGTTGTTTTTCCAATGTTGGCTTTTAATCGTGGGAAGTAAAATAAAGCAAACCAATGTCAGTTGGTAGCCCTGTCTGAACAAAGGAGCGCACGTGCAGGTATCTCCCATGCTTAAGCAGTTGAAATCAGTACCACGGAACGTTGACCTGCTCAGACACGACAGTGGACGCGTTCATCCGAACAGATTCCATTCAGGAGTCGCAACGGGCACAGCGACGGTCCAATGAGGACCGTGTCCGAGCGACATAGCATGATGATACGATCGAAACAATGGAGAGCCAACCCCCTTAAAGATAATTCTCAATCTTGAACATGTAAAGAGCGAATTTGGTGACCCGAAGGATTAGTCGAATGTAGACTTGATTCCACATGAATTATCCCAATAATCGCTGTTCGTGGGGAATTTGCAATCGAATGAAATCGTTACAGATCGTTTACCTGTCCCATCTCCTACCATGGGCCCGTTCCGAAAGTCGCACGAGTTTAACGTGTTAAACGAGTTATGGTAACTGGCTGTCCCATAAGTGCGTTTCGTGAGTTTCGTTATGCTGTCCCAAAAGTCGCATTCCGTGCAAGAACAAGATTCACCAAACGCACGGGCCAGGAGGCTGGTTTGTTCGGTGAGAATCGTCTGCTGCCTACAGACAACGCGCGTACTGATGGATTCAAACTGCACTAGTTCGGAAAATGTATTATAATTTTAACAGATAGTGAGTGATATGAAGCAACATGCACAAGATGAGTGTGTCTATGACCGTTCTCAGAATGCGATTAAAATGAGTAACAGTGCCCACAGTAGAGTTTATTTTTGCCATAAGGACATTCCTTCCGCTGGACACCATGTGGAAACTTTCTCCAAACGAAACGCTGCGCCTGCGCTTTCGCCTAGAGTGTCCCATAAGTCCGTAAAATAACTGGTTTCACCAGATTCACGAGACCAGTTACTTTCGTTTAATGCGTTCGTTTCGTTAAGACTTTCGGAACGCACCCCATGTAACACCTCGCAATTATGCAAGACTTTATTGTATTGTATTTATTTATTGCGACTTGTTTATCATGGCGAAGTTAAGGCTTTGTGCCCTTTTCTACCACTTAACCATGTTTACATCGAAATATCAGTTCACGAAAATTAGAAAATAATTTAAACCATTACGTAAAAAGGGAAATATGAGAAACAAGGAAAGATAAATATAGAGTTGCAAAGAAAATAAATTACATACAGGAATAAAAGTCTAACCTATACTAATGGGAATGTAACAAAAAAAAAACACTAACGCTCACATATTCATGACCAGTGGCGGCGATTGGGTTTCAAAACCGGGGGAGCAAGGTGCCAAAACTGGAGAGGCAAGGACAGTATATTTCGCTTCGTAGATAAGGTTTAGCATAGTGCGGGGGCAAAAGTGGCGAAAAGTGGGGGGAACTGCCCGCCTTGCCCCCCTAATCGTCGTCACTGTTCATGACAGTAATTTGGAATTTTGAAATATTAGGCTGCACTTAACTGTATTCAATTTGTCCGTAGCATATAAGCTAGCACTATTTGTGCCCAGTAAAATATGTTTTAATTGTGTCTTGAAGACATATGCTGAAGATGCGTTCGCTGCAACCAAAGACGGGAAGTGGAAATGAAAGATTTTGAATAAAAATTTGAGCTATTTGTCCATGTTATCATAACTACATCATTTGGGAAGGGAGGGGAGGGTTCTGAGGTAATGTAGGATATGGATACCCCAAATACATCTGCGTACCTCAAAGTTTTCTTGAGTAACTATTAGTGAAAAGCAATACGAAAGTGTTCTCCACCTATTGCAAGGAAGCAGGGTTAGCCTAGAAGAAATAGACAATTTAAACGCTTTATAAATTGAAATTTGTTCGTTACATCAGAAAGCATTTAGTACTGTTGTATAGAGAAAGTCTTCAAGTTTACGACCTCCGCCTTTCGTTTGTCTTCGTGACGTCAGTATCACGTGAGCAGCCTTGACGTAAGTCGAGCAGTATGGCCGCTAGCCAGTTGGAGAAGGCTTTCTGCGTGATTGAATTTGCTAAAACAAATTCTGTTACTATCTTGCAGCGTCGTTTTAGAACACTGTATGGCATACAACCACCCACAAGGCAGTCCATCTACGATTGGAGCAAGAAATTTGAGGAAACTGGTTGTCTGTGCAAGGGGAGAAGTGGACTATCGCATTGGTATCTGTCGTGTCACAAAAGGGGCATACATGGAACACTTGTAACTTACCAATGTAAACTTCAGGACGTACTCTTCAAATCATGTATTTCAGCCCTATTATTAAAACTCTTCTTTCTGTAAAACTTTGAAAGTGTATATCTTTTAGGATAACCCTGTATATAAAACAACGTAACTTGGGCCTTTCATGTGTGTTAGATCTGGTTTTGTTTTACCCATGAATGTATTGATCGTAGTTGTACGGCACATAGTATAAAGTCCCGCAGCTTTAATATAGCTGCTACGTTGAGCTAAAGGGTGTCCCAAGAAGAACGCCAGATTTAATAACGTGAAAAATTATGTTATTTTCATGAAATGGGATATGTTGCCAGTTAAGTATGGGAAACAATCTCTCTTATATGTGCCCACGACTTGCTCTGCATGAAGTCACTATCGATGAAATTACTGATAATTCTTACACAAACTTGCTCCTCGATTTGGCCGATGACACGTCGAATTTCCTCCTTAAGTTCTGGTAGAGTTCGGGATTGCTTTCATAAACCTACGATTTCACGTACCACCAAAGGAAGAAGTCACAGGGTGTCAGGTCACTTGACATCGCTGGCCAGTTCTGGTCGCCGTTGGCGAAAGGACTCGGCCTGGAAATTTGTCGTGCAGCAAGGCAATCGTCTCGTGGGAGGTGTGGCAGGTAGCGCCAATCCAATAACAACAAGACAACAAATAAAAGACAACAGTGTCGCAAACTCAACAAAACAGGACAATGGCACAATTCAAATTCGGCGTTCTTGTTGGGACACCCTTTATATCATGCACGAAATTCCTACGCGCAAAATTTCTCAGTTCTCAAAATTTGTTTACATTGACGTCATTCTCACGGTGAACAAGGAATAGTCTTGAACTGGAAGGGTATATCATTAATTCATAGAGTAATAGTGATTTTTCACACATTAAATACTCAGATTCGAGTTTTTTTGTGTGTGTGTGTGTTTGTTGGAGAGGGTGTTCGCTTTCCCCTTTCGTTATATTTACCACTTGTTACCTTAAAAAAAGGGGGGGTCCACCTTTCCCTCCCGATGCTTAAATTGACACCGCTGTGCACTGTTTGCAGGCTCGTCAGGTGAAACAGTCGTCGGCATTTCATCGGGTTAAACAACTGGCAAAGCGCGGTATCTCGGTTTTTGGATCCAGCCGCGAAGGATGGAAATCACATCGCCTCACTACACGCTTCCCCGCTTCGGCGAGATGCTGTAGTTCCAACAGATGGAATTATCCCCGCTCCATCTGCACCGGCATCCCCGGTGGGATGCTGCGAGGAGAAGGGAGTGGGGGTGGGAGAGAGAGGGGGAGGGGGTAAAGAGAAGCGATGAGACGTACAGCAAGGGCGGCTTGTGGAATTGGCGGCGGTTGGAGAGGTGAACCTGAGATGGCGGGTACGATGCATATTCATAAACAGGAATTAGCATCCAACAAGGCTTGCTGGAGATGTTCAAAGTTGTGTGAGATGAAACGGGGTATCCCGTCTCCTTGAACCCTATCCCCCCCCTATCTCCCGACCCTAATTTCAGACTTCAACCCCCTCCCCTCCCTCACCCCATACCCTTTACTCATTTTCTTCTCCTTTCATCCTCTTCCTCTGAATCTCTTTAGACGAAAACTTGGTCAAACATCACAAATTTACCTACGTTGCCATCAGTCACGAGTACCAATTTTAGGGGAAAATGTCGATAGCGGTTTATTAGGCTATTCCCTTGTGTTAGGAGCGTTTCGAGGGTCTTCGCTGTAAATGAAGACGGTAAGAAGCGATTCACCTTCTTTGGCAAGTTCTAACCTCCATTCGTTAGTGTAAAGTTGAGTTCCAAGATTGGTTTTCTTGGTAATCAAGAACACACAATTATTGATTCCATATATGTCTCATCTTAAAGAATTCACTCTGAATAAAACGAGCAAGTGTTTTAAAGTTTTTTATTTCATCAGTTCATACAATCAGTCCTCTAGACTCATATTGTGTACCACAAGTCAGGTCCAATTGAACTGAATTTGAATATGTAATTATTAGTACTCGAAAGTTGATGACCTGAAAAGTCTAAATAAAAATGAACTTAGAATGACCTAAAAATTTTAAAAAATGACTAAAAGTTCTAAAAAATAACAATATAACTTTAGCTCTTAAAATGAGAGTTTGGTTTTCATAATTCGATAAAGCGATTTGTTTTGTGATTTGTGATTTAAACTATCGAAGCAAAAGGAAATAAAACAATTAAGCGCTACTGTAGTTTCAAGGTTACATAAAATGCACCGCAAGGTCTCTCTGTAAAGCAATTCGCCTCCTTTCCGAGTTGGCTTTGCACGATGCAGTAGTCGACTTATGTTACCTCAAAAACCACAGATTAAAGCGATAATAGTGGCCAAAGTAGGCTGAAGGAAAAATAAATTTTCCACAAATAATTATTTAATCCATTGCCAACGATTTCAGTTAAAAATAATATTGTGCTTTTGCATTCACCATATTTTCTATTAACGACCTAATTATTATGAAATTTGAATTCAATTAAAAAATTAGTGAAACAACATGGAAGGCGCAAAACGAATCCTGGAATTGAAGAAAAATGAAACAAAAGTGTCAAAAATAGTGAAAAATGACCTAAAAGCCAAAAAGGCCGGAAAATGCAAAAACAGAAACAAAAAAAACAATGTTTTCTGCTTCTATCTAAAGGGAAACGGACTATACCATGAGGTTTATGATTGTCTGCAAAGCCGAGAAAAAAATATAATTTTTCAACTTCGGAGTCCTATGAACAATATAACAACACTTTAAATTTTTACATACACTTTAAATTGAATTAAGTTGAAGTTACATCGGAAAGTATGTACGCCCATGCGTGTATGTGTGTTCACAAATACCCTCTCGCTCACAGAAGAGCCTCGAAGATAGCTTAGTGGTACACGCTGATTGTAGCATATTATTATACCCATTCGTTTCAATGTTCCTTTCCATTCAGTTTAGAAGATATATTTGTGTTTTACTGAAAAAGAGGGAACAATATACAAGTTAACCTTCATCCTAATGATGTTATATTGTCTTCAAACAGTATAATTGTATTTACTATAACACGTTCACATACAGCAGAATTATGAAACCAGAAAAAGACTTCAAAGGAAGGGGAATTTTCTTTGTTTAAACACAAAGGATATGTAAAACACCCACACTGGAATCATGCATGTAATGTTAGTGACAAAAACTTAATTGTTCCAAAATAAAAACAATCTAGGTAGGGAAAAAAACACTTGTTAACTTCAGTGTTACCAACTGTGCTACTGAGAGGGTGTATAAACAAGAAGATGTTTATAACCAAGAGCCTATTGTTCGAAACGTGGTTAGTAAGTCTAAATATGGTTAATTAACAGGAAAAAATCGACTAATTATTATCCGTTTACAAGTTCGAATGTTACGTCACAGGTAATGCCTCCCCACTTACATATGTACATGGAACATAGAAAAAACAAGTGTGTGGGCACGTATAACTTATAAACAACAAAATTGTTGTCACGAAAACGTCTGAGTAAAGGTCTTAGTTGTTTAACAACAATACAACTCGTATTTGACAAGAATTTGAATCGATTTTTGAATGGTAGGGTGACTTATGTGTCACCCTATATTATTCGTGTTAATATAATCAGTGGACGTGATATCTAAGAAGTATGTCACACAAATAGGTCAAAAGAGAAAATGATATCATAAATCTAACAGCGTTAATTAAAAAGTTCTAAAATTACTAAGAGGCGTGATTAAAACTTCCGTTAATTATGGAAATGACAAACAGCTGGCAGCATTATTCGCAGATATGTTCAGAAAAAATCTCTCCTCTTCGGAGGCAATTAACCTCTTGTGATGTTCTGTTTATTTTCAGAAACAGACGTTTTCCTGGCACTCTATTATTTAGCTCTAAGCGAAGGAAAAACTAAACAGGGTTATTTTACTAATGACTTGAAATTTCACTCACATTCGTTCGAGTTTGAAATCCATTTGATTGCAACACAATCTATAGAAGAGTTTATATTCGCATTTTTGTCTTTCTCCATCTTTAAGATTAGGATTATCATGACTTTGCTTATATACAGTATGTCCAAGATGTCCCTATACCCCTACTTGAATGTATCATGTTATGACTGTGTTAAATATTGGGTGTGTTCTTTAAATTTCAACTTTACATTTGCTTTATACTCACAGGACTTTCGATGTTGAATATTATTAGAAAGTTTAAGTATGCAGACAAGGGCTGAGTCGCCATTATTTACATTTTTATTTTTTATATTGTTGCTCTCTTGGTAACTTGTTGCTATTGATTTTGTTCACTCGCAAGTATGTTGTAATGTAAATAGATAAATACTATGTCATATATATATCTGGGAGTATTATGTAATATAATCAAAAGGTACGGATACTTCTTGGACACTCTGTATATAAAGTAAAATAAAGGTAAAGTTACCCCCTGTACATTGAAACTTGCCTTCAAGGCCTACACTTTGATATGGAGATGGGATTCCACACATTCACAATCTCGGTCGTTTGTGGAGGTGATGTGATTAGCACCACGCTCCGGCTGCCAGTTTACCCCCATATTTGTTATTATACATATTATTTCTGGAATATGCACGATATTCATCGCTGGCAAACCTAATTTCGTTCATAGATACCATGCAGAATAGGAAAATATAGTGGTTTGCTCCTGGCTTGAGATGTCTTATAAAAATTGGATCAAATTCACTTTGTTCTTTCCAAAAACATATGCTACTCCTTGCCAAACCATTCTTCCCTTCAGTCTTTTGAGACCATTAGCGCACATATCACTTCTTCCAAATGAAAATTAGCCCGATTCGTTTCGAGAACGTTAATTAAGAGGAAATCTAGATAATGACGTGCATTCTTTCAGCGAATTTCTACCTGATTATCACAGCATCCATTTTGAAATGCACCTTTTTTTTACCCATTACGGGGCGGGAACGAGGTGTTTAAAACCGCGGACACCCACCAATGATTCTCCGGGAAGACATATGGTATGGGCTGCGTACCATTATCGTAACCCTAAATGCTAATGATATTGCCCCTATCTGATCCTTTAACGGTGCCGAATTACCCCAGCCGACGGGGCCACGGGATTCGGGCTCTCACGTGGATAAGGAAACCGGGTAATTGCGTCTAAATTTGCAACCCGCAGTCATTCAAAATGTCAATCACCGAGCGCCCTTCCTCCTAGATCTTCCACGGGATAAGAAGAACGAAGAGGAGAGGGGAAAAAAATAAATGATGTTGAAGCAAGAACCGTCGTAAAACGAGGCTCCCAGTTTGATTGAACTCGCGTGGGGCTCGGTTGTCTTCCCGTAGCGATAGATGAAACATGCAATTAATGGACCTCGTTCTCCGAAATTATTATCGGGGGCCTTCGTTCGAATTTACGTCACGTTTTTTCGCTCTCCAATTCCATTTCTCAGATGAACATCTTGGTGTTCATTACTTAGGGCTGCTATACGTCTCGACGAAGGCCATTTTGACCCCATTTCACCCTTTTAACCCTCTCCTCCTGTCAAGTCTGATAACATTCCACTTGACAAGGGTCTTCTCGCTCCTAATAACTTCCATATTCTTCTTTTACCTTTTCTCGTCACTTGTTCCTTGTTCAATGAAATTGGCGCTTGCTTATAAAGGAAAAATGAATTCAGAAAATGTAATAACGCTATGTTCGGCTTTTCCATAGTGAAACATTTGACACGTTCTTTCCTCTTGTACAAATGTTTATTGTTCTTTCATTACCTTTCTCGTTGTACAAATGTATATTGTTATTAATCTTAATCTCTGCTATTTAGTATATGATTCTTGTGGTATTTAATATTTAGACCTATCACTGATAATGTCAGGCTAGTGACTGACCTGTATTATATACATATCTTGTAAGAGATGTTGCCACGGGAATTACGATTGTGTTTTGTCTTGACTTTTAGTTCGGGCTTTGAGTTTTAAAAGAGTGGTCAAGTTGAATTGTAAGAAGCTGTTATTTCTTTGAGTGAAATGGACATTTCTTTCGCTAAGAAGTAAAATATATTTCTTATCTCTTAGTGAAAACTTGACTTTGATTTTCATTTG
Source organism: Lepisma saccharinum (assembly GCF_977018435.1). Lineage (NCBI taxonomy): Eukaryota > Metazoa > Arthropoda > Insecta > Zygentoma > Lepismatidae > Lepisma > Lepisma saccharinum. The sequence goes on from NC_139234.1 coordinate 18,892,314, forward strand.
ACCAACGAACGAACAGAGATATTATTAACCTATACACTGAGAGGCATCACGTGAATGCTATGAGTGTTCATGTGATCATCTTTATTGAAGTTTAGTTAAATAATCATGTTCTTTTGACTGAAAGAACGTGTCACGTTGCTGCGTTAACAAACGCTGTGTTCGCTATGCGAAGGAAGAATGACTCCCTTCGTCGACAATGTGATTGTCCACATCGAGTTACGGAAGCTGCGTATGCTAGATTAACTATCCTAGTTGCATCCAGGAGTGTCTGATTCTCGGATATTTTTTTTTAACTTCGCCGTATGCGCATAGATGTCTCATATATGACATCTCAGCCACCAATACATTTCACTTCGCTTTTCTGCCACTTTTGGCTAATCGCGAAGATGAGGATGAGTGATGATATGATGAAATTGATGAAGACACACTTACGAAGAACATTCATTCTCAGGCCGGGATTCGAACCCGTATATATTCTTAATTCTTACTAACCAGGAAATCTCATGGACAATAACGCACAATTTCTACACTAATAAGGAAAAAGTTCCAGTTTAAAATATCGGGAAGTACCTACTGATTTAATTTTCTATGTACACTCCTGTTCATATAAAGTGGCATATTAAACATATGTAAATTATCAAAACGCCAATTAGTCATGTCCTGAGGGTTGCTTGACTGCAATGAGTTGACAGCATATTCATTTTCCAAATCGAAATTCTCTTCTTGGCTTACATCTTAACCCAACTTAATTATATTCATGACTGTACAAAATCCTGAAAAAATTGAGTAAAAACCTCTCTAGGCTAATCGAAAGGTTTTCTCTTGGGAAGTTCTCCTCGTGGAAAGAAACACAGGATCATCAATTGTTCAAATAATAAACAAACTAACATTTTCTACATGCTCGCTTTTGATACGACTTGAATATAATCACATGTTGTTATCCTGAGATTTTCAGAACGTTGACGTTGCAACCTCTACCATGGTGATGTAATTTTTCACCTCTCCAAACGTGACGATGCCCGCAGTCTTTACCTGTAATAGGATTTCACGCTTTGTCGGTGGCTGCATGCACAGCGGGAACTGGGACCTTCGCAAACAAGAAAAGTAGGTGCTAGAAAATGTGAGAGCAGAACTGTGAAGACGTCTGCGATATGTGAGGTAAATTCCACGACTTCACAATAAAGGAGGCCAACCATAATGTCTGCATTTTTCTTCTATCCTGATCATTAACTGGATGTAGTTTAAGTCGTTTTGCATACAGTTATACTTTCCACATCATCTTTTAACTGGCCTTTAAAGTACACGTAGATAGATTGTGAAATACCTTACTTAAATGTATGTTGCATGATTTAGTAACTATGGAAGCCTGGTATATAAACAGTCTTCTGATGTGTTACGTAGAAATCTCCTGATGGAGTAACTATGAAAGCTTAGTATATAACACCTCTGATGTCTTACATAGATATATGTTTTAATAGAGCAAATATGCAAGGCTGGTACATACACAGTCCTCTGATGTACTACGTAGATATCTGTCGATGGAGTAACTATGCAAGACTGGTATATAAACAGTCCTCTGATGTGTTACGTAGATATCTGTTGATGGAGTAACTATGGAAGTCTGGAATATAAACAGTCCTCTGATGTGTTACGTAGATATCTGTTGATGTAATAACTAGGAATGCCTGGTATATAAACAGTCCTCTGATGTGTTACGTATATATCTGTTTTAATGGAGTAACTATGGAAGCCTGGTACATAAACAGTCCTATAATGTGTTACGTAGATATTTGTTGATTGAATAACTATGGAAACTTACTATATAAACGGTCCTCTGATGTGTTACGTAGATATCTGTTGATGGAGTAACTATGCAAGCATATTATATAAACAGTCCTCTGATGTGTTACGTAGATATCTGTTGATGGAGTAACTGTGAAATTCTGGTATATAAACAGTCCTCTGATGTGTTACGTAGATATCTGTTGATGGAGTAATTATGAAGTCTGGAATATAAACAGTCCTCTGATGTGTTACGTAGATATCTGTTGATGGAGTAACTATGGAAGCCTGATATATAAACAGTCCTATAATGTGTTACGTAGAAATCTCTTGATGGAGTAACTATGAAAGCTTAGTATATAACACCTCTGATGTGTTATATAGATATCTGTTTTAATAGAGCAATAGGAAGGCTGGTACATAAACAGTCCTCTGAAGTATTACGTAGATATCTTATGATGGAGTAACTAGGAATGCCTGATATATAAACAGTCCTCTGATGTGTAACGTAGATATTTGTTGATGGAGTAACTATGCAAGCATATTATATAAACAGTCCTCTGATGTGTTACGTAGATATATGTTGATGGAGTAACTATGGAAGCCTGATATATAAACAGTCCTCTGATGTGTTACGTAGAAATCTCTTGATGGAGTAACTATGAAAGCTTAGTATATAACACCTCTGATGTGTTACATATATATCTGTTTTAATAGAGCAAATATGGAAGGCTGGTACATACACAGTCCTCTGAAGTATTACGTAGATATCTGTTGATGGAGTAACTACAGGAATCTGGTATATAAACAGTCCCCTGATTTGTTACGTAGATATCTGTTGATGTAATAACTAGGAATGCCTGGTATATAAACAGTCCTCTGATGTGTTATGTAGATATTTGTTGATGGAGTAACTATGCAAGCATATTATATAAACAGTCCTCTGATGTGTTACGTAGATATTTGTTGATGGAGTAACTATGCAAGCATACTATATAAACAGTCCTCTTATGTGTTACGTAGATATCTGCTGATGGAGTAACTATGAAAGTCTGGTATATAAACAGTATTCTGATGTGTTACGTAGATATCTGTTTTAATTGAGTAACTTTGGAGACTCGGGACATAAACAGTTATCTGATGCATTAAGTAGATATCTGTTGATGAAATAACTATGGAAGCTTAGTATATAAAGAGTCCTCCGATGTGATACTCCATGATGGAGTATCTATTGAGCCTGATATATAAGCAGTCCTCTGATATGTTACGTAGATATCTGTTTTAATAAAGTAACTACGGAAGCCTGGTATATAAACAGTCCTCTGATGTGTTACGTAGATAACTCTTTTAATGGAGTAACTATGGAAGCCTGGTATATAAACAGTCTTCTTATGTGTTACGTAGATATCTGTTTTAATGGAGTATCTATGGAAGTCTGGTATATAAACAGTCCTCTGATGTGTTACGTAGATATCTGTTGATGGAGTAATTACGGAAGCCTGGTATATAAACAGTCCTCTGATGTGTTACGTAGATATCTTTTTTCATGGAGTAACTATGGAAGCCTGGTACATAAACAGTCCTCTTATGTGTTACGTAGATATCTGTTTTAATAGAGCAAATATGGAAGGCTGGTACATACACAGTCCTCTGAAGTATTACGTAGATATCTGTTGATGGAGTAACTATGAAAGCCTGGTATATAAACAGTCCTCTGATGTGTTACGTAGATATCTGTTGATGGAGTAACTATGGAAGTCTGGAATATAAACAGTCCTCTGATGTGTTACGTAGATATCTGTTGATGGAGTAACTATGGAATCCTGATATATAAACAGTCCTCTGATGTGTTACGTAGAAATCTGTTGATGGAGTAACTATGAAAGCTTAGTATATAACACCTCTGATGTGTGACATAGATATCTGTTTTAATAGAGCAAATATGGAAGGCTGTTACATACACAGTCCTCTGATGTATTACGTACATATCTGTTGATGGAGTAACTATAGAAGTCTGGAATATAAACAGTCCTCTGACGTGTTACGTAGATATCTGTTGATGGAGTAACTATGGAAGCCTGATATATTAACAGTCCTCTGATGTGTTACGTAGAAATCTCTTGATGGAGTATCTATGAAAGCTTAGTATATAACACCTCTGATGTGTTACATAGATATCTGTTTTAATAGAGCAAATATGGAAGGCTGGTACATACACAGTCCTCTGATGTATTACGTAGATATCTGATGATGGAGTAACTATGCAAGCCTGTTACATAAACAGTCCTCTGATGTGTTACGTAGATATCTGTTTTAATAGGGTAACTATGGAAGCCTGGTACATAAACAGTCCTATAATGTGTTACGTAGATATGTGTTGATTGAGTAACTATGCAAGCATATTATATAAACAGTCCTCTGATGTGTTACGTAGATAACTGTTGATGGAGTAACTATGGAAGTCTGGTATATAAACAGTCCTCTGATGTGTTACGTAGATATCTGTTGATGGAGTAATTACGGAAGCCTGGTATATAAACAGTCCTCTGATGTGTTACGTAGATATCTGTTTTAATGGAGCAACTATGGAAGCCTGGTACATAAACAGTCCTCTGATGTATTACGTAGATATATGTTGATGGGGTAACTATGTAATCTTAGTATATAAGTAGTCCTGTTATGTATTACGTAGATATCTGTTGATGGAGTAAATATGGAAGCCTGGGACATAAACAGTCCTCTGATGTATTGCATAAATATCTGTTGATGGAGTAACTATGTAAGCTTAGTATATAAACAGTCCTCTGATGTGTTTCGTAGATACCTGCTTTAATGGATTTACTATGGATGCCTGGTATATAAATAGTCCTGTGATGTGTTACGTATATATCTGTTGATGTAGTAACTATGGATGCCTTGTATACAGGGTGATTCAGAATTCCGATTACACACTTCTAGGGGTTGTAGAGGGGACTTACTAGATCAAGTTTTGATAAGGAACCCATGCTTGGAAACATACCGTTTTGGTTCTGCACAGATCTCAAGATCACATAATTCCACATCTCTTGCTTCACGGTAGGCAACCCACATTGACGGAGGGCGACGTCTTCAGTAACCTGATGTCATGTATTCTGCTTCCACCGTCCTATGTTTACAATCTGTTTACACAGCACATGTGGTTCCAACATGATGGCACCCTAGCGCACTTTTCCCATGACGTCCGACAACATGTCAATCAAACATACAGGGACAGGTGGACAAACTCCTTGGCCACCACGATCGCCGGATCTAACTCCTCTTGACTTTTTCGTATGGGGCCACATGAAGTGCCTTGCTTATGAAACTCCTATAGTGTCGGAGGAAGACCTGGTTGCACGAGTTCTGGCTATGGAAGCCTATGGAGAGCTATGGAAGCCTAGTATAAGCAGCCCTCTGATGTATTACTAATATATCAGTTGATGGATTAAGTAAGAAAGCCTGGCATAATCAATCTCGCATCTGTAACCCAGTAAATGTTCTTGTTTTTGTCATATGTCCCTTAAAATAATTATAATTATTGAGAGTATATTACAAGCCAGCCCTTATCCAAAGATAGGTAATTTCTAAGGTTCGAATGGTTGACACAGATATGCATGGATGCTCAAGAGAAGTATTGGACTCCACAAAAATAATGAAAAAGCAACTCATACTGTGAATAGGGTGAACATTACCCTCTCATAAGAAACAATGGGATCAGTGACAGCGTCTTAATGCGCCGAGAACAAATTTCACTTGGCAACCCATCGTCGTAATCCCCCCTCATTATATTTTGTGGTCTTTCTGAGTCAATATCTTGTCTGCCTTATCGACTTCTCCCCCCTGCCCCCCCCCCCCCCCCGCCAGCCCTGGCAGCTTGTTCCGATTACGCAGACAGCCGCTAAAGCTACACCGAGCTTCACACGCACGAATCTAAGCCCGGGACGTCGTCATCTCTTCCCGCTAATTACATTACCAAAGCCCCCGGCGCTGATCAGAGAATGTCAAGTCATCGCCTCCCGGAGAGGAAGGGATCCCGTTTCACTCCGTCTTAATAGCAGCCCGGAACGCCATAGTCTTCTGCAACCGCAGGGCAGCCGGGAGATTGGATGAGCCAAGTTAAGAGGCAACGCATCCATCTTTGCAAGCGCGACGTCAATTAGATGTAGTGGGGAACTTTCATCGACGCCGAGCTTCGCGTCGTTCAGCAAATACTTGGGACGACAACGCAGATTTCGCCCCAACAAGGAATGGTGTTCAAGGGAGCAGTCACCGATTTCAGAGTGGAGCTGCGTGAGAATGTCTTCACTGCCACGATAATAACTCTCCGTCTTTGACAAATCGAGTCAAGAACGGACTGGGTTGGTGCTTTAAGTCCACTTGATGCACAGTAAGGCTTATCAGGACTGGACCTATAGTTTAAAGTGGGATTCGAACCACTATATGACTCCACCTGATATCGAACCAGGGACACCTTATGTATGTATATGTATGTATGGGGAGGAGAATGTTATGTGCATAGTATTATAAATAGTACGATAATTTATGCTTTGCAACTAATTTAAATGTTACATTTTACAGCCATATGGTTTAAAACTTGTCATTATTGTTTGTAATCCATATATATATATCTCATCCTAACATTTTAGCCTGGTGCAAATTCTCAGAAATGTGGCTGTAAAAAGTGTAGGAAGCATTTTTGAGGAAAAGCGGGCAAACAACATTTTCTGAATGTAATTGATGTGCTGATTCCGAATATTTTGTTTGCCACTCTCGATTTTGATGTTATGTGCTTCAAATCGCTAAAAAACAAAATGGCGGCCATACGAAATGATCTCCAAATAACTTTTGAAGGAACAGAAACAAAATAGTGATCATGGTGTCAAACATTATGTTTTTGGGTATGCTGAATCCAAATATTATGTTTTGTAATCTGAAATTTGAAGCTATTTGCTCCAAATCGCTAAAAAACAAAATGGCGGCAATATGAAATGAGGTCTTAATAACTTTTGAAGGAGCAGAAAGAAAATAGTGATCTTGGTGTCAAACAATATGTTTTTGGGCATGCTGAATCCAAATATTATGTTTTCCAATCTGAAATTTTAAGCTATGTGCTCCAAATCGCTAAAAAAACAAAATGGCGCCCATACGAAATGAGCTCCAAATAACTTTTGAGTGAGCAGAAAGAAAATAGTGATCTTGGTGTCATACAATATGTTTTTGGGCATGCTGAATCCAAATATTATGTTTTCCAATCTGAAAGTTCAAGCTATGTACTCCAAATCGCTAAAAAAACAAAATGGCGGCTATACGAAATGAACTCCAAATAACTTTTGAAGGAGCAGAAAGAAAATAGTGATCATGGTGTCAAACATGTTTTTGGGTATGCTGAATCCGAATATTATGTTTTCTAATCTGACATGTTTGAAAATTGTTGTAATTTTTTTCCTCGTTTTTAAACAAAAGAACCACAAAATGACTAAACCTGTGATACATTTTTTTTCTTTTTTTTTACTTTATTTCAGAATGATAGAAACATAGAACCATGGATCCACTTATAAATTTTGAAAAGACCTGCACCTGTGAGCCATCATCTTAAGATGTTTCTTATCAGTTCCTCCAGAACATTGCCACAAACAAAGGATTTAGCTACTTCAGATATTCAAGGTACTCTCCTCAAAGCCGAAACACTGGGCCAGGTAAAGCTAGACACCTTCGTGAAGGAAAGGATGATGGCCCCTGGTAAAAGTCACGCACAAGTCAAGTTAAGTGATCCTCTACAGCGCCTCGTAACTGCCCATGAGGCAGTTATGTGGATCTAAATCGCATTTTGTGTCATGAACTAATGCCAATTCCAATCTCCCTTGCCAACACAAACGGAAGTCTGAGAACAGGAAACAAAGCCATTCTAGCTGATGTGATGACCAAGGATGTAATTTGTCCACCTGATATATCAATTCCGTCTGCGTCATGCCTTATAATAGATGGTCAAACATTAATTGTTGCACTTGGAAAGCCTGCAGGAGTTTTTAAACTTTGGTCAACTGGCAGATGTATTTCTTAACCTTGTTGTTTCTATGGGAAGAAGTTTTAAGAGGATTGAGGTCACCTTTGATCGGTATAACGCAACTTCAATCAATTCTGGAACAAGGGATAGGCTCTTGAAACATGCTCATTTAGTAAGGAAAGTAATAGAAAATGGATCCGTGCCAATCCACAACAAATTCAGTGACTTTCTTGCTAACTCGGAGAATAAAAAAGATTTGGCCTGTTTTCTCTCTAATCATTTGATCAACAATGCTCCTGAAGGCAAAATATTTGTGGTTTCTGGTGGATTTCACAAGGAGGATGACGTGCGAACAAACAATCGTGATTTGTCTATTGAAGGATTGCAGGCAAACCACGAAGAGGCGGACACGCGCATTGTATAGTGCAGGAGGCCTTAGAAAGATCGCTTCGCGGGCTTACAGCAGACGACAATATGGGGGGGGGGTGTCTGCGAGAACCAATCAGGTCTGCGAATGAGCGAGCCCGGTTGCCACAGCTAGCTCGCTGCACCCTTCTGGAAGGGTGAGTGACCTCTGTCTCTGCTACCTCGGCCTGTTTGTTCGGCTGAGGAGGAGATGACACGAGAGTATCGGCTATAGTGTGCGAGGGACGTCTGCTGTTAGCCCGCGAAACGCTCTTTCTAAGGCCTCCTGCACTATAGTTCACTGTCTTAATTCTGGTGCTGATAACATTGTTGTCTCAGCACGTGATGCAGATGTATTAGTGCAATTGATAGCGTTATTTCACAAGATTAAATGTACGAAATTGTCGTTGCGAGCAGGAACATAAAAAAAAAATACATTCCAGTACATGAAGTCAGGCAGAAGCTTTCATTTACGGATCCTGTCTTCGAAACTCTCATCCCATTCCACGCCATAACAGGATGCGACACAGTATCCTACATTGCTGGGATCAGTAAGAAGACAGCATGGAAAATATTTAACACTAATAATAATGATCTACTAAATCTTGGTGTTGACGAATTGAAACAAGAAACAACACACAAGGCAGAGAAGTTCATATGCAAGTTGTATGGTGTACCGGATGCAAGCGGTGTGATGAAGCCAGAGTAAAGCTGTTCAGCAAAGGAAAAACACCACAAGCACTCCCCCCCCCCCCTTTACCGATGCATGTACAACGGGTCCACTATCAAGCCATGGTTTGGAGGCAGTCGGTCATACGAAAACGTGTGTTACCATCACCTACTATCTTGGGATGAAAAATGGTTGATGGACAGCTCGTTCCAAAACTTCAATCGCTGCCACCAATTCCACAACCCTGCTACGACATTGTCACCTGTGGATGTTTGGGTGGTTGTATATCCGCTACATCTTCCTGCAGGAAAGGCCAGCTTGTATGTACTGCAGCTTGCAAATGTGCAGATACTGGCACTAAGGAGTGCATGAATATCCGTGACTAGAAAAATGTTATACTATTTTTGTAGGCAAAATAAGGTTAAATAAGGATAACGTGCGGATTTATCATACACTGGTACTGTTAATATTTCAATATGGTCTCATGCTTTGAATACTATTATTATTTTGCATCTTTACTTCAGAAATGTTATATACTTTTTTCCTGTATTAAAAACGTACTGTTACACTGTTTTATTCCTAGTTCCAAAGTATGGATACGAAACATTGCATGGATGCACGTAGCCGACATTTTGTTTTTTAGCGATTTGGAACAAACAGCTTAAAATTTCAGATTAGAGAACATAATATTTGGATTCAGCATACCCAAAAACATAATGTTTGACACCAAGATCACTATTTTCTTTCTGCTCCCTCAAAAGTTATTAGGACTTCATTTCGTATTGCCGCCATTTGTTTTTTTAGCGATTTGGAGCACATAGCTTAAAATTTTAGATTAGAAAACATAATATTTGGATTCAGCATACCCAAAAACATAATATTTGATACCAAGATCACTATTTTGTTTCTGCTCCTTCAAAAGTTAATAGGAACTCATTTCGTATGGCCGCCATTTTGTTTTTTAGCGATTTGAAGCATATAACACCAAAATCGAGAGTGGCAAACAAAATGTTCGGAATCAGCACATCAAATACATTCAGAAAAAGTTGTTTGCCCGCTTTTCCTCAAAAATGCTTCCTACAGTCAGAATTTTCGAAAATTGTCCCAGTCTATTTATCTTAGCTTTCGAATTTATTTCATGCAGTTCATTTAAAAAAAAAAAGATCATTATGCAAGATTAATCCAAAGAACTAAAAAAAACCTTTCAGTTGATTCGCTAAATGAAAAGATAGAATTTATAAAAGTCGTACAACCTACAAGTTTTTGTAACATATAACGGGACTATGACAATAATGTTTTATATACACACCATGTAATTTAATTTGAATGTGAAATTGTTTAACGTACATTAGATTTTCTTGTTGTAAGTTAAAAATGGGATTACAGAATTGTATAGATGAAATTGTACTTCAAAGATAGGCAACGAAAAGTTTAACATTTATAAATTCCTTTTTTCGTGTAAGGGAGAAAATATGCAGAGCCACCTGTTGAGAAGAAAGAAGACTTCTTGAATATTAATAGGGCAAAATTACCAGAGCTTTCGTCTGAATTTTCAAGGTAAGTACTTTGTAAAGCATCTTCAGAAATTCGCCTGGATCAAGAGGATAACCTGTGGCACAGGTTAACTTCATTAAATCCGTGATGTGATAACCCAGAAAATTAAGAATACTTTAAGAAAATACTTTACGTGAAGAGCATTGAAGCGCAATTGAATATTGCATTGTTTCTCTGGGGAGTTTAATGGTCTTGCAGTAGCCTTGTCGCCATGGAAAGGTCCTCGGCCAGATTCCCGTTGGAGGCACATTAGCTTATCTGATTATAAAAGTGAAATTAAAGTGCTGAGACGTATCGAAACAAGTTTCGTGTCTTTCTCGATACCCCCTCCCCCTTTCTTCCTTCTACCTACTTATTAGACGAAGAACAAACATTTTCATCCATGAGAACGAAATATGTTCCAAAGGGATAAGTGTCCATGCCGGAGAAGGGCACATGCACAGAAATGTTATCGTGCTCAAAATTTGGATATATGTTTATATCTAGGTCGGTGTCAGTACCTGTAGATGTAGTCTATATATTTTCGTAACATGCTACCGACCTCCGTGGCTGAGTGGTTAGCACAGCGCGCTACGACGCCAGGGGTTCCGGGTTCCCGGAATTTGAATCCCGATCTGAGCATGGGTGTTCTTTGTCATTAATTTCATCATATCACTAATCCCTACCTGCGTGATTAGCCAAAAAGTGGAAGCAAAGCGAAGTAAAATAAACCAAATTAATCAATTCCGCAACATGCTGACGTTCACAAATTGTTACCAAACCTCATACTGCTCATTATGTACCTACTTTCGTCTTTTCAGTTTCGAAATATAAAATTGATTGATTGATTGAGTTTGTGTTTTAAGTCCACAGTTAGGCTAATCGGGACTGCACCTACAGTTTAAAGTGCGATCCGAACCACTATGTGCCTCCACCAGGAACCCGGAACCCCTTGCTTACAAGGCGACGATGCTACCACTACGCCATCGGAGAGCCACCGGAAATATAAAATTATTTCCTCCCTCAAACAAAAACGATCAATATGAAAGGGAACTTTATTTGTAAGAATCTAAACCGCTCATGTTATCTCGTCTACGCTATGAGATAAAAAACGCAGCTATAGAATTAGCAGTAGCTTTACAGTGCCATACAAACCTGTAAGAAGATCATCAGCTTAACGTCTTTGCTGCTGAGTTATGACGTATTAAAATGCACCCTTGTGCAGTGAGATTAGAACGATGACGCCGAAAATTCCCGTTTTGTAGATGTTGCTCTGAACCACGCTTGAGGTTATGGAAAGATTTAGCTTTTATTGAATATTTTCTGAGAATTTCTTTTTATCGTTTGCGAGGTTAGTTTAGGGGAATTCAAAGATAATATCCTGCATTTTTTTATAAAACGCCAGGACTCTAATTTGGAAAATACTCAAGGGTTACAGTTGCGAGTCTGTTACTATTATAGAGATTAATCTTCAAACGATGAAAAGGCAACGTGAAGAGAACGAACATCGAATGCACTGAAGAAGTTGAGTGGACAAATCTGATTGTGGTTCATTTGCTCTTTGTGGAAATGAGGAGCAAATATCGTGCGAGAAATGGATGCACAGAGAAGAAGAATTTGTGCGGCAATCTCGAAATTGAAAGCTGGGATTAGGAATATTAACGATCGACTAGGCTCCGAGAAGAATCTAACTTGTTTCTAAGGGCTTACAACGTTGGGTCAAAAACTGCAGAAGTAGAAATAAGTAGGAGATCATGTACTTGAAGGGATACTTGAATGAAATACTATTTTTTTTTATTAATTATGTTCTTAATTTTTGAAAAGGTAAGTAGTGTAATTGGTGCTACAACCAGTGCCACTTACAAGTGTACAAATGATGAGCTCATATAATTAAACAGCCCGATTTGCCCACACTTAAAATTATGCCAAGATGCCCTTATTCCCCAATTCTTCAAGTGTAATATGCTCTTAATTCTAAGAATTTTCAATCCTAGTGTACAAATGATGAGCCCCCTCAGATTGATTTGGCTACACTTATAAAAGGCACTTCTGTGAGATTGTTGTCCATAAATTTGTTAAAAATATGCCCCTCTTGATATTTTTTTTGCCCACACCTAAAACTAAGCCAAGATACACATACACACACACCTACACAACCACACACACGCACACACACACACACACACACAAAGCATATTGTTGAACCCAACTGATATTTTTTATTAAGTATAGAGTTTTGATTTGAACCCCAAGAAATTTTATATAAATACCAAAGCCAAAAAATATTAACACACATACACACACACACACACTAAATATACAAAACACACTGCTGAACCCAACTGATATTTTTTTATTAAGCATAGAATTTTGATTTGAACCCCAAGAAATTTTATATAATAAACATAATAAAATTCTAATATTTATTTTTGTTTAACAGGTACAACAAGTTCTGAGCACATAAGCAGTTTCTGAGGAATACAAGGCAGCAGCAGCAGCAAGCAATTAACTTATAGAAGGCAGTGTGTATCATATCTAAGCTGAGCATGGAATTGTTAGATGAGATTTGTTTGTGAAGAATGAAATAATTTCTAGATGTTTCAATAATAATATAATTAAATCTATACTCAATATCCATATCTCTAACAGAGCTGTGCTGTACTGACACACAGACACAGAGATGTTATGGATATAAATGTGAAGAATTAAATGTCTCTAACAGAGCTGTGCTGTACTGATGTTATTAGGTACAAATCCCCGCACAGACACAGAGCTGAGCATGGAATTGTTATGGAATTGTTAGATGATATTTGTTTGAAGAATAATTTCTAGATGTTTCAATAATTAAATCTATACTCAATATCCCTATCTCTAACAGAGCTGTGCTGTACTGATGTTATTAGGTACAAATCCCCGCACAGACACAGAGCTGAGCATGGAATTGTTATGGAATTGTTAGGAAGAATAATTTCTAGATGTTTCAATAATAATATAATTAAATCTATACTCTAACAGAGCTGTGCTGTACTGATGTTATTAGGTACAAATCCCTGCACAGACACAGAGCTGAAAAGATGAGCAACAGAGCTGTGCTGTACTGATGTTTATCCCCGCACAGACACAGAGCTGAGCGGAACTGTTATAGAATTGTTAGATGAGATTGTTTGTGAAGAGATGTTTCAATAATAATATAAACCTATACTCTAACAGAGCAATGCTGTACTGATGTTATTAAGTACAAATCCCTGCACAGACACAGAAAATAGTTCTAGATATAATAATTCTATACTCAATAATAGCTATACTTAGGTACAAATCCCCGCACAGACACATGTTTCAATAGATATTAATTAACAGAGCTGTGCTGTACTGATGTTGCTCAGACACATAGGAGCATAGAACTGTTAAGAATAAGATTGAAGAAAAAAATAATTTCTATATCAATAGTCTATACTTATTATCCCCATCCCTGTGCTACTGTAATTAGGTACAAATCCTTGATATTTGTTAGATGCGATCCTAACTGAGCTGTGCTGATATTATTAGGCACTATGAAAATTCTCACAGAGCTGTACAGGAACAGGTTTCAAATCTCACAGACACAGAGCTGTACAGCTTGGAACTAATTGGGAACAAAGTTTCAAATCTCACAGACACAGAGCCTTGCTGATATTTCTACAACATGGAACTGTTATGGGCAGGAATTGTTAGATGCACTCAATATTCCTATCTATTATAAACACAGAGCTGTTATAGATATGGAGGTGAAGAATTGAATGAATCTCTAACAAAGCTATGTTGCTGTACAAATCCCACACAGACCCGAGCCTGGAAGATATTTCTACAGCACTGATGGGCAGGGATTTGGAACTGCATGTGAAACAAGACAGGAGAAGAGCCTATTAAAAATTAAACTTGTTAGAATTAATTACTGACAAGAATAATTATTAATTATTGATTACAAATATTACTCAATATCCCTATCTCTGACAGAGCTGTGCTGCAGCCAGGCTCGGGTCTGTATGCAGGAAGAGGCAAGATATTTGTTTGAAATCTGTTTTGAAGCCTGTACCTAATCACAGCACTGATGGGGCAGGGATTTGGAAATGTGAAACAAGACAGGAAATGTGTTACACTGATGAGAAGAGAATTAAATTACACTTGCAGCAAATATTTATTTACCTTGATTGCTGTCTCTGCTGAAATAATCAGGGCTGCCTGCTGCGGATTGATTTCCCAACTGCCAAATTCCTGTGCCTGAAATCACACTGAGAGGCTGGACAAAACTCTCCCACAATTGCATATATTATGCAAATTATTCTGCCCCAGTGCCTGAACAATACAATTATAAGTACAATCTCTAAATTTTTGCCTTATGAAATACATAATAAGCTCATTCAAATATATATAGTTGGAATTTGATACAAACTCTGGATTGAAATCTTCACCACTGTACAAATGCCCATTATCAGTTGTAACAAATTCAATATTCTTATTTTTAGATATCCTGTTAATAATTTTATTTGAATATTTATAATGTCTCCAATTTGAACTCTGAGATGCAATCATGCACATCCTATATTCTAAACAATTGCTATGAGCATTGTTGAACCAATAATTGTCAAACAATTTCAACCTTAAATTATAATGGCACCTGTCTGTATAAAAATTAACAAACAATCCAACAATTCTCTTGTTCTTGTTGTATACACGCCTCTCAAACTCACTGATAAAGTTGAGATACAGGCATTGGAATGGCCTTTCACTGGCAAGCACCCACTGCATTTCAGTTTCATTCTGCACAGCAAACAGGTCATACTCGGACAGGCCAATGAATCTAAGCTTTAAATCATCAACAAGTGACTTAGATTTTATGTATTTTGAAATACATCTTCTCTCAAAAAATCCTGTGTCAAGATTATCCATGCAATTAGATATGATACACACTGCCTTCTATAAGTTAATTGCTTGCTGCTGCTGCTGCCTTGTATTCCTCAGAAACTGCTTATGTGCTCAGAACTTGTTGTACCTGTTAAACAAAAATAAATATTAGAATTTTATTATGTTTATTATATAAAATTTCTTGGGGTTCAAATCAAAATTCTATGCTTAATAAAAAAATATCAGTTGGGTTCAGCAGTGTGTTTTGTATATTTAGTGTGTGTGTGTGTGTATGTGTGTTAATATTTTTTGGCTTTGGTATTTATATAAAATTTCTTGGGGTTCAAATCAAAACTCTATACTTAATAAAAAATATCAGTTGGGTTCAACAATATGCTTTGTGTGTGTGTGTGTGTGTGTGTGCGTGTGTGTGGTTGTGTAGGTGTGTGTGTATGTGTATCTTGGCTTAGTTTTAGGTGTGGGCAAAAAAAATATCAAGAGGGGCATATTTTTAACAAATTTATGGACAACAATCTCACAGAAGTGCCTTTTATAAGTGTAGCCAAATCAATCTGAGGGAGCTCATCATTTGTACACTAGGATTGAAAATTCTTAGAATTAAGAGCATATTACACTTGAAGAATTGGGGAATAAGGGCATCTTGGCATAATTTTAAGTGTGGGCAAATCGGGCTGTTTAATTATATGAGCTCATCATTTGTACACTTGTAAGTGGCACTGGTTGTAGCACCAATTACACTACTAAGGTACCCTGCAAGTTCATAGCTGAACATAAAGCAGCGGAAGTTTGATAGCAATTTGTATTCTATTTTGTTGTCTTTAGTTGCTACGTCATTTTATATTTTTACTCCATAAGTTATTCATATTCTTCTTGTCACATCTATAATAGACAAATAAAAGAATTCAACAGTTTTAATCACGGTAATTCCTTTGAGGATCAAATTATTATTGAGCACAACAAATACATTAAACTTCATTTCCATTTTAGCATGCGATTCAAACAACACACATACCATTTACATAATCAGTTGTTTGAAACAACTTGTTACTTAGCAGTCAAACTGCATGCCAATGACGTTACTTTTTTCATGAACAAGAATTAGCTTTAAAATCTTTGTGTGTAACATTTACAAAGTTTAGAAGTAGTTACACAATATATGACGTCAAGAACTTCTAGTAGGAGGTAAAAGTTTAATAACCAATAAAACTTTGTATATTATATACATGGATATTAGCTATTAAATTATGGATCTACCGGTACTTAGCACGAAATCTTGCAGTAAACTCATGAATCAGACCTTTCGGGAATATTTCTACTACACAAGACTTCCATGAACGTATTTAAATGTATTAAGCTCGTGTGGTACATTATGTGAACAAATTAGCTACTTGTCTCAGTGATTACGTATCTATTATTTGACACTTGTATAATCCTACTCACAAAATTGTGAAATTTTCCCGCAGATAATTCATTTTGAAGTCTTAACATTCTTGATGGTAAAGAGAGATATTATGTCTACTTACCAATTGACTCAAGCACCATTGCAACATGGCTACGGGGTATTTACTTATCCTTTGAGTAGAGTTTTTCATTGTGAACTTAACATGATATATTTCCACTTGATTTCTACATTTAGTGTATTAAATGTGTAAAAGGTATGATAAAATTGCATTTCTAGCTTCTGTTGCTACGTGCCGATTCTTACGCCCATTGTTGTTAAGTTTATTATTGCAATTGTTACAGAAGTCCAGGGTTTAGAAGTTCACTGATGTATAGAAGGTCTGAAAAAATTGTACATGCACTCATTGTGGTAGCGAAGAGAGGAGGCGTGGGGCAGTTCCCCCGTATCCCACTATTTGCCTCCGCACTATGGCCTCTTAATGCTAAGCCTTGTCTACCAAGAGAAAGTAAGCTGTTCAAGCAAAAGGTCGGTTATCCCGGCATCGTTTGGTTTAAAATAATATCTACAGGAAACACCTCGACACATACAACATTTTTTCAATGAGAATTCTTTTAGTGTACTGATTCTATGTTTCCCAATTTGTCTTTACAGCGTACAGTAAATTTCAGCAAAAATTTACAAACTTTCAGCAAAATCAGTTCACGATATCTTGCCCGAAAATAACAATCCGATCCGAAAAAATAATTTGCATGAGGTAACATCCAATAAAGGTAAGAGAATTACCACGATACGAGTAAGGATTTTTCCAGGTCCACTTTGTGTCTGGCTTAAATCCCAGTAGACGACCCCCCACCCACCCCGAATTCCCATCTAAAAAAATTTTCACGGGTTTTGTGTAGCAACGCAATGCTTTAAGCCAATTACCGCCGTTAAACCGTTTCCCTCCGCGGATTTAAGCTTAGCAAGCGGACTTGATGAATTCAGAACAGTGGCGGAGGAGGAGTGGGGTTGAGAGGGGGCATCTCAGTGACACCCGGAGGGAACAGTTCGTGATAGCGGGCTGAAGTTTCTAATTTGACGGAACCTGACGCAAACGCGACACCCGAAAACGAAGGTCGTCATTCTGCGAAGCCGTCCGACCGTGAAATTTGATGCATCGCGTGAACCAGGAACAGGAGATCGTAGATCAGGAGTTCGAAACTGGATGTCGCTGTTACGACCGGAATTATTTGGATCCAGGGGGATTTATTGGGGGAAATGATTATCATTTCGCGCGCGCGCGCGCGCACACACACACACACACACACTAGCTGTACTCGTGGAGTGAGTTAAGCGATTCACTAATTTAAGACTGCAATTCAAATGTAGAACTATTTATTTTGTACTATTATGCTATATTAGGTCAGACACTTTTTTCATTCTCAAATGATTTCCTCTCTCTCTCCCTCTCCCTGTGTGTGGGGGTGTAAGTACACCCCATTGTCAACTAAGGCGGGTGCTATTATTGCTGCAGCATTAGGCCCGTTCCTGAAATAGGCCCAGATGAAAACAGACGAGAATTTTCCGAAAGCTGAACAGTTTTCTTGTGCTATATTAACCTGAAAATAAATCTTAGAATGAAATTTGGAGCCCCAATTTCG
Source organism: Lepisma saccharinum (assembly GCF_977018435.1). NCBI lineage: Eukaryota > Metazoa > Arthropoda > Insecta > Zygentoma > Lepismatidae > Lepisma > Lepisma saccharinum. The sequence continues at coordinate 18,910,670 of NC_139234.1, forward strand.
GACGCCTAGACACAGGTAATAAAATTTTCACCTTGAGAGTTAGTTGTATAGAAAAAAATCGACGGTAATCAGCATCAGGCCCAATTTCGCCTTAATCCGGCCCTGGTCGTTACACTTATGTTATTAGTTAGATTTTCGTTCAGGTAAGGGGCTGGAACTCGTATAATATGACGGCTGCAAAATAGCCTAAGTGCTGACGCACCCAAAATTTAAGAAAATAAAAAAATCAATCAATCAATCTGTATGTATGGATATGTACACACACACACACACACACACACACACACACACACACACACACACACACATATATATATATATATATATATATATATATATATATATATATATATATACTGATACTGTATATAGGCGATGGCACACGATGTGCTGTCCACGCGTCGCTCACAGAAATAGCCGGTTGGCAGGCCCTGGCCCTCAAAAGACTGTTTGGGGATCCCAGTGTGTGTGTGGGGGGAGAGGGGTGTACGTGTAAAAGTAAAGCACTGCATCATGCATCATGTCATGAAGACCTGGAGATCTGCAGGTAGAGCCCCGCACATACATTAGTCTGCAATTGTTTGCGGATTATACAGGGTGGGTGAGAAGTAACTCCATATTGTAAATTGAAGACTACAGGGGAAAAGGGAGGCAAGTCTGTTTTCCATAATTGTACAGAATAGCAAATTTAAAGTTTGAAACCAAATAATGTTTATTGTTATTGATGTACGTTCTTCATTACATGTATTATGAATCAAGCGTATATTTATTTGTATGAAAATGAAATATGAAAGGAATTGATTCAAGAAAAGTACAAAAGTTATGACAAAAAACTTTCTCAATGTAACAGTTTACAGCATTATGAAGTGGTGCACAAATTCACTTGTTCAGGTTTAGGCAGTGCTGTCCTTATTGTTTCTGCTCCTTAGGTCCATGTGGCAGGTTTGTGTATTAAACCTGAGCCTCTCTTGTGCAGAACACTTTCAATTCCTGAAGATCTTCGAACTTTTCGTCTGATATTTGTAGAAGTCCCTCATAAGCTCTAGCACGGTGTAGAAATTCGTTAGATTCCAGATGAGGTGCAAGGCTTCTGTCTTTTTTCTTCCCGCGCAAGATTGTGGAAATCCATTTTGCATTGTAGTGTTTCAGATGCATGATCAGACGGTGAAGTTACTTTCGTAAAATGACTTGCCTCCTTTTTCCCCCTGTATTCAACTGACTTACCTCCTTCTTCCCCTATATGCGAAATCTTCAAGATTAAATTTCTCAGTGACTAACCTCCCTGTTGCTCTGACATTGAGTCCACATAAACTATACAAATCAAGCTACATGAATCTACTGTTAACTCATTTTCGACCATTTACTGACTTGCCTCCTTTCTACCCTGTAGTCTTCAATTGTGCATAACTTTTTTTATTTGTTATTTGATTTACATGAAATTTGGATATGTTGTTCCCTAGAATGGTAAAATTTTTTACATGACAATTGTTGCATGTCATTGCAGGTATTAGTGGCGGACCATGGCTCAACGTCTAACCGTGCATGAACGGGCTCGAGACAAAATGAATAGCGAACGGTACCTCCTTATGCTTCAAAATTTTGTTCATTGCATTGCATCCACGTGGGACAATCATAATGACCTTATCTTCATGCAAGATGGAGCCCCACCTCATTTTGCAATTCCTGTTAGGGAGTGGTTGGACACCCATATTCCTGGACGTTGGTTGGGTTGTCGTGGCCCCCATGAATGGCCAGCTAGGAGTCCCGACCTACCACCCTGCGACTTCTTTCTTTCCGAATGGGAAAAAGAACAACTCTATCGCACGAAACCACAAACTGTTGATGCTTTAGAGAAGCGAATTCATGAAGTTCTCACGAACGTACCACCGGAGTACCTCGCAAAGACTCTTGCAAACATCCCTATTCGTTTACGGGCACTGATGGACAATGGTGGTGCTCAGGTTGAATGTACCATTGTAAGGAACAACATATCCAAATTTCATGCAAATCAAATAACAAATAAAAAAGTTATGCACAATTTACAATAGGGAATTACTTCTCACCCACCCTGTATCTTCAGAATAAGAATAATATTGATGAAAGTAATAAAGAAATAGTGTCACGTTTTTACCTCCAGCAACATATTTACTTTTTATCATAAATAGCTTTATTTAATAATTGAGAGCTTATTTTCCTCAAATCTTTGGACTAATATAAAAGCTCCTGACATGTCTGGAAGGTATGGTAACATCCTGGGAGTCCGCGGGCTACAGGTTGCGTCGTTTGATTTTGCTTTCAAAGAGTACATCTCTCTGACTAAAAACCAACTAGATTCATATTAAAATTACGAACATTTTGCATTTTATATTTTTTGGCTACACTAAGTATTTGTATTTTCTTAGTCTATCGATTTTCTAACACTAAGCCTTATCACCAACAAATCGATTAACCGCTTTATGATTTAGTAAATTTAACATTTTGTACAGCCGGCTTTGCATCGTGAGTATTGGCTCCTGGTATAAATGAATAGCATTTTAAACATCGATCTCCAACAAAATTACACCCTATCGTGACAATAAGTGAGTGACATTTTGTAGCATAACTAACAATGAGAAAATACTCTTTCATATGGTGCCCTAAGCTTTGTGTAATATCTAACTAAATCAAAATTCTTGCTGTAAGCTATAGTGTAATATTACTCATGAATGACGTATTGAGACTCAATAGACAGGTGACTCAGGAAGGTTATGCCATTGGCTGGGCTTCTGCGCTGGGCGAGCGAGAGGTCTAGCGTGGCAGATCCTTGCCGACTACGAGAGACTTCTGACGTACTGGACACTGGCTGGACAGGCCGAGTATATTGCATTACAGTCTATCGCCCTTTATAGGCCCTCATGGCCGGGTGTAATTTACCTAAAGTCCATTGATTTATTTTGAGTTCTTAAAAGTGCAAGAAAAGGAAATTGTTTTAGTTTAGATTTTTTCAGGTGGATTGCTCCGGGTCATGTTGGCTGTGGGGGGTTTTGGGCTGGGTTGCGATTTGCTCTGACTCGTGTAGCCTTTACTTACTGACTGCTGACTATCAAATGGGACAAATTATACTAGGTTAACTGGGAGATAATCCATAGACATTTCTGTTGAATTAATTGTATTTGGAAAGTATAAGTACTAATACGTTTTGTAATAAATATTGGGTTAACGAATATTAAGTTCCAATTGTATACTTTAAGTACCTAATATATGATCATCCACTGCGCCGATAAGACAATCCTCGTCTCACTTCTTTGGTATTAAAGGGGAAACAAGAGACATAGAGGATTATAAGAGCAGAGCGTGGTTCCATGCTGGTTCTGTCTCTGGTACTTGTGTACAATTGGCTATCAATATATCAATATTTCTAGGTTGGTTAGACTGTAAAATGGTGCGGTAATATGGCTACCTCTCGGAATTATTATACTGTAGATATTACGGGAACAGTGGATGGGAGGAATTTTGTTCCGCCTTTTCCTCCACTTTCTTCAACTCGTAGAGAACATTCTGCTTCGCAGTTGTTAAATGAATTTGTTGGACCCTTTCAACACACTCCAGAAAATGCCCAAGGACGACAAAGGGAGGGGGAAGATGTAGAAACGTACGTAAAGGTACCTTGTAAACCCCGGTGGGTGAATAAACGCCCAAGTAAGCCTTTGGAAAGTTCTTCGTCGTCTGAAGAAGACGAACGAGTATTATATAATAGGTCCGATTTGAGAAAGTTAAATATGGAAATGGCCAAAGAAAATTTGACTCAATTAATAGCTACTGTACCTATAGTTAAGGAAATTAATGCTGAAAGCCTGTATCGATTTCTGTATGTATTGCAGGGTATTAAAGACAGAAAAATGTTTCCTTCTCACGAGATTATGCTCGCAGTTTTACCAAAATTAAATACTGAAATGGGTAAATTATGGATGAAATGTATAATTGAAAATATTCCTTGGAATGATGTAGTTCAAATGATCTTAAATAAGTATGCAACTTCTATTGGGAGACAGTATTTATGTAATAAATATGTACTGGGTAATTAAAGAGATAATGAAACTCCCTTAGAGTATTTAGAAAGTAGAGTTCGAGCTGCTAAGATTTTACAGTATGATATGGATGAATGTACTTTTGTAAGTTATCTTGTTGATAGACTTAAACCTCAGTATTCCCAAAAATTGTATCTAAAGGGGATACCTAATACTTTAAATGATTTGCAGAACGAGTTGAAAGTTTTAGAAAAACTTTCTTATTTGTCCAAGGATTTTTGGGGATTACATAATATCGAAGGACAATTCAAGGCTAAAGGTCCTGCATTCAAAGACTATACGCCCAAATATTGTCGTAAATGTTCAGCAAGTGATCATTTTGAGCGATGGTGTCCGATGCATGTGAGAGGTGCTCAATTTGCTTTGCAAGGATCGCGTAGTGACATAGGACCCAGACAAGGTGGTGAAACTAATGGGACTGCTGTGTTTGTTGACTGTAAAATCAATAATCTGAATTTATTGGCATGTTTAGATTCTGCGTCAACATATAGTTTAGTTAGTGAAAGTCTCTTAGAACGAATAAAGACTAGGGGAACTGTTCGAGAATGGGATCTTGATATGCAAGTGATAGTTGGTAACAACCACCTTATGAATATCAATAAAGGAGTTACGTTAAATGTTGGTCTTGGAAATTTATCGTGGACCACAACTTTTCATGTCTGCAAAAACATGCCTCTAGACTTAGTGCTTGGTGTGAGATTTCAGAAACAGTGCCACATGGTGATTAAGTATTTAGAACAAATTGTTGGTTTTTCCGGAAGTGATGAGAAAATCCCTATTAAATGGACCTCTGAAAGCTTATGCAAAAATTTTCGTGTTTTACAGAATATAGGTCAAAGACAAAGACAAGATCGTCCTTCATTTCCTGTACGTTCTCCTGCCCAGGGTTCAGCCAGCACAGGCCGAGGTGTCGGAGCTCGGTCTTATCAGCGCACGAGAACTGACCAAGGTCAACATGTAGCTTTCCAGCAGGCAGCAGGTGCGAACCAGGAAAACTTCGTTAGAAATGTAAACAATGGTGAGAACTCCTTTCGGAGCCAGTCCAGGACTTCGTGGAGGCCACGAGAGAGAAGGCGTGGACTCGAATCCAGAGCTTCTGATGTTTCTGGCGAATCTTTTGGACAGTTTGCATTACAGGATACTGAACAACAGTTATGTAAGTTGAAAAGTGAATTTTCTGATGTTATTACTTCTAAGCTAGGACGTTTAAAGAACTTTTCGTATAAAATTAAATTATATGATAATGTTCCTGTACATCGGAGTCCATATTTTGTTCCACCATCTAAACAACAGGAAATAGATGGAGTGATTACTGAATTATTAGAACAAAACATTATTGAAGCATCTTCGTCACCGTACGCAGCACCTTGCTTTGTAATTCCTTCTTCAGGGGGGACTAAAAGACTTATTTGTGATTATTCTGCAGTGAATAAGAAAATAATCTATGATGCGCACCCAGTGGCTAATATGGAAGAAACTATGGCTCAATTGAGTCAGGGGAAGGTATTTTCCGTTATTGATTTGAAAAGAGCGTTCAACCAAGTAAACTTGGATGAATCTAGTAGAGATGTAACAGCCTTTGTAACTCCCAATAATCAGTATAGATATAAGGTCATTCCATTTGGCATTAGTATTGGGACAAGTTGCATGTCACGAGTTATGAACCAAGTTTTTCATGATTATAAGGGAAGGTTTTTACATTTATTTTGTGATGACATAATTGTTCATAGTGCTAATGAGAAAGAACATCTGGAACATTTACGTTTAGTACTGCAGAGATTACATGAATATGGGTTAACTATTTCCCCCAATAAAAGTTGTTTTTTGAAAAGGAGAATAAAATTCTTGGGATTTATTGTGGGGCAAGGAAATTGTGAAATGGATCCAGACAGAATTGAAGCTATTCAAAATCTCCCTTCGCCGAGAAATTTAAAAGGATTATTAAGATTATTGGGTACCTTAAATTTTTATTCTAAATTTATTCCAGAGTATTCTACTGTGGTAGCTCCCTTAAATGAAATCCGGACACCCAAAATAAAAATTTTATTGGGGTTATAGGCAACAAGAGGCACTAGAAAAAATTAAAACTCTATTTAGAGAACATGTAATTTTGAAATTGCCTGACTTAAATAAACCGTTTGTTATTCAATGTGATGGGTCCTTGAGAGGATTCGGCTCTTGTCTTTTGCAAGCTGATGAAAATAATAATCTGAGACCAGTGGCGTTCTTTTCTAAAAGATTAAAGGAAGTTGATAGAAAACGAACAATTTATGAGATTGAACTTATAAGTTTAATGCAAGCCATATTACGTTTTGAATACTGTTTGAAAATTCAGCCTTCTGTTATTCAATTAGATAATATGAGCCTTAGGTATATGGTTAAACAATCTCGGAAATATTCCAAATATGCGAGATGGATGGAGAAACTCTCTTGTTATAAGTTTGAAGTGGTGCACATACCCTCTAAGCAAAATGTGACTTCTGATTTATTATCCCGTATGTATGATTGGAGAGATTATCAAACGAAAGAATTAGATTCTGATTATGTTAGTAATGTTAATTTGGCCATGTTGGTAAACCCATTTCATGCCGATACCTTGAAGAAAGAAATGTTGAAAGATCAGGAATTGGCCAATATTATGAGACAAATGGAGCAAGGTATAAATTTCCCAAATTATAAATTGCATCGAGGTTTCTTATACAAAAGAACTAAAGCCAAGAATTTTCCTTATAGGATATGTGTACCAGATAATTTGAAACATCCTTCAATATTATATTATCACACTAATATGCGAACAGGATCTCATGGTAATTGGTTGAAAACACTTAAGCGTCTACAGAGACACGTTACTTGGGAACATATGTCTCAGGATGTTAAGGATTTAGTTCAATCTTGTGATGTATGTCAACGAGCTAAGTGTAAAAACACAACCCCTGAAAATATATTAACGTCTGAAATTGTAACAATTCCTATGAAAAGGTTGTACATAGATATTTGTGGACCATTACCTGTCTCTAATGGTTATAAATATATTTTTGTTCTGGTAGATGGAGCATCAAAATTTTGTATATTTGAGCCTATTAGGAAATTGAGTTCAAGGGTATTGATTGATAAATTAGATCATATATTTTTGACTTATGGCTATTGTTATGAGATTGTATCAGACAATGCTTCATATTTTGTATCAGATGCATTTACCAGTTATTTATTTAACCATGGAATTCAGCATATTAGATTATCTGTTGGCAATCCTCAGGCCAATTTAAGTGAAAGATACATACGTACTTTGAAAACTGCCTTGAGATGTTATTATTCAGCAGATCAAACTAAATGGCATGAAGGTTTGAAAAGGATACAGTATAGTTTAAGTTGTTCATACCATCATACATTGAAGTATACTCCGTCGGAATTGTTTTTAGGAAGACAATTGTGGGATCCATTGGAAATCCAATGGCAATTATTTGATATGGATTATAATGTGTCAAAGGGTACTATGCAAGATAAATGGAAAAACGCTATTAGAAATATGCAAAGGGAATGGGAAAAGAGAAAACAATTGTATAAGAAACGATATGCTCCCATAACGTTTCAAGTCAATGACAAAGTATTGGTTAGGACTCAGATTAAATCTTCCTTAGAGGACAAGATAACTAAAAGTCTTTCTAATATGTACGAGGGTCCATATTTCATAAGTAAATTTCTAACAGAGAATTCAGTTCTGGTTAAGAAAGTTGATGATGACAAGGTATGTTCCAAAGTACATGTACATAAATTGAAAAGATATTTGGAGCCCAGGAGAGGCAATAATAGGTAATTTTATACATGGATCGGCAAGATCTCTGACTATGTAGGGTTAATTAAGGATTCTCCCATTATATAAATGTATATTATTGTAGATTTGGTGTAGGTTGCCTGTATTATAGTAAGAATGAATGGTTTGTTTGTAAACTTGTATTGGTACCAGTTTGTTTTCTTTTTCTTTTTGAATATTTACAGGCGATGGAGTTGGAGGGATGACATGCGCAAACCCCTATAACTATTACGAAACCTCGCTCTAAAGCTTGAAACTTGGTTGTGTATGAAGAGTATGTTTGAAATGTGAATTCTGAAAAGATATGTGTAACTAGGATTACACTATGTGCTAGAAAATTGTATTTTTGGGGGAGAGGTTGTTTTGTAAGCCCATAGTGTAACATTACTCATGAATGACGTATGGAGACTCAATAGACAGGTGACTCAGGAAGGTTATGCCATTGGCTGGGCTTCTGCGCTGGGCGAGCGAGAGGTCTAGCGTGGCAGATCCTTGCCGACTACGAGAGAGTCCTTACGTACTGGACACTGGCTGGACAGGCCGAGTATATTGCATTACAGTCTATCGCCCTTTATAGGCCCTCATGGCCGGGTGTAATTTACCTAAAGTCCATTGATTTATTTTGAGTTCTTAAAAGTGCAAGAAAAGGAAATTGTTTTAGTTTAGATTTTTTGGTGGATTGCTCCGGGTCATGTTGGCTGTGGGGGGTTTTGGGCTGGGTTGCGATTTGCTCTGACTCGTGTAGCCTTTACTTACTGACTGCTGACTATCAAATGGGACAAATTATACTAGGTTAACTGGGAGATAATCCATAGACATTTCTGTTGAATTAATTGTATTTGGAAAGTATAAGTACTAATATGTTTTGTAATAAATATTGGGTTAACGAATATTAAGTTCCAATTGTATACTTTAAGTACCTAATATATGATCATTCACTGCGCCGATAAGACAATCCTCGTCTCACTTCTTTGGTATTAAAGGGGAAACAAGAGACGTAGAGGATTATATTGCCAAACATATTATTCTTCTTAACAGCAGCTAAATGAACACCTTTAGCAGATGCAGTACGTCTATAACATTTTCATTTACAACTCTTTCACTTGTGAGTCTTTGATTTCTGCTTTTATCATCTTTTGTTAGAGGATTTTTTTTAGAAAGCAACGATGAAGATGATTGATGATTAAATAAACTTTAGGAAGGATGTATAAGTAGGTATATAAGTTATGTTTTTTTTATTTTCGTTAGTAGGTCACATAAACTCGGTCACATCAAGAAATCACTCGCAAATAATATGGAAAATAGGGGATAGAGTGAAATTTCGAAACGGATACTCTCAAGCGTTTCTTCAACATGGCAATGCACTGCCTCACAAATTCCTAACCCCAAATACTTTAACTCAGGAGAACGCTGATTTCTTTAAAACCATCGATCTTCTTGTCTTATTGGCAACTTAACATTTGAGATTGTGGACCGACTAGGCTCTTTATTCCTTGGTAAGCAAACTTATTAGACCGAAGGGTGGATGGGACAAAACAGATTGGTTGGTATGACAACGAATCACGCTACGGTAATCCTGGCCCGGATCACACCAAAGTAAACAGTCTCGACGCTGTCTGTTTGGCTCGCAAAAAAGGGGATTATGTTACTCCTAATGGAACGGTTCCATCACGTAGAACAATCTTAGGGTCAAATCAGAAGATGCAATCAATTACTCTTAAGGCCTCTCTCTAATACACACACAGATTGATTGACGGGGATTTTGTGGAAGGGGAGGGGCAAGAGACGATGTCAACACAGAATCAAAGTTCAGCGAATATGGAGAGGTATAACTATCTTCTTCCACACTCACAGCGCGGTTAGAACATTCTGGGACTAGTTTCTATACTCAGCAATTTTTTATGTCGATATGGGGGAGGGGGACATACCACCACCGATGTTCCCGAGTTCGAGTCACGGCCTGGTCTTCTTTGTGAGAGCCCCCACATCAATTTCATCGTCACGATTAGTTATAGGTAGTGTGACCATACGTCCCGTTTTAGAATCGTGTCCCGGTCGTCCCGTCGATATTATTGTCCCGTTTTATAAAAGTCTAGGACTTATCTTGAAAACCAAGCCTAAATTTGAGGGACATTTCATGCTAAAAAGGATGTATTGTTTTGTGTGTGTTCCGTTATTTGTAGAGCAGTAGGGCCTCCCCGATGGCGCAGTGTTGGCGTCGTCGCCTTGTAATCAAGGGGTCCCGGGTTCGATACCCGGTGGAAGCACATGGCACAGTGGTTCGGATCCCACTTTAAACCGTAGATCTAGTCCCGATTAGCCTTGCTGTGCACAAAGTGGACTTAAAACACCAAGTCAAACCAATTTGTATTCCAAACCGGATGGGGGGGGGGGGCAAGGTGCCAAAACTGGGAAGGCAAAGACAGTATATTTCCATTTGTAGATAAGGTTTAGCATAGTGCGGAGGAAAAAATGACGAAAAGTGGGGGTGGGCAACTGCCGCCCCTCCCCTTAATCGCCGTCACTGCCAAGAAGCGTACACGCAGTTTCAATACGGAATTGCAACAAGAATTTAAATTCCTGCGTCTTGACACAAATTCACAAGACAAATCTCGAGTTTTTTTCATATTATGTGGGGTAAGATTTTCGGGAAGGTTTGTAAACATTTGGCGAATAATAAAACTGGTCTCAAGAAGATTGGTTCTTCTGATAAATATTTCTGGTACTCTTCAATTTCAGCGTGGGACTAACGTCAACGGTTGATCAGAAGGGATCGGAAACAGTGTGTAAGTCATACAGAGATTAAAATAATTAACACGTTTTGACAACGGGAGATCAAATTTCACTTATTAATTATGATGTATCACTTATGTGATCCATTCTTTAATAATAATAATAATATGATAATTATAACATTATTTTTTTAATTAGGCTTAACCGACTTTTCAGGAAAATGGTGGAGGATTTACTGATCTCCTTGGGATGTCCCGTTTTGGCGTCAAAATATTATGCTCACCTTAGTCATAAGAGCCTAAATAGCTACGTTAAATAACAAAAAACAAAGAAAGACAGACTAAAAAAATGCATCAAATATATTTGATGCACTAGAACTCAGGCTTATACGAGGGCTATTTTTTTTTTCAACCTCCGATATGGAATAAAATCAAAACCACAGTGAATAGAAAAGTGGGTTTATTGACAAAAGTTACGTACACGTATAATCTACTTTTCATCGTAATCACCAAGAAGATTCAGACATTTATCGAACCGATTCACCAGCTTTCCAGTACCCTCTACAAAAAAAAGGTGCCGTCAGTCTGTTGAGCCAGGTCTGCATGGTGTCCCGAAACTCCTCATTGGTGTGGAAGCGCCGTCCTCCCAACCACTTCTTCATCGCCGAGAAAAGGTGGAAGTCACTCGGCGCTAGGTCTGGGATGTATAGGGACGATGATTAAACATTTCACAGTAGAATCGTTGAAGAAGGTCTTGAGTTTGACGTACCAACATGTGGTCGGGCATTGTCATGGAGCAAGACAATGGAGACAGCATACCTCTCCGTTTGTTCTGGATGGCTGTTCGTAGTCTGCGGAATGCCTCACAGTATTCAGCCGCGTTGATTGTGATCCCCGGCTCCATAAAGTCAACCAGTATCACACCTTGCACTTGGCGGGAGAGTCGATTGTAGCAGACATCTTTACGCGTCCGTCGCTCAGCTTCAACTGAAGCGTTGGCCTTGGCAGGTGGTGGTGGTAGTGGCAAGGGGGACGCCAATCACGCTGCGTGACGCCCCGCGGCACCATCGGAGGTTGAAAAAAAAAATACCGCTCGTACTTTTAACGTACTGATAAAAAAATACTCACGAATCTCAAATGAGAATATGAACTCTACGAGTAAACGCAGCAACGTTATGTTACTCAGAAGAAAGGTGAGAGATGAAACACAGCAAGCCATTTGTATTCCAAAAGTAGAGGTTCCTGTTCTATTAGGAGAACTGAAAAGATGCTTCTTAATCTTTCCTGAGATACTAGAGCCTTTCAAGACATAAGCTCTAAAACTTTCAAAACGCACATTTGACAACAAAATTGCATCAAGACATTACGTTTACAGAATTGTAGAAATGGATATAAGCTAAACATATTATTTCCAGCTTCATAACACCGTGAGGAATAATGGAAAATATTTTCTAAAACTCTATCGATAAATGAATCTGTAACAAATCTTGGTGGAATACCTCTGAAAGGTAATATGCCACAAATAGGCACGTCTCACCAGCTTTTTCTGTTCTGCGCATCGTCTCTATTCCCTTGAATTAAGACCAAGGATAATGACCTTTTTGCCACTTAGAAACATGCCCGAAAGCGAAAAGTTGCTTTAACTCCACTTTCTGCTCCAATAGCCTATCAGGATTGGACCCACAATTTAAAGCTGAATGTGCTTGCATTGGAATCGAACCTGGGACTCCTCGGTTACATAAATACTTCTGCTTAACTATTTATGTAACAAGAGGTCGGTTACATAAATACTTCTGCTTAACTATTTATGTAACAAGAGGTCTATAAGCATGTGGTGTACCTCATGCATGACGTAATGTAGACTGGACAACACGTGACTAATGCAAGATCTACCATTGGTCACACGTTTGAACTGGAAGAGCATAGAATTTGACGTGGCAGAACCTTGCCGAATTGGAGACAGGAAAGACATGCACTACCCAGGCTGAGTATTCTGTAACTTTGTTTATTTCCTTTTTAACCTGCATGGCCTGGTTGTATTTGTTTGAACATAGTAATTTAAATTAAAATTCTTTGGTCTAATTTTGTATTTTAAGTAAGGTTAAATTCCTCCGGGTCATGTTGGTTAGGGGGGAATTAAGCGGGGTTGCAATGGACTCGAGATAACCATTTCTTCCGACCGACAAATGGACTTTCTGACTAAAATGTGACTGACTTTCAAAAGGTGTTATCCCAGTTAAACGAGTAGAAAATGTAATTACATAAACTGAAAGAATAGGAGGAAGCTTATTGATATTATTGTTCATTGAGTAAAATGAGGTTGTGTTTTGTTATTAAAATATGTAATAGGTTATTGTTGTTTAATCTTTTGGAATTTATAGTTAATCAAATATTTGTTAATAAAATGAGAGAGTATATGTATAATATGTTTCTAAATTGGTCTGCATAAATATATAAATTAGTATATTACTATATCTACTACTTCCACTGCAGAGAAAAGATAACCCCCGTCTCACTCCTTAAGGGATTACAGGTCTCAGGTTCGATTTCAGTGGAAGCCAATAATAAAAAGCTTTGACAACTGGACAGTCCTCCACGGCGCAGAGTTTGGCGAGAATATTTCGCTCGTTGCTGGAGAAAATGCATAGCCAGTGGTGGTCACCATGTGGAATAAATGGGTTTTGTAACTGAGGGCTTGCTCTATCATACGGTGTTGTTATGCATGAAAAAACTATAGATCTCGCTGGTCTTATGGCGGGCGACCTACGTGCCGGTAAGAGCAGTGGGGATGAGAAACGCAGCAGCTTGCAGCACATCCTTCCGCGACGTCGTAACTCTCGGCGCCACCGCTGTTGTCTGGTTGTTCTGCTCCATACTCCCCGTTCCCCACTTCCCTTGCTAACATGTAGGCCGCCCGCCGTAAGACCAGACAAGTGCTGCAGGAGGCATTACTTTCGGGCAGGCCCTCGTACACAAGCGTGGAATTCAGTAACGGCAAAGAAATGCTAATCGAACCTTCAGGGTTGTTTTTATTCAGTGTGATGAAAGCAAAAAATCCAGAAAGGAGTGTCGAGTCTAGATTCTTTGCTCTCCACTACTCGCAACAGATTTGCCGGGGATGCATTTTATTCTGAAGTTCCAAAAGCTCAGTCGTGCCAGACTGTCTCATTTCTCTTGTTCCCCGCCCATTCGGTAGGTCAATCAATCAAAGCGTCTTTGGGTCGCGATCTGTAGAGTCATCAAACAACGATGCCTACCTTGTCTCTCCTTCGAACGACAAGAAAAGAGGATTCCTCTGGCGGATGGCTTCCAACAGAAGTAAACTCACCTTTCTTCTCCCTTCACCTTCGAACCTCCGCCGCAGAAGAAGAAAAAAATATCCTTCCCAGGTCCCGTCGTCAACCGCAATCGACCCTGATTTCCAATTCCGGAAGGTAAACTCCGGCCCCGGAACGCCTGTTTATCAGACATGAATAATGAATCCGAGAAATTTTCCGGTTCCGAGGGCTTCTTTGTCCTTTAATTAAACTCTTTTGTTTGTGGGGGGGGGGGGGGGATCTCGGCTCCCACTTGTCCATCCGCGACCCCGTAAGTGCATTACTCCACCAAGAAGAAGGCACGAGTGGCGGGGAAACAAAGGAAGCCGCACAGCCCGGAGGAAATTTGATCCTATTTGTTTGCCAAAGGGAGAAAGTCGTCTCGGAATTCTACGACAAAGCCTAATGGAAGGCTAGACACACCACAAGACACTGGCGTACGCAGGATTTTATTTCGGGGAGTGCTGAAATTCTGGCTTTGGGGGGAGCGGAATACACAATAAAATATTTCGTAATTACTAGTGTTGAGCCGCATCAATACAAAATCGCATACATTTTTATCAGTTTTAAACTGCATATTGTAACATGGAACACACGTCACGAAAAACGCAAGTTATTTGATCTGGACTCCAGGAAAAGAGAAACAAAGAACTCAAACCAAATGAGACTGGATTTGCTGACGCAATCGGAATATTTTAATTTTAAACTTAATGACAGCAATAATTATAGAATAAAAAAAATAACACACCTCACACCTACTAATCATTGATCGCTCACTGACGAGGTAGTTAATATCGTTCTGGTCCCCAGAACGACAAAAATAAAGAAATCAAATACTATAAACCAAGTACAATGATTTATTTTATTTTATTATATGTATGTTAAATTTAATTTACATTGTATCACTAAATAACCATTAAATAAGATAAATTAAATGGCGGCGGAACCGTTAAATTCATGCATCTGACGTCATGGTATATTTAAAGGCACCAAGATACTAAGCGCTATGACCAGCTTCTTATTGCACTTCCTTTACAATTATTCACTAAGAAATATTGTCCTTCATTAGGACGCAAGGCTTGCAACTGAAGTCGGTACATTAACCAAGCAGAAATATAAAGATATGGCAGTGGAAGGCTTAAGCCGTAAAATTGTAGGTTTAGAGGAATCATACATAAAAGGCTTGATAGTAAAGAGGTTTATTTAACAACAAAATGCCTGAAGGGCTAGAGACTACATCAATAATGATTGTAAGAGTATAAATCCCCAATATAAATACAATAAATAATAAAGAAACAAATTATCCAATTAAATCTTTACATAATTTAGACTTCCTTACACGTTATTTAACCAAAGAGAGATTATAGTAATTTCATTTTAATATTAATTTCCCCCCAAAAGACCTATCTCTGAATAGAACAAAGTGTGCAGTGCTTTAACTAAAAATACAAACTAAATACTCTACATAAAAACTTAAAACACTAAACCACTACAAAACAACTACTCCCTGTACTTTGTTCCATTCCGAGATGACCCCTTTCAACACTCAAACAGAACTCAACTTAACGTGCTTTAACCTCTGCTAATCAGTGGGAAGTAAAGTTTCCCACACGAGGCTTGCTTTCCTCCGACCTCCGGAATATTAGCCACGCCCCTTTTTCCAAATTAAAGCCATCTGGTGGCAAACTAACTAAACATTTATTTCTTTTCACTCGTACACCTTGCATATTGTTATAGCGCATACCCTCGAATGTACGCGGGTCGAGGCAGGCTTCGGGGTCCCCTCCCCTATCTTTGTTGAGCCGATATCCACATCAGTACCGACACTCTTACCGCTTCTCACTGATGTCGATGCCTGAGAATTGTAATAATTATAAATTGTACAAAATATTGATACATATTTGTGTGTAAGTACATATTTCCAATTATATCCATCATTTTATTAGTTTTGCTTCAAGAATTACATAAGATTATTAAAATATGTAATCACAAAATACAGTTTTCCCACACAATATTGCTGCAAAACTAATGGAAACTGAGAATTTGCATAATTTCCAGGATAATTACACCTGGCGAAAATGGCGCGTAGCATTTTTGCGTACTCCGCAAAAGATAAAAAATGCCGGAAAAATATCGGCCAGTATGTAAATATAATTCAACCGATACATTCCAATGCCGATATCACTGGTATTGGTCGATACCGATTCATGAGTGTTGCTTTCGCCTTACCTTTAATCTTCAGGTAAAAATTCGATACGGTCCTAACGGATTTCTTCATTTTTACACAAGAAACTACTTACGGAAATGAGTTTCTGTAGCATTTAGAAGTTCGTGGAGGTATTTTCTTTCATTGTGGAATCTATTTCACCGAGAAATCATGGATTTGTGAACAGAAATATCTCTCCGACGCACAATTGTCGTTCCTTTCATTTGCTTGCACTACGTGAACCAAATGCTGCAAATGTTTGATGACGTAACTCCCTCTCAGTGTTTCCAACCACGCCGTTTTTTGCAAGAAGATTACAATTTTAACTATGTTTGCCTAAGGTAACCGAACCTAACCTAACCTTGCCGTGCATGGTTCGTGAGGCTATTCATGAATTGGGGCTATCCGTGAATGGTTTATGGGGCTAAGCGTGCATGGTTCGTGGGGATTTTTCGGTTTCTGGGGCTATCCGTGCATGGTTCGTGGGGCTATTTATGAATTGGGGCTATTCGTGCATGATTCGTGGGGCTATTCATGAATTGGGGCTATCCGTGAATGGTTCGTGGGGATTTTTCGGTTGACAAGGTTGGAAACACTGCACACTCAATGATGATGTACCACGTTAGTCAAGCTGTCTCGCCATATTGTGTCTTACAGAAGCGAAATAAGGAACAACAATAATTACTCCTCATGTCACAAATTGAAATTATTTTCGTGAAAAAAGCAAAATACCACCTTGAAGAATCTTTCGTAATGCAGAATAGGTAAGTACGAATGTTTAAAATGACGAAAGAAACGAGTGAAAGGTGTTGCAACCATACCGAAGTTTTACCAATCTTCATTTTTAAAGTTATTTAAATGCAAAAATGGTAATTTAATTTCAAAATTTTTATTTCATTAAAATTTTTGGGGGCTGTAGACCTTTCAGTTCCCTCCCTGCGTACGCCAGTGCCACAATACGTAGGACTCTTTCACGATCAAAACTTCTGTTACGAGCAACATATAAATATATACACAAATGTACACTAATACAATCTAGTACTGTCATTCAGCAACCAATAAAACAAAAGTAACTTGGACCGTTTCCGTATAGTAAGCATTCTAGAATTTCTCTCCCAGAGGCTTAACGATAACTTTCTCCCTTTCACCCCATACGACGTCTTTATCTTAGTTTACGTGTTTCCTCTGCCTATTGCACTAATCCCGACAATGAGAATGAATTTATGATGATTTGGTTTGATTTCAGTTTTAAGTCCACTCTTATGCACAGACAGGCTAATCGAGACTTGGCCTGTTTAAAAGTGGAATCCGAAACACTATGTGCCTCAACCGGGTATCGAACGCGGAACCCCTTGATTACAAGGCGATGACGTTACCACTACGCCATCGGGAGGCATTGAATAATGATGAAAATTATGAAGGAACACTCATGCCGGGGCGGGAACTCAAACCCGGAACCTTTGCTTAGGGAACTTCATACACCATACTATTCCTACAATAGTATAGTGGCATCATTTTAAAAATATAAGTGGGGCCGTTAACCCACTGTACCCCCTCTGTCTTTTAATCGACAGATTTCAATGTTTTAAGGGAGCGAAATTACAATACCGGAAGTATCTTCAATTGCTTTCAAATTCGGCATACTCACTAATTTTGGCCTCTGTAAGCCCATAGTGTACGATAGCTCATTGGTGACGTATTGAAGACTCAATATACATGTGACTAAGGTAGGGCCTGCCATTGGCTAGGCTTCTGTGCTGGATGAGCGAGGAGTTTAGCGTGGCAGATCCTTGCCGACTGGGGGAGACGTAGGACTAACTGGACACAGGCTGAGTATACTGTATTTCCGTGTATCACCCTTTTTTGGGCCTGCATGGCCTGGTGTAATTTGCCTAACGTTAATGTAGTTATTTCGACTTCTTAAAAGTGCTAAAGAAGGAATTTGTTTTTTTTTAAAGGGTAGATTGCTCCGGGTCATGTTGGCTGTGGGGGTCTTGGGCGGGGTTGCAGTTGACTCGTATAGCCGTTACGTACTGACTTTTGACGATTTAATTGGACGGACTGTTACAATTTAATGGGAAGATTATATATGGTTATTTTTGTTGAGTAAACTAAAATGTTGTTCTTAGGTGTTTTGACTGTATGAATGAACCATGTGATGCATATATAAATCTGGAAAGTATATTTAATGATATGATTTGTTACTAAATATTATGGTTGAATGAATATTAAGTTTACATTAAATAGTTTAATTACCTACTGAAAGATAATTAACTTCCACTGCGCCTTTAATATAATCCACGTCTCACTTCTTTATTATTTATAAAGGGGAAATAAGAAACGTACAGGATTATACCTCGTAATCACGAATCTGCAGTTAAAATTTGGCGGTCACGTCTAGAAATTGAAAAATAAGTCGAAAAAGTAGGTCTGTGAACGGAGTAAACACGCTTGATTTATGAAGAAAACAACTATTTTTTGCAATGATTAGTATTTCAAAACTATGTTTATGATGACCCTTAATTATAACTATGCTTGCCTAACCTAAGCTAACCTTACCGTGAATGGTTCGTGGAGCAAACATGTTTTCCAACTTTACGCAAGACTCAGTTTCCTCACATGTAAATCAACGCTTCATGCAACGGGTCTCACTTATTGCACAACACTTGAGCAACGCTGTGTTATGACACAACACAAGGTAGCAAGAACGTTGTGCGGAAAGGAAGACGTCTTCATATCAGAAAACATGGTCGTCCTGCTAGAGTATGGAGAATCATAGCGGTAATTGGCAAGGTTATTTTGCAATTTCTAGACGTGACCGCCAAATTTTAACTGCAGATTCGTGATTACGACGCCAAAATTAGTGAGTATGCCGAATTTGAAAGCAATTCGAGATACTTCCGGCATTGTAAATTCATACCGTTTTACGTAATATAAAAGTGGTTCCAGCTTTAGGCAAGCACAAATAACGGAATATTTGATCCCAAACAAGGGCCCGCGTAAGTTAAAACCTGCAATTTTAGAGTATTTTCGCCGCTTTTTGTTAGTAAAAGCTGTTTGTATGCACACTAAAATAGCGAAAGAACACATCGAAAATAACTATCAGTACCAATCCTAAACTCTACGTAAAATTATAGCTACTGAAAACGTTTATGAACAACAAAATCCTCATAAAGCATGCAAAATATTTCACATTCTCCAGGGGTTGCAGAGGATGAAGGGTTCCAAGTTACATGAATTTACAGTATTACTTACCCCTTTTTCCATTATCGGAAAGGGCCTCCCCTATGGCGCAGTGGTAGAGTCGTCGCCTTGTAATCAAGGGGTCCCGGGTTCGATACCCGGTGGAGGCACAAGTTGTTCGGATCCCACTTTAAACTGTAGATCCAGTCCCGATTAGCCTTACTGTGCATAAAGTGGACTTCAAACACCAACTCAATCAATCAAACCATTATCGGAAAGTCATGTTGGTAAGACCTACGTACGTCCCTTCTACTCACCATGGTCTATGTTTCGGTACTACCACACTCCCAACTTTATTGACCGCAACACTTAACACATAAGGATATTAGTGGAAATCCACAGAAACTGCACAAAAAAACGAAAACTCCATTCAACCGTTTAAAGTTTGCGCTCGGATGGAAAGCCTCTACGCCTGCTGCGACTCTCTTATCCTGTCACGTGACCCTGAGGAGCTTACAGGTTATCGCTGGTATGATACGCGTCGTAGCAGCCATGACTCATCGCACGTAAGCCAAACACCTTCTCGGTGAAGCGCTGTATTTCATCTGACGCAAGCGCGAAATGCTTGCGTGGTTACGTTTAAATCTCTAAACAAAAATACATTAGCCTAACAACGGGAGCATTTAACCTGGCGCCAGAAGACGAAATATGGCGTTTGACAGAGAAGGTCCTGGGTTAGAATCGCGGCCTGGGCATGGGTGTTCTTTGTGAGTGTCCATTCATCCATTTCATCCTATCATCATCATCTTAGCGATCAGCCAAAAGTGGCAGAATAAAATAAAATAAACTAAAGAGACGGACAGTATTTTTTTTGCTCCCTCAAATCATAATGCGCATCTCCGCCATATTTCTACCCCAATGGCTATGCGCGAACGAAGATGTGCAACTGCAAACAAAAGAGCATCGCAGTCTGAAATTAGTGCATGGAAGATTTCTGCATATCCACGCTTACGTTCGGACAGGTCTACGAACTGAGATTAGTAGATACAATATGCACCATCCTGTGCTGTATTGTGTTTTACTAAACTTGTATCTTACCTACGCACAGAACCAGTGGCGCAGAAACGGGGGGGTACAGGGGTACATTGCACCCCCGCAAATTTTTGAAAGGGGGTACTGTACCCCCCTAAATCTGTAAATCGAGTTGTACCCCCTGTACCCCCCTTTGGTAATTTGACAGTATACGGAAGGTGCTACTGTTAAAATTACCTATTATCAATTCGCCCAATAAAAAATGTATTATTGTTTATAAATTTTAAGCATTATAGTCCTTACCACAGAAATTCAAAACATTTAATTGTAAACTTATTATACTACATTGTGCTTGCTACTAGTTAGTTCATTGACCTAAGTTCTTGGAAACCTCTTTAACGAGATGAAAATTGTTTAAAATGTGTGTGGAACGATGGAATCAGATTGACTCTCAGACAATTACGCTGCAGACGATTGCTGCTTTGCGTAAGGTTCATGAGAAGAGTATATGACACCCCATTTTCTTTTGAATATTTATAATGGAATTTTCCGAAACGGAACACTTACACGAACGAGACGAGACACGACAGACCAACTGGGGGGGGGGGGTTACAATGTACTCCTGTACCTCACCTATATTTTTCATAAATTTGTAAGATGGTGTTGGGAAAACTATACTTAAACCTATATATTAAGACATATTTTTTTTAAAAAAATAGAGTGCCGATTAGCCTATCTGAGAATGAGGTAAATTTGGAATAAATTTTCATAACTTCAGAGTGGAAACCGAAAGAAAAATAAGCACAAACAAGAACGAGAAGGACCTCATCACACAGGATACAAGATGAGGCTGTGACAATTCTCGACTCATCACATCGCGATACCATTCCTAGGTGAAATCTTTCCTAGACATTTAAACAGGGTGCAATTTGCGATTTTATCAGAGGGGGGACTATTTTTTACCTATGTATTAGGTATACTTATAATTGGACATAAATTGCTTAAAATCTAATTTTGATATCGAATGCAACACAAACACAACGCTATTTTATGTTAAACTCTAAAGTCAAATTGTAAGAAAATTACATTAGTCAGATGAATGCACGAGATAAATGAGACTCACTGCAGGTTCTATTGGTAGATTTTGGATTAGATTTACAAGGTCTCTGGGAGTAAGATGGGAATATTTGATTGATTGATTTGGTTCATTTTACTTCGCATTTCTGCCACTTTTGGCTAATCGCGAAGATGAGGATGAGTGATGATGATATGATGAAATTGATGGACACTCAAAAATAACACCCATGGGCAGGCCAGGATTCGAACCTGGGACCTCAGGCGTCATAGCGCGCTATGTTAACCCCTCCGCCAAGGTGTACGGCGGTGGGAATGTGTTTTGGATTTTCTTTGTAGATGCAAAAATCTTTAACTGTGACGCGCACATGCTTCTGCTTACATTAAACTTTACCTTTTCACATAAACGAGAAATTGACATGTCACCCTAAAACACACGCATGTATCTGTATTTAATACTACTCTGTACGAAAAGAAACCTTGGGTGGTTCTTCATATTGTCCACCAAAGATTGAAACTAAAAAAAAAAACCTTTTGTGCGTATGCCTTTCCTTGCTTCCTCTGACATATGAAGGATTTCGGTTTTGTATATGTAATGATAGTACTTTCAGTGCTTGAAGAGTGTCATTAGGTACAGCTAATTATATAACAAATAAATGCTTTGTCAAATGTTTCACAAATATTTCAAAGTTAGACTTCTTAAGAGTTGATCGGGAACCATCTCAACTCAGTTTTTTTTCTTTTTTTAATACAACGCCCTACAGATGTCTGAGTAAATACCAAATACATGGCTTCTAAAAGGCATTGGATATGGTACACACCTGCCATAAATTGTTTAAAGATATTTTTATGCGTAGCTATGGGACTTTTAAAATTAGAAAGAACGGAACTGAAGTGGAACTGTATATAATGTAGTTTCTATATCCAGTGGGTGGGAGATGATTATTCCTGGTTTGGGTGGCTCAAGATCCCCCTCACTCCTGATTTTCTGTTCCGTGAAATCCAAATAAGCCCAGAATGAGGTCCAGAGCTTAGCCTTATATGTTTCAGAATTGTTATCTGATTTTTTTTTTTTTTTTTAAACGTTAATTCTAACAAAAACAATGAAAAATATTTATGCATATTTTGCATTAAATAACAGGACATTCGTGTGTGCTGTTCTAAAAGAGAATATTTCTCATGGCTTCACATTATACCTAGGTATCAAGGACGTTTTTGTGGGGGTCCAGGGGGCCCGGACCCTTTCCCCCCAAAAGACTTACCAAGTAGTAAAAGTAATTTATCAAAATAGAATTGTTTAGCATTTGTTATACTCAATTTTCATCAATGCCAATACCATGCTTGAACAACGTAACAATTAAAAGTTAGGGTGCGGCAGAAATATCTCCCGGATTTCATTTGTTAATAACAAAGCAACGATAGATGTTATGCAAAACTTTATTGCACAGTTGGAAAGAACAAAATGTTCCAATTATTTTTTACAAAATTGCCACAAGTCACCATTTTGGGTGACATAGTTGACTTTGTTCGACACCGAATTCCGTCCACAAAACACTTGCAAAAGTCCATCCTCCTGCAAATGTTAAATATCCAAACTCCACAAGAGAGACATAGACAGGCTGACCAAATATTTCTACATAAAATAGTGAATGGCAACCTCAGAAGTGACCGCCTTCTTCAGGAAATTCACTTTCGTGTGCCTGCCCGTTCAACAAGAAGCACTCAACTTTTTGCCTCTCAGAAGCCGAGATTGTGTCTCATCCAGCGCTCTCTGTTCCATAGACTGCCCAGTGAATATAATAATCTAGGAAGCCAAATAGACATTTTTGAAAATCTGGACAGTTTTAGAAGAAAGTTAGCAAAAAATATGTAAGTCTTTTAACCACATGTATTTTTTTTTATGTTATTATTTTTGATGTATTATGTTATTATTTTTTTGTCCTTATGTTCTATAAAAACGTTCCAATGTAAAATGGCTAACGCTGTATTTGGAATCTTCTATTAAATAAATAAATAAATAAATAAATATCGTCCAAATGCCGATCTGCACGGTGTACGCATTTCTGAAGTCTCGCCCTGAAGTTCTGCATTACCCTCCAAGTCATGTCTGGTCGGTATTGCCGTTCTTTCCTGTCTGATACCATCTTTCAGATCATTGGCTGTCCTCGGCCTTCCTTGGTAAACTTTAGCCTGCAGGTACTCCAACAGAAAGAAGTCGCAGGGTGCGAGCTCGGGGGAACGAGTTGGCCATGGAAGGTGACTTAAAAGTGAGATCAGACGCCCTGGAAACATTTCACGTATCACGTTCATCGATACGCGTGCTGTGGCACCATCCTGTTGGAACCACACAGCCAATTTGCCACGTTCGTTCGATTGCGGCTGCTGGAAGTTGCGTAACATCCATACATAACGGTCAGACGTTACATTAACTGCGTGCCGTCTTCCTCAAAAGTAGGGGCGTTCATGGAGTTGTCTCGGTACATATGGGAAACAAAATGGTAATCCTTGTTCTTTCCAACTGTGAAATAAAATTTTGCATAACATCTATCGTTGCTTTGTTATTCACGAATGAAATCCGGGAGTTATTTCTGCTGCACCCTGTACACTCGATGGTTTTATCCGCTGAACTTATTGGGAGGCAAGGAATTTGGCTCATACAGCTTTGAAGGATTCCAAAGATTTATGCACACTACTAATGATAATATCCATAAAATATTAATCAGGAACTCTACTTTTCGTTAATTGGATCTAACTCCTTTTTTGTTATTCAATAAATATTCAATTCTTTTTCTATCTGACATTAAATTCCTTGCCAGGGCAGTTTTTTTGTGCAAATCTTGGCGATCTTAACTACACGTAAGCTAGATAATGAGTACTTGCTGTTATATTTCTATTCTTTTACTATCTTTTACCTATTCATGTAATAATAACAATGCAATATTAATTAATGTACATATTTAATTAATTAATATATTATTAATTAAATATAATTATCCTAATTATTATTATTGCGACACTTGATTGGACATATATATATATATATGGGAGGCTGAATTTTGTACCCCCCCAAACGAAAAACGTTCCTGCGCCACTGCACAGAACAGCAATTATAATCTAAACTCATTGTACCGAACCTCCCTTACAAAGGTCAGAATCATCAAACAGGCAGCTGGCTTACTCTAGCCAGGGAAAAGTTAAAGAAAACCATCAAATTAAACACACAAAAGTAGATCCGCACTCACTAGAGTGCAAAAACCACTGTTCAAAAGTGATTATCACAAAGGAACACCCACACTCAGCTCAGGATGGTTCCGAAATGGTGATCTAGGTATTCGGTTTGTGATAGTTGTATGCAAAAGTCAACGGCGTATGCTGAATCCAAAATCTGGGCTATCTCAATATGTCACGTGGTCCTAGGCTATGGAGGAAGGGAGGAGAGTAGGCTCCGTGTGTAAATTGTTACACACACCCTTCTTCAAGGTAGCCACTCTGCCATGCAAGTGGCAGCCAGGTTGCCAACTCGTAAGAAATAAGGTTGCCAACTCGTAAAAAATCAGGTTGCCAACTCGTAAGAAATAAGGTTGCCAACTCGTAAAAAATCAGGTTGCTAACTCGTAAAAAATCAGGTTACTAACTCGTAAAAAATCAGGTTGCTAACTCGTAAGAAATCAGGTTGCTAACTCGTAAGAAATAAGGTTGCCAACTCGTAAGAAATAAGGTTGCTAACTCGTAAGAAATCAGGTTGCTAACTCATAAAACATCAGGATGCCAACTCGTAAGAAATCAGGTTGCTAACTCGTAAAAAATCAGGTTGCCAACTCGTAAGAAATCAGGTTGCTAACTCGTAAAAAATCAGGTTGAAACTCGTAAGTAATCAGGTTGCTAACTCGTAAAAAATCAGGTTGCCAACTCATAAAAACTCAGGTTGCTAACTCGCAAAAAAATCAGGTTGCCAACTCCAGAATCGCCATCATCGTCTCACTGAAATGAATAATCTTATTTACAATTTCTGATCGATTTCTCTTCTGTATTTTATTCGAAGATAGCCTAAGCTAGCCGAGAATATACGCTCCTGACAAAAGTGTACTTTGAAAGAAATCTATGCAATTGTCGGTACTGAAATATAAAGCAGAATAATGATAAATGATTCTCGCTTGAAAAAGGAAAACGAAGATAAGCAAGTGGCGAAAATTAAAAGTAGAGGAAATTTTCAACTTAATTGAATCTTCGCGAAGGGAATTTCCTGGCTAAAATCTTGGCTGCTTCTTTCCATCTTAATCCCCGCATTAACGGAGATTATCTCCACATGAGGTTTTGTTTCCTTCCGGAAGAGGGTGAGAAAGTGGAAATTACCCCTCGCCGGGCCATTAAAAGGGGGTGAATATAGTAGCAAAGGGTAGAAGAGTTTCCCCCCCCCCCCCGGACCCGATTCCAATTTAGTTAAAATGCGTTCAAGATTCCCGGGATTAGAACTGTCTGCGCGTCTGCTGCTTGTTGAGGAATGGGGCGAAGGGGCCACCAAAGGGGGAGCACCCCGTATTCTTCTACCCCTCTTAGTTGTTGCCTTCTTCCGGTGTAATTTACGGGTTTCTGGAATGAGCTTTTTTTAAGGGTTCCTCTTGTGAGAAGCAATGCAAGTTCCTTCATCAGTATCATCATATTATCACTCATCCTCACCGTCATGATTAGCCAAAATTTGCAGGAAAGCGACGTAAAAATATCTTAATTGAATCAATCAATCAAAGAAACCTGATTTGTTAAGGCCACTTTATCCACAGAAAGGCTAATCAGGACTGGACCTACAGTTTAAAGTGACTTTCGAATCACCGTGGCATGTGCATCCACCGGTTATCGAACCCGGGACCTCTTGATTACAATGCGATTACGTTACCACTACGCCATCAAGGAATCCCTCAATCAAGAAGCATATGGCAACAACAGAGTTATGCCATTTAATGTAGTCCTGATTTGATTCTTCCACTTTTCTAACTGAATATTCTAAGCGACAAAGCATCTCCTTGCTTGAACTCAGAATGAATTTTAAATGAATCAGACATGCAGTTATCTACGTGGAATTTTCTACAAGTTTCCTTAAGTTTGTAAAATATTCCAATCTCAATTAATTTCTTGTAGAGAAATTCTTGATGATAGTTATGATTACATTCATTATATTCAAGTCATTTTCCGTATTTCAAGAGCATCAGGTGACCCTCATTGGTCCCTCACATGATAAACATTAAATGAACAACACATTCATAATTGGAAACCATTTACTAGTGTGGTAAGACGTCTATTTCCAATAGTGCAAATTATGGTTGGTAGATGGCGCTTCCTATTTAATTAGTAAATTTATTTGAATTTTTTTATATAACGTAGTTAAGTCTTACCGACGAAGTCACTAGTAAGTTAGACTTAATGTTGTAAATGTACTACCATTACCACTGCTAGTATTAATTGTTATGTTAATATTTACATAATTTATTCCGCGTAGTAGTTAGATTAAGGACTGATAGATGTTGCTATTATTTTTCAAAGATCCGAGCTCAAATTGAAAGGATCATGTTCACGTTCGGCGTACTTCGTTCATTCCAAAAAATTATTCAATATTTAGTTTTAGATACAATGTATCTTTGTGTCGCGAGATAGTTTTGGAGTATGAATAATTTTTATAGGTGTTTTCTGCGGTCGACGCTAAGAGAACGAAAGTCCTTGGTACCTCAACTTAAATGTCGCAAGGTCACATTCTTCTCCATAACATCTTTTCAAGTTGAGTGCTTATTATTACTGTCATTTTCTGACGAATTAAAATGGTTGTGTTCTTCCTAACGTGATAAACTTGGCCATAATATTCTTGCGGAAACAGCGAAGTCATTCGTCGCAAAACTAGATGATACCCATTACGTTAGTGGGAAAATCTGTGCGATGTGGCGAAATTTTTGCTACCTTTGAAAACATACACATAAAAAGCACTTTCGGTAGATCTTGGAGATTGGTTTCGGAAACACCTTGGAAGAAGCTGCCACGAAAAGAGATCTGATATTCCTAATGCCTTTCTCTCGCACCGGAATCCCCGGCACAAAGTTCCCGAAAACGAGATGTGAAGGATCACAAGCAAAGAGAGTGTTGAGGCTGATGGAGAAAACGGGCTTTGAAGCCGAAGCATCGTTCCTGAAGAAACGAGCTCCAAGTTACGTCTTTTTTAGCACGGCGGAGAGAGAGAGGGAAAAAAGGAGTGGCAAAAACTTTCTTTGCAACTTTCCCTCCATTGGGAATACACGTACGAATATCCTCTCTCCCTCATCACGTGATTCTGAAAGATCTTTCATGCAGGGCTTCTCCACTTTTCTCCCGTCTCCAGGCTCATAATCTGATAGTATCAGCTCTTACCTCCCTCCCCCTCCTCTTCCGGTATCAGGGGCCTTCGTCTGTTCCATTCGCTCGGGCAGAGGAAGCGGTTCCACGAGGTTTATTATGGTGCGGGAACGATATGACAAGGAGCATGGTGGGTTAACTACAAAGTGATGTTTGAAATCATATTTTCTTCAAAAAAAAAGTAGAAGAGGTATTTATTCTATGTAGAAGCCTATTGCATAACACCTGATTAGAATTGCTTTTGACACACTGTTCAAAATTAACACAAAATTTACAACTACATAAATTCGGGATTTAACTGTTTCATTCGTGAGTGTAGGCGAATTCGCGTCTCCATCGCTCTATGCTAGCAAGAGAGGTTATGACATAAATTCGTTTTCGATTTCGTAAATTAGCAGACAGATTATTAACTATTAATGTGCAGAATAGTGTAAATTTTATGGTAATTTTCTAACAGTGTACATTCATTTTATAAATGTCATTATTTTAATGTCTGTTGACTGATCATGATGAGTGTTTGATTGTCTCTCGACTCAGATAATCCTGGATTAGACTTCTTGCCACACAACAGTATTTCTTTCGTTGATTTGATATAACATTCATTATAATTGTCGATAACGTAAAAGGTTGACAGAGGAAATTACAGTCAATTTTTGCTACGATTCAATTATAGTAAAAATGACCATTGGGTCATTCCACGCCATTCAACGAGGTCATGTCACACACCAATTCCGATTTCGATGAAATTTGCTATACACCCTTCCTTTATGGTTGAAAGAAACACCATAATTTTTTTTCACTCTATCTCAAACGGTTTTCATTTTACAGCACTTTGAAATGTCACTAAATCAGCGTTGTCTGTCACTTCTGGGATGCTTGGACTCTCGCAAGAGCGGAGTGCTCCTTCTTCCAGGTCAGTTGGTAATAGAGATCTAATCGTGAGCCGATCTGAAAACCAACTGAAGAAAATCTGCTCCGCGGCTGGTTATATACCCTCGGTTCAGGTAGCGCCTCTAGCGCGTTCACGCGAACTACGTGGAACCGTGCTAGAGCAGGCAAGGCCATCTCTACGGCAGTAGATTGAACTACGTGCACAAGGCACAAACGATAAATACATATTATAATATTAAACGTGTGCTAAACGTTAATATACAATTATTAGATAAATAATACATATTCTTTGCGACCACGCAGGGCCTGATTGACATTATAACTCAGCATAATATGCTAACACAGATCACCTGACCATTATCAATAGATCATAACGCCATTTACAATGAATGGTTAACTAAATTAGCAATTAACATGGAATAATAATTCTCAGAAATTAAATAATTGTGATGACCTCACAAGATCATTACACGTGGTGGAGAGAAAACGATATCTTTTTTGGAATTCTGCGTGGTAAAATTAGTAAATATCACCTATAATTTTCCAAACCCCAGACATGAAGTTAAGAAATGCAAGCCTGTGTAATCGCTAGAGGCTAATTCCGGAGAGTAAGGAGGATGATGGATAACTTCCATTCAACGATGGCATTGTCATGTTGCAACCAAATAACTGTCGAAGCAAGTGGAGGAGGTTCCCGTCTTTATGATGTCGCCAAATGATCCCGAAAGAAAGGACTCTAAAAATCCCTTTTCACAGTGTTACCTTTTGTCAGTTACTACTCAAGAAAGTATCCCATTCCTGTAAGAAAAAATTGTCAACATGTCTTTTCTCGCAGACTGCTGATCTCTCTCTCTCTCTCTCTCTCTCTCTCTCTCTCTCTCTCTCTCTCTCTCTCTCTGACTTAGCATGGCGATGTTCTCTAGCTTTCAGGGCGAAAATGGTGGATCCAAGACTCATCCCCAGTGACTTTCCGACTAATAAAGTCATCCCTGTCAGCTCTGTAGCGTTCAGTTCTGCGTTACTTTCGCTGTTAACTCATGGATTTTGCTTCCTATGCTACGGGGCTTCCACCGTTACGGGGCTTTCGGCGTTAAGACAGGGATTGCAGATGCACTGTTATGGCGCTCGTGCCGTTAATACAGGGGTCTCAAGTAGAAGAAGCATGTTATGTTTAGCTTACATGGACATATTACCGAAGATTTAATTGCAAACTTATGAATATGCATATATTGAATATGCCTCGTATATATATAAAATATCAACAATGTATACTTTACCCCTCCCAAAAATATGAATACTACGCCATTTCTGCTAATGATAGTAATCCTAAAGCTACGTTGGAAGAATATGCGATTTCATTAAGCTCACGCTCCCATTTACAATTCAAAATCATGACCTTCATTTACTGAGATTTTCACTAAGAAATTTTAGTTTGAAAGAAAATTGAATGGCGCTAGTAAGGACGTGGAAATTCGGAATGATAGTAGCGAAGTCTGGTAGTTTTTCTTTCAGAAAGACAATTCAATCAGAAGTAATGATAGTTCAATTTACTAGATCTTTATTGGACAGCTATCTGAAACTACTGCTTCAAGAACTACAATAGTGCTTCGAATGAGACTGCCACATAAAATCAGGTTACAGCGTCAAGACGAAACAGGTCCATGACAAGTTGATAGCTGAAGGAAAAGGAAACACACACATAGCAACTTTTAGAAAGAAAGTTTCCATCCCCTCCCCCCACTCGACATTTCCCCTCTCTCTCCCCCAGCTTTTAAAAGTCGCGATAAATTTCGATGGATGGTGGGGTACACAATGTCTGAGCACAAGTTATGACTGGTGACAAAGCTCTGGACTAGCAGAACGACGTCGATGAAGGGGAGTGGAAGGGGAGAAGGGGAGGGGAAGAAAGATGTAAAAAAAGGGAGGGAGGAGAAAGAATAGGGTCTGCCAGGCTGGCGAAGATTTTTGGAAATACGACCCCGGTTACTTCAAGGGTTGAATGGAAATCACCAGACGGCACAAGAAGTTGAGGTCTTGGAGGAAAAAGAACAATAAAAAAACGGAAAAAGTGGGAACTTCCACCATACATGCACAGTTAGACCCGATCTTCAGGACCAGTCTGTTCTTTATTTGTTCCCCCTGAACCTTTCAAACACCACATTTGGTTTCTTCTTTTGTTCTATTCATTTCCTTATATTCTCCTATTCTTCCCCTATTCGTCCCCCGAACTTTCTGATACGACTTTCAAAGAATTCCTCGTTCCCCATCTCGCGCCTTTTTCTTTATATTCATTCGTTCCTCTTCCATATTCCATGCAGATCATCACGTCTCTCCGGAGTTCATTGTTCTTCGAGTTAAAAGATTCGATTGCTGAAAATTGAGAAACTCCGTCACAGCCAATCAATATGAGCCTCTGCTTTCGACTCACGATGAACGTTGAAGATGGGGGAGATTGATTGTCAAATACCCGTCTTGCTACTGAAATATAGAAGACCATATTTCACTTACGGCATAAAACATAGCTACAAAATAATCGCAGTATAAATACATTTGTGATCTTAAATACCAATTAAATTACTGTTATTAACTGGGACCTGATAATTGGCATTAAGTATCCTAATATTTTTTTACATAATTATTGTTTCCCAGTTAATTAATTTTCAAAATTGTACATATTTGCACGAATTATTAAACTTGTTAGAGTGCCACACACGTAAATTTGCCGTTGCGTAGAAACGTATTTTCGTTTCGTCTCCCTCTCTCTTAGCATCACGTGTTCTACCCTGCTCGAAAACCTTCGCTATTGTTGCCATATTGTCATTCCATTCCTGGACACACTCGCGCAAACTTCATTGAAAACAATTGAACAGCGCTCCAGCTCGCGGTTCCCACCGGTCAGCAGGGACGGCAATGTGGCAATATAGCACGGCGGAGTCGTTGCTTCTTTTATGCAGTGCATGTTCATTGGCTAGCTAGTAACTAGTGTTGCCAACTGTAATAATGAAGCACTATTTCTGTCACGGAAGGGGAAAGCAGGTAAAGTGGCGGTGAGTTTTGTTGGATTGGAAGCACCATATTTTTATTTTATACTAAGTATTTGACCGGTTTGACGTTGTGTGCGTGTATTGCGTGTGTTTATGTAAAAGTGTGTGTTTGCTGATGAACGTTAAATTCCATAATGCCTCCAGTTCTGTCGAAGTTGAAATCAAAAACCTTGCATAGCCAAGCTCGGGAAATTCTAAGCAACGTGCACGAGTTCATGAAGGAGGAAGCCAGTCATGGTGTTAGCATCCCAATAAAGCATTTTGGCAAGAGAGCAGCGAACAGCAGCAACAAATTGTTCATATTTCATAATTTTGGAATTATTCAAAATAAATAAATTATGTGGCTCCAACATCATTTCAACTCTGGCTCCGGCACGTGTTCTTGTAGAAATTGCATAGAGGAGGCTGTCATTTTTGCTGCTTAATGCGATACATATTGTTTTCTGTGTTAAAATTGCCATGCTTTGATGGGTGACCAAGTTCATAGCAGGGCCGGCGGAAGGGGAGGGCGAACCGTCCCATCGCCCAGAGCGGCAAAATTTGAAGAGAAGAAAAAAATAAGCCTATTGAAAACTGTGATCGAGCGAGATATTCTTTTGCGCTGAATAGTATTGAAATAGCATAAGAAGTCTCATTATTTATTTTATATTTTGATGTTTTAGTTAGGAATATATTGATTTTCAATTTTCCGTTGCTGCGTAATGACCGGGGGGGTCGAAATAGAGCGGCATCTGCCGCCACCTCCCAGGGAGGCAAAATGACTAGCGCCGGCCCTGGTTCATAACAAAAGAAAAAGCCGCGCAGCTTATCGTCTAGTGGCAGTATATGTACTTGTTATTGTTGTGGAAGCCGGCATCCTTTGTAAATGTACAACAAAGGCAACCGACTGTCGCCGATCTCAGAGAGGAAATAATAATACTGCTTCAGGAGGAGTGTTATGGTGCAATTGTAGCGGTTTAACACGTTGGCATGTTATTATCTGCCGTTGCAGTTCCATACCAGTGTATACGGGTTTTGGGAGTGAAAAGTTAGAACGCCACCAGTGAATTAATGCAATGAAAAATAATATATATATTTTTTTATTTTGTTTGAAATCACTCAAATAAGGAATCGTATGAAGAAGTCTTCTTTGCAGCATTTTTGGTAATTTTACTTATGTGTTAATTCATATTTTGCGAATTTTTAGTCCATATGTATGTAGCTACATACATAGTCACTTGTTAGTACATATTAATCCTAGTCCTGGTATAATGCATGACGTTTAAAACTCAACGTTAGATAGACCTGAATTCTCTAATTTTATTGTTGTACGTAACAGCTGTGCATCGGCGCACCGCAGCGATTTTTCTATCTGCTCCATTAGCAACACTGCTTCTTTAGTTCTGTCGCGCATTGCACGGCAGAATTATCTGCGCTGGACTCTACGTGCCTGAACGGCCGAACCCAATGATCAACATAGGGAGAATTAGTTGGCGGAAGCAACAATAGGTGGCAGCGCGACGGAAAGGCGGAAAGTAAATCCATTGATGAAATTAGAGGAGACAGAAATGATTATATTAAACAAAACAAATGATAGATAATGAGTACAGATTAAATCATTGTAAATGTAGGATAAGAAACATAAAATAATAGAGGAATTATAATGATTAACAAAATACTCATGAATTAGACATATAGGAGAGTAAGGAAGTCAAGATGTCGATTCGAATCCGTGTCTTTTTCTCTCTGGCGAGGAGGAACGCCTCGTTAGGTTTCTGGTTGTTTCGCCTTGGTGGCGCTACATTTGATATTTGTCACCCCAAAGCACTACGGTTGCGCTAACTGACTTAGGTCGCACCAGACCATAGGTAGCGCTCTTACATTAGCGATCCTGTACATTAGCGATCAATTATATCATGTATATATTCCCTGTATAACATTACAATTTATTATTATTATACCTATTTTAAAATGCAAATAGTAATAAATAGAGGAAATAAAGTCGGGGGAACCGTCAAATTCAGAGCAACTGACGTCCTGGTATATTTTTAGGAACCAGGACAATAAGACCATACCCTCGAATGTAGGCGGGAGGAGCCGGGCTTACTTCGGGGGTTCCCCCCCTTATTACATGTATTGAATAGCTGTATATTTGTGTATGATTGTTGTTTATAGTTGATAATTGTCTAAATTATATGATAATGCAAATTCAGTATGTAATGTAATAATGTAATAAAGGGAATTATTATTAGCGATCCTGTATATTCTCTTTGGTCGTTATCTAGGTAGCGCTATATACAGATTTGTCGACCCAAAATGCATCTGAGTTTTGTTAGCCAAATTCAGGCTTCATGCCGAAGAAAAGGGGGAAACGCTCAGGTAAAAGAGTTCTACATAAGAATAGAAGAAGTAGTTAATCCTTCTACAGAAGAAGTAGTTAATCCTTCTACAGAAGAAGTAGTTAAGCCTTCTACAGAAGAAGTAGTTAAGCCTTCTATAGAAGAATAGAAGAAGTATTTAATCCTTCTACAGAAGAATAGAAGAAGTAGTTAATTATTTTACAGAAGAATAGAAGAAATATTTAATCGTGATACAGAAGAATATAAGAAATAGATGATCCTTCTACAGAAGAATAGAAGAAATATTTAAACGTTGTAAAGAAGAATAGATGAAGTATTTAATTCTTCTACAGAAGAATAGAAGAAGTAGTTAATCCTTCTACAGAAGAATAGAAGTAGTTAATCCTTCTATAGAAGAGTAGAAGAAGTAGTTAACCCTTCTACAAAAGAATAGAAGAAGACGTTAATCGTTCTACAAAAGAATAGAAGAAGAAATTCAGTCTTCTATAGAAGAATAGAAGAAGTTAAGTCTGTCATAGAAGAATAGAAGAAGAAGTTAACCACTCCATAGAAGGAAGAAGAAGAAGTTAACCTCTTTCCTAGAAGAAGAATATAATTTTGTATTGAGAATTTAAGCATATAATATTTGTAATGGTGAAGGTTTCAGAATACATATTTTCTTCCTTATATCCATTGGCATATACAGGGTGTTTCTAAAGGTCGTTTACAACGCTTGGGAGGTGATTCCTCACACGAAAACAAGCAAAAAGTCTAAGTTCCATTTTTACGACTGAGGCTTCGTTTCCGAGATAGGAGCCTCGCAAAAGGTGACAAAGTGAACGTCACACCTAACTGGGACGAATACTATCACAGAGAGAGAGGCGGTTCCAAGGGAATCATAAAGGAATCGTATGTGCTCAGTCCGGAAGTCACTATGAAAAGTTCACTGCACGCATGCGCAATGGAGTCCTCAAAGGAATTGGGGATTTCCAGCAACAACAATGCATGGAAAAGGTATGTAACGCAGCAAGAAGGACCGTGACAATGAGAAATGCGTTCAAGACAACACATCCCGACCTCAAACATCAAAACATGACCACCGAACACAAAATCCGAAAAGTTGAGCACGGTTGCATACCCCAGTTACACGCGAGGAATGAACGAATCATGTCATGTGGCATACGAGAGACAGGAGGAGGGAAAGAAAAACACAATATCAGATGATTGCGACAACGTGTATTTTTACACGCGACAACTACGTAATATCCCCGCCCCCACACACACACAAAAAACAACAAATGCTACAATATCTTACGCACAGACAGTCCGTGTCACTGTACACCAACTGAAGATGTCACTTTCACCACACAAAGGGGGTGGGGAGCAATACCAAAAGTGTTCGCACGCGATCATTGTGACGTAAAAGAGACCAGTTTTGGAAGCGCTGCACAGGCAAGTCTGGCTCTCGTAGTCTACGTTTGACCTTCATGACTGCTGTTCCCGCGAGAGGAGCTCGAAGGGTTGGTTCTCTCCGGCAGTCGTCCCAATCGTGTTGCAGGTGCTGGGATATGATCAGCAGTTCGCTCTAGGTTGTCATACGCATTGAAGAGTACTAGTATGTTGCATTGAAAGAAGTTGACGTGGTGGAGTGGGCAAGTCAAGTATCGCAACAATTGGTCTGTGGTGTTCGTACGGTGATACGGCCAATTTGTGCAGTGTGCCAGTGTTAAACAAAAACAATACTTTGCAGTTCCAGCTCCCTATTACACAGATGGCTGCGTATACGACCCAGCAGCTAGCAGACATGCATCTCATGTATGGGGAGGCACGTGGTAATAGCCGTGAGGCAAGGCGTCTTTATGGAGAACGCTTTCCACATAGACGTTTACCGTCTCACACCTTCTTTCAGGTAGTGGACAGTCGACTGCGTGAAACAGGGTCAGTGTTACCACCGCGACAAGAAGTTAGAAGACCCCGAAGTGTACGCACACATCAGTTTGCAGAAGATGTGTTAACAGCGGTCGCAGAACATCCTGGCACCAGTACGCGAGTGCTCGCTCGGGCACGAAACACGTCTCATGTGAATGTTTGGCGAGTGTTGTCAGATGAAGGAATGCACCCTTTTAAACTGCAGAAAGTACAAGAACTGTTACCTCGTGACTTTCGCCCTCGTATGGAGTTTTGCCAATGGTTGTTGCATCAGCTGGACACAAACCCTCACTTCGGGGCAAACGTATTGTGGACAGATGAAGCCATTTTCACCAGGATGGATGTCTTCAATAGTAGAAACAGTCATGTATGGGACTTTGACAACCCACATGCACTTTTTGTGGCCCATCACCAGCACAGGTTTTCAGTGAATGTGTGGTGCGGGATAGTACATGATCATTTAATTGGACCATACATTCTCCCTGTTCGCCTGAATGGTCGCACGTATCATGCATTTCTTAGTGAGGTTCTGCCTGAACTGTTGGAGACCGTACCTTTGGCACTGCGGCAAGAAATGTGGTACCAACACGATGGTGCACCAGCTCATTTCGATCGTAATGTACGACATTTCCTGCATGACGTGTTTCGCAATAGGTTCATTGGTAGGGATGAGCCTGTGCCTTGGCCACCGAGGTCGCCAGATCTCAACCCTCTCGATTTTTTCTTCTGGGGAGAAATGAAAACCCTCGTATACGACACACCTGTCACATCAGCTGAGGACCTCGTTGCTCGCATCAACGTCGCCGCCGCGACGGTAGCAGATACACCTGGCTTGTTTGCTCGTACTCGACAATCCTTGATTCGTCGCTGTCATCTCTGCGTAGAAGTAAACGGCAGACATTTTGAAAACCGTCTGTGATTATTGCCCTCGGCAAATACCAGTGAGAACACTTTTGGTATTGCTCCCCACCCCCTTTGTGTGGTGAAAGTGACATCTTCAGTTGGTGTACAGTGACACGGACTGTCTGTGCGTAAGATATTGTAGCATTTGTTGTTTTTTGTGTGTGTGTGGGGGGGGATATTACGCAGTTGTCGCGTGTAAAAATACACGTTGTCGCAATCATCTGATATTGTGTTTTTCTTTCCCTCCTCCTGTCTCTCGTATGCCACATGACATGATTCGTTCATTCCTCGCGTGTAACTGGGGTATGCAACCGTGCTCAACTTTTCGGATTTTGTGTTCGGTGGTCATGTTTTGATGTTTGAGGTCGGGATGTGTTGTCTTGAACGCATTTCTCATTGTCACGGTCCTTCTTGCTGCGTTACATACCTTTTCCATGCATTGTTGTTGCTGGAAATCCCCAATTCCTTTGAGGACTCCATTGCGCATGCGTGCAGTGAACTTTTCATAGTGACTTCCGGACTGAGCACATACGATTCCTTTATGATTCCCTTGGAACCGCCTCTCTATCTGTGATAGTATTCGTCCCAGTTAAGTGTGACGTTCACTTTGTCACCTTTTGCGAGGCTCCTATCTCGGAAACGAAGCCTCTGTCGTAAAAATGGAACTTAGACTTTTTGCTTGTTTTCGTGTGAGGAATCACCTCCCAAGCGTTGTAAACGACCTTTAGAAACACCCTGTATATCTCTGCTTTCTGATTTACATTCCAAAGAAAATAACCTATAACCCTCGAGATTAGCCGTGGTATACAGAAGCTGTGCTCCTAAAGTGTGACATACACGAAGGCGCGTAGCAAATTGAACAATTATTTTTTTAATGAAAGCTGAGATAAAATCAACTACTTCTTTGCATATGTCATTAGTTGGGTATTTTTCTTACAGTTCCCTCTATTTGCAGCCCACGTGTCCGAATCGTTAGCATGGAGCATTATGAAACCAAAGGTCTTAGAATCGAAGGTAAGGCATAAATACAGGGTGATTCTTATGAGCTGTAATATGAAATATACCATACAGATATTAACGTAATTTTTACATGACGTACTTTGGATAGTGTGCCGTTGATTGTGATCAGAGCATGTGTTGAAACTGTCCGCCGTTTTCAAGAAGACACGCCGCTACCCGCGTTTGCATATTCGCCGTGACTCGCCGCACTGTTTCTCGGGTGATGTTCTTGATTTCAGCTGAAATGTTGTCCTTCGAACGTACACGGTTTGTTTGCATACACCCTGTCCTTCAGCAAGCCCCACAAGAAAAACTCCGGGCTGGTGGGGGGAGGGGGGCTGACGCATGAACACTGCAAACACGTTCGTACGTGCACCACTATGTGTCCTTCAACCATGCAGCATAAGTGCTGCCACCTATCAAACCATCTGCATACCATTCAACCAGCACAGCTTACAGATTATTATGTCGTAATTGTGAGCTATTATATGCACCACCTGCTGCATTATTAGCAAATTCATCAAGCCGGTTCTATAAGAATCACATGATGAATGAATTTATGTAACCATCTAGACAAAACTTGATTTAAGTTTCAAAGGTGTCCTATTACAATTTATTTTTTATTCAAGTGATTTTTTTTCCAAATATTCCTTTTACACTGACAATCGTAAAAGTTAAGATTTGTGTTCATAAGAATGCCGTAGCGATATCATTACGTTCTACAACGCTATACAGAGGAAATGATTTTTTTATTTATTTGTGGGGCTTATTTAAAAATATTCAGAGTAATGTAAACCGTGTTAAAATGTTGAGAAAAATTACAAATGATGCTGCTAAAAATTGCCAGTCGCTACCCAAATACTTTCTCTTCTAATGACGTTTTTGTATTTCAAACATGGCGGACTGTAAAGAGTAGGATGTTTGGATACCTCTTCAATAACATGCCCCTCTTCAACGGATTGAAACGTTCCTCTGCATGATGTTATATAAGAGAACCTCTCGTAACGGTTTTGAACGCAGGCGAATTGTCGTCTACACTGTCCCGGGAGTATGTGAAGAAAGCGAACAAAAAGAAGTCATCTGCGAGTAGCGACTCGAGTGACCTTGACCAATGAGAGACCTTGACCAATGAGAGATCTCGTGAGAGGGAAAGGGTTTTGTTTTTGTTTTTGTGACACTTATCCCATTGTTATAACTGTAACATTGATCAAACTTCAAATTAATGAAGAGAAACGTTAGATAGGAAATTGTTTATGTATTTGTAAAAACTGTCAACTAGAAGAGAAGCTTATTACAAATACTACTGATATAGAATTCGTATCCCATCCCTTCAAAGGTAATGAATGCATTTTCTATTTTCAATCATATTTCACTGTGCCAAGTAGTTATACTTAAATGGAGTGTGATTATTGGACCGTAGACATTCCCCAGCAAAGCCGCAGCAAAGGTGGCACCATCAGCACCACGCTCCGACTGCCTGTTCTCCCAGGGTTGGTCCTAGGTACCAATTGATTAGAGGATGGATGGGTGAGCCCCACAGTAACGTAAGTTAGGACTTTCGGAGGGGGTAGCCAGACCTTCTTTTCTGGAGCTTTGATAACAATGAAAATTATTGTGTTGGAAATAGTAAAGGAAAATAGTCGTG
This sequence comes from Lepisma saccharinum, assembly GCF_977018435.1. Taxonomy (NCBI): domain Eukaryota; kingdom Metazoa; phylum Arthropoda; class Insecta; order Zygentoma; family Lepismatidae; genus Lepisma; species Lepisma saccharinum. Next base: position 18,950,193 of record NC_139234.1, read on the forward strand.
ATATGAGTATTTTTAATACTACTATTGCAGAATGTTATGGAATACATAAAACTCACATGGTAGAAAAATTACGATGTCTGAAGTGTTTTTCCAATAGTAAGCGCGAAATGTGTTGATATTCGCCAGAAACACTGAAAATCACTACAATACTAAATTCGTATTATTTTTGCTGTTGTTAAAATTAAGTATCCTCTACATATAGAGCCGCGGTGGCTCAGTCGGTAACGCGTCTGACTACCATGCTAAAGGTCCCGGGTTCGATCCCCGGCCGGTTCAAATCCGGGAACTTTTCTAACGATGGAAGCGGCTCCGGCGCCCACCCAGCGTCGAATAACATGGGTACCTGGGGGAAACCCTGGGGGGTAAAGGCGGTCAGGGGCGTGATGCTGATCACATCACCCCCACTCACGACCGGATCAAGAAAGTGTGGGGCGTTACCCCCACACCCCCTATACGCCTTCAGGGCGTGGTGCTATGCACAGGGGAACACTTTACCTTTTTTTTTTTTTCTACATATAGAGCATATGTTACAACATTTTCGAGGGATTTCGGTTAAATTTCTTTAGATGAAAACAAAAGTCAATCGACAAAATACTGACGTCATATTTCAATTTCTTCACCCTCAAAGTCTATAAGTAACTGATATTTTTGTTTCCGTAAAAGTGTTTTAATTTGACAAAATTTTCGGGTCTCCTACGTGGCAGACTTTGGATCACCGTGGATTAGAACGGTAACAGTTCTTGGTGATTACTAACTGAATTAAGTTAGTATTACAAAGTAGCTTGCTTTGGAACAAGAGCTTCCACCAGAGCTTGATTCAGGGAAACACTTTTTTTTAGCGTACAGTGACCTGGAGTCAAGATTGAATTCCATCAAAGAAACCTCTTTCTTATTTCTTTCCCATCGAAGACTAATGCCAGGAAAAATAGTTGAAGCAATTTTCACATACAGAGGAGAAAGTAATCTTCGTTCCATGTAAGAGGTGGAGGAGGATTTCTTTAATTAAACCATCCCTTCCAGATTCCAATCCAATCCGGACCAATCCCATTTCTTTAACGGTGGGTGGGGCTTCACCTTAAGGCCAAACCGAAAGAAAATATGGAAGAGCTTCTTTCCTATTGTTACTTCGCAATTTGTACTTCATCCATCATAGGAATGGATTGTCGTCAACTTATCCCCAGCTCTCTCTCTAGGCTCCTTAGGGATGCTGAGAGACTACCGTTCTTTGGGAGATGAATTCGTGTCGCACATCTTCTTCCTCTCCTTTGACCATATTTCTTCTCGCGTTTAGGCTCCTGGCGTTCGGGAAATACGTGATATCTAAGGAGAAGAATAGGGGAGACAGACGAACTGACTTTTCTCCCCCTCCCTTCTTTTTTTCTCTCTGTCTGTCCTTTCATTCAGCCATTTTTTTTTAACTTTATTCCTCGCCGTCGGCTTTTTTTGAAATTTTATTTCATATTCAAGAGACGAGACTCCATCTTCAACGACACGGTTACATGCTCAGTTAGGGAATGTCCCTTTCTTTCTGTAAAAAAAAGGAAGGGGGGAACATTCCCCTCTCATCCCGAAGGCTAGGTTCCTTTCTGTGGTTATTGGAAGTTATGAAACAAAAATCCAATTTCCTACCAACTTTTCTCTTTCCTGATCGTTACGCCTAAATGCACGCATCCGGCGAGAGTCAATTCGAAGACACCTTCTGTCCCCCTTCCCCCCCGTTGGAGCCACCTCCTTATTCTAGAAGCCGTGTCTCTTTTCGTAATTCCTTCACATATTATTCTGTCTTCCTTTCATTAAAAAAACGAAGAGAAAGGGGAGGGATTAAGAATTTTCAAAGAAAATGCGTCCGGCGAAAACGAGAAAAAGGCATTTTCTTTTGTGCGAGAAAGACAGAGTGGAAGAAACGGGGAAAAGGGGGGGAAGTTAGTTCCGCGCAGTAAATTATAATACTGCATCGAGTTGATTGGTAGACCAGACCACGGTCGTCCAACGGGCCCGGTAAAGGAATCGAAAACGCTCGGGAGAAATTATTCTCTTCTCGGTCGTTAAGGTGATTAGATACTAATTATGAAATCCCATTTGCACTTTCCCAATTTTCAAAAAAGGGACTCCCTCCTGTTCTATTTTTTTTTCTCCCTGTAAACGAAGAATTCCAGACAGGACCAAGGGGAGAGAAACAAACCGGTCTCTGCTCTGAGAATGTAAAAGAAAATTCACGTTCAATTTATCAAAGAGAATCGGTTAGAAATGCTGATTATCGAGTAGGAAAGAAAATGATTGATCCTGTTGTTGTATTATCATTTTGTTACACGGATGTGCTTTGTTTGTTTCTGTTTCGTTTGTTTCTGTGTCGTTTGTTTCTGTTTCGTTTGTTTCTGTTTCATTTGTTTCTGTTTCGTTTGTTTCTGTTTCGTCTGTTTCTGTTTCGTTTGTTTCTGTTTCGTTTGTTTCTGTTTCGTCTGTTTCTGTTTCGTTTGTTTCACTTCGCTTTTTGAAATTGTGGGGGTAATCGCGATGACGGTGAACGAATGGTGATGACATAAATTATATGCACCATGGAGGAAATACGAGACCCTGGAGCGTACTTACAAAACCAACATTGAAATCGCAACTGTAGGTGTGAGTAATGGCAATGACCAATAGTAGCGTATTTCTTACATGACGTAACGGTCTATTACCTACGCCAGCTGTTACATGCAGCATGAAGGAAATACGAATAGCATATTTATAATAGATTGGTTGATTTGCTTTATTTTACTTCGCTTTTTGTGCCACTTTTGGCTAATTTGCGAAGATGGGGATGAATGATGATGTGGTGAAATTGATGAATGGACACTCACAAAACATCCATGCCCAGACCGGGATTCGAACCCGAGGCAGCATATTTATAAAACCCAAGTGGAAATCGCAACTGAATGAGTGGCACATGGCAACAACCAATAGTAGCGCGTTTCGTACGTGATGCAACAGTCTATTAGTTACATTAGAGTAGTGGTATTTGTGGTAGGGACAGCGCCGGAAAGTATGAACCCCCCTCAAGCAGTTTTGCTATACTTAAAACAAGCTCAACATGCCCATACGAGCTTTTTGCTCAAGTGTGGAACCCCGTCTAATCCAAGATTTTTGTAAAAATGCCCTCATGGATTCCATGAGAAAGTATGACCCCCCTCAGAAAGTATGAACCCCCTCAGATACCCATACCCATACACACCCACCCACACCCACCCACACCCACACATATTTACTTCCGGTCTACTTCTGGTCCACTTCCGGTCCACTTCCGGTCCACTTCCGGTCCACTTCCGGTCCACTTCCGGTTTGCCTACTTCCGGTCCACTTGTGGCCAAGTTGTGGCCTATTTCTGGTTTATTTATATTGCATCATGTTTTTGCAACAAATTATTATCCAGTATAGAGTTTTGATTTGAACCCCAAGAAATTTTATATAAATACCAAAGCCAAAAATATTAACACACATACACATATACACACACAAAATATACAAAGCACACTGCTGAACCCAACTGATATTTTTTATTAAGCATAGAATTTTGAATTGGACCCCAGGAAATATTTTACAATTTTGAGAATCTCAATTTAAATTCAGGAACAAGAGATTTGGATTTGATGTATCTGGAAATATCTTTGCATCTTGAATCAACCTGCAAACAACATTACATGTTAGGCTGGGCTGTTTCAACAGCAGTAAATATTTACCAAATGTTTCAACGTTAAAAACAATCAGAATAATATCTTCCAGGACCTGAAAATGCAAACATAATTTGAAAGAAGAAACATTGCAAGATATATAAAATCAGACCACCTGTTGGATTGTTTTAGGGAAAAATTTGAAAATCTATCAGAGTATGATTTTTTTAAAGTGCAAAATGAAACAGAGGCAAGATGGGTACTTGACAGTGATGTTGGGTTTGGGTATGTGAGCATAGAATTGGGTTCTGAATATGATGATTTTGAATCCAATACATACTGGCATAGAATTAATGCATACCTGTTGCATTGTTATTGGGGAAAATATGTTGCTTTTTTACAAAAAGTACTTCAAGTTTAGAAAAATTTAGGTTTTACAAATTTTTCCATGATCATAGAATTTATACAAACAGCAGGTGGCCTGTTGATGACATAACATGGGATACAACAATTTCCATACTTGATGAGGCAGGAAAATTGGATGTAAATTCTGGTTTATATTTTAATGAGTTGATTATGTACCTGCTTAAAAACAATATCAATTCTGGCTTATTCAATACAAGATGGACTTAAATAATTAGAGTTTTTACACAAAATATTTTTTTTGCTAACAATTTCAAGTTCCTTGAGTGGGAATATGTTGTTTTTAAGATCAGCATTGATTCTGTAGTACAGTATTGCTGTGGAACATGTCAAGTCCTTGGATTCTGTCACACCTATTCTAATACAATTAATATCACAAGTACCATTACAAGGCACGCACTGCATAAAATCATAATTCCAAGCGATGGAATGGAGTAATTATTTTTCCACGATTCCATATCATACAAAAAAATTATACTGCAATTGGAGCTTCAGCAGTTCGGGACTGTGCAATATATTGTCTACAAATGTAGGAAAAATAATATTGTACGGGTTGCAAACAAAACTCCCAAAGCTTATGTATTTCAGGTTTCTTAAATTTGAAACAGAATCCAAACTGTCTGGAAGTTCATAAAAGTGAAGCCATTCTACAAGCGGGTCTATCTCAGCTTTTGCATGATATATTTGAGCAAGAGGTGATGTGTTTATAATATTTGTTGGTATAGAGGTTTGTTCTGAGTACAATTATATCTTATTAATTATGAACAGCTCTGCTGCATGTTGTGATGATGAATATCTAGTCCCTAAACCTAACAGAGCTGTGCAGTGATGTTGTTATTGGGAACAGGATTCAAATCCTACACATATTTATGGATAGGAGTGAAGAATTAATTTTTGCCATGAAATTATATCTAGATACTCAATATCCCTGTGCAATAATGCTGTTATTGGGAACAGGATTCAAATCCTACACAGATACAGATTCTTGCTGAGCTTAATAGGTGATTGTCATGGAAGATACTCAATATTTCTGCTGTTATTAGGTACAAAATTCAATTACACAGACACAGATATAAATAATAATGCATACAGAACTGTGGTTTCTATAAATCTATACTCAATATCCCTATACCTGACAGCTGTGCGGTGATGCTGTTATTGGGAACAAGATTCAAATCCCACACAGAAACAGATTTTTGCTGGGCTTAGAACTATTATGGATAGGTGATTGCCATGAAATAATATCCCTATACCTGACAGAGCTGTGCAGTGATGCTGTTATTGGGAACAATTTTAACAGAGCTGTGTTTTCCATAAATCTATACTCAATATCCCTATACCTGACAGAGCTGTGCAGTGATGCTGTTATTGGAACAGGATTCAAATATACAGATCCTTGCTAAACTTAGAACTATGCCATGAACAAAACTGTGCGGTGATATAATTATTGGGAACAAGCTTCAAATCCCCGCACAAATACAGATTCTTGCTGAGCTTAGAGTGAAGATACCAGTGATATAATTATTGGGAACAGGATTCAAATTTTGGAACTATTATGGATAGGTGATTACCATGAAGATACTCAATATTTTTGTTATTAGGTACAAGATTCAATTATACAGATACAAAAATATTCATTACCAGAGCTGTGCGGTGATGTTGTTATTGGGAACAGGATTCAAATCCTACACAGATACAGAGCCTTGGAATTATTATGGATAGGTGATTGCCATGAAGATAGATACTCAATATCCCTATACATGACAGAGCTGTGCAATAATGTTATTATTGGGAATTGGAACTTAGGTACAAGATTCAATTACACAAATACAGACACGGAAATAATATCTAGATAATATTTTTTAACAGAGCTGTAGTTTCCATAAATTTATACTCAATATCCTATACCGTGCAGTGATGCTGTTATTGGGAACAAGCTTCAAATCTCACACAGATATAGAGCTTTGGAATTATTATAGATAAGTGATTGCCATGAAGATAGATATTCAATATCCTATTAGACACAAACACAGTATCAATAAATTTATAATATCTTTATATTTAATAGAACTGTGCTGTGATGCTGTTATTGGGAACAGGATCCAAATCATAGATAGGTGATTGCCATGAGGATAGATATTAGACACTGACACAGAAATAATATTTATCATTAAATTTATAATATCCCTATACCTGACAAAACTATGCAGTGATGCTGTTATTGGGAACAAGCTTCAAATCATGGATAGGTGATTGTCATGAGGATAGATATTAGACACAGACACAGAAATAATATTTTCCATAAATCTATACTCAATATCCCTATACCTGACAGAGCTGTGCGGTGATGTTGTTATTGGGAACAGGATTCAAATCATGGATAGGTGATTGTCATGAGGATAGATATTAGATACAGACACAGAAATAATATTTTCCATAAATCTATACTCAATATCCCTATACCTGACAGAGCTGTGCGGTTAATATTATTAGGAACAAGTTTTAAATCTTACACAGATATAGAGCGGAATTATTATGGATAGGTGATTGCCATGAGGATAGATACTCAATATCTCTGCTGTTATTGGACACAAACACAGAGAATGAAATAATATTTAATAACATAAATCTATACTCAATATCCCTATACCTAACAGAGCTGTGTAGTGATGCTGTTATTGGGAACAGGATTCAAATCATGGATAGGTGATTGCCATGAGGATAGATATTAGATATAGATATAGAAATAATATTTATCCATAAATCTATACTCAATATCCCTATATTTAATAGAGCTGTGTAGTGATGCTGTTATTGGGAACAGGATTCAAATCATGGATAGGTGATTGCCCTATACCTAACAAAGCTGTGCGGTGATATAATTATTGGGAACAGGATTCAAATCTTACACAGATACAGAGCGGAATTATTATGGATAGGTGATTGTCATGAAGATAGATATTAGACACAAATACAAACAGATACAGAGCCTTGCTGAGCTTGGAATTATTATAGATAGGTAATTGTCATAAAGAACACAGAGAATGAAATAATATCTAGTAAATAAATTTTTGTAAATCTATACTCAATATCCTTTTGACAGAGCTGTACGGTCATAATGTTATTGGGAATAGGATTCAAATCATGGATAAGTGATTGCCATGAAGAGGTAAATAATATTTATCCATAAATCTATACTCAATATCCTTATACCTGATAGAGCTGTGCGGTGAAGCTGTTATTGAGAGGATTTAAATCCTATACAAATATAAATCCTTGCTGAGCTTAGAATTATTATAGATAGGTGTGTTATTGAGAACAGCATTCAAATCCTACACAGATACAAATTCTTGCTGTGCTTAGAATTATTATGGAAAAGTGATTGTCATGAAGATAGATATTAGATACAAATTTTATAAATCTATACTCAATATCCCTATACCTGACAGAGCTGTGCGGTGATGCTGTTATTGGGAAGAAGCTTTAATACTGAGCTTGGAATTATTATAGGTAGGTGATTGCCATGTAGATAGATATTAGACACAAATTTTATAAATCTATACTCAATATTCCTATACCTGATAAAGCTGTGTGGTGATGCTGTTATTGGGAAGAAGCTTTAATACTGAGCTTGGAATTATTATAGAAAGGCATGAAGATAGATATTAGATACAGACACAGAAAATAAAATAATATTTAGTATTAATTCTATACTTAATATCCCTATCTCTAACAATTACAAATCCCACACAGATACAGAGCCTTGCTGAGCTTGGAATTATTATGGACAGGTGATTACTATGGAAATAACATCTAATAGAGCCTTGCTGATATTTCTACAGCATGGAATTGTTATGAATCCCTAACAGAGCTGTGTTGTGTAGGTACATATCTCACACATAGATATAGAGCCTTGTTGATATTGTTATTGTCATAATCCCTATCTCTAACAGAGCTGTGTTGTGTAGGTTGCTTTGAAAATATTATTTACCCTTGCTGATATGTTATGGATAAGATGTGAATAATACATACCCTAATAATCTGATTCTGATATTTTCCAGTATTGTTCCTTTATAAACGTTTCAACATACGTTCCAGCTTTGTAGCTACAAAACTGGAACGTATGTTGAAACGTTTATAAAGGAACAATACTGGAAAATATCAGAATCAGATTATTAGGGTATGTATTATTCACATCTTATCCATAACATATCAGCAAGGGTAAATAATATTTTCAAAGCAACCTACACAACACAGCTCTGTTAGAGATAGGGATTATGACAATAACAATATCAACAAGGCTCTATATCTATGTGTGAGATATGTACCTACACAACACAGCTCTGTTAGGGATTCATAACAATTCCATGCTGTAGAAATATCAGCAAGGCTCTATTAGATGTTATTTCCATAGTAATCACCTGTCCATAATAATTCCAAGCTCAGCAAGGCTCTGTATCTGTGTGGGATTTGTAATTGTTAGAGATAGGGATATTAAGTATAGAATTAATACTAAATATTATTTTATTTTCTGTGTCTGTATCTAATATCTATCTTCATGCCTTTCTATAATAATTCCAAGCTCAGTATTAAAGCTTCTTCCCAATAACAGCATCACCACACAGCTTTATCAGGTATAGGAATATTGAGTATAGATTTATAAAATTTGTGTCTAATATCTATCTACATGGCAATCACCTACCTATAATAATTCCAAGCTCAGTATTAAAGCTTCTTCCCAATAACAGCATCACCGCACAGCTCTGTCAGGTATAGGGATATTGAGTATAGATTTATAAAATTTGTATCTAATATCTATCTTCATGACAATCACTTTTCCATAATAATTCTAAGCACAGCAAGAATTTGTATCTGTGTAGGATTTGAATGCTGTTCTCAATAACACACCTATCTATAATAATTCTAAGCTCAGCAAGGATTTATATTTGTATAGGATTTAAATCCTCTCAATAACAGCTTCACCGCACAGCTCTATCAGGTATAAGGATATTGAGTATAGATTTATGGATAAATATTATTTACCTCTTCATGGCAATCACTTATCCATGATTTGAATCCTATTCCCAATAACATTATGACCGTACAGCTCTGTCAAAAGGATATTGAGTATAGATTTACAAAAATTTATTTACTAGATATTATTTCATTCTCTGTGTTCTTTATGACAATTACCTATCTATAATAATTCCAAGCTCAGCAAGGCTCTGTATCTGTTTGTATTTGTGTCTAATATCTATCTTCATGACAATCACCTATCCATAATAATTCCGCTCTGTATCTGTGTAAGATTTGAATCCTGTTCCCAATAATTATATCACCGCACAGCTTTGTTAGGTATAGGGCAATCACCTATCCATGATTTGAATCCTGTTCCCAATAACAGCATCACTACACAGCTCTATTAAATATAGGGATATTGAGTATAGATTTATGGATAAATATTATTTCTATATCTATATCTAATATCTATCCTCATGGCAATCACCTATCCATGATTTGAATCCTGTTCCCAATAACAGCATCACTACACAGCTCTGTTAGGTATAGGGATATTGAGTATAGATTTATGTTATTAAATATTATTTCATTCTCTGTGTTTGTGTCCAATAACAGCAGAGATATTGAGTATCTATCCTCATGGCAATCACCTATCCATAATAATTCCGCTCTATATCTGTGTAAGATTTAAAACTTGTTCCTAATAATATTAACCGCACAGCTCTGTCAGGTATAGGGATATTGAGTATAGATTTATGGAAAATATTATTTCTGTGTCTGTATCTAATATCTATCCTCATGACAATCACCTATCCATGATTTGAATCCTGTTCCCAATAACAACATCACCGCACAGCTCTGTCAGGTATAGGGATATTGAGTATAGATTTATGGAAAATATTATTTCTGTGTCTGTGTCTAATATCTATCCTCATGACAATCACCTATCCATGATTTGAAGCTTGTTCCCAATAACAGCATCACTGCATAGTTTTGTCAGGTATAGGGATATTATAAATTTAATGATAAATATTATTTCTGTGTCAGTGTCTAATATCTATCCTCATGGCAATCACCTATCTATGATTTGGATCCTGTTCCCAATAACAGCATCACAGCACAGTTCTATTAAATATAAAGATATTATAAATTTATTGATACTGTGTTTGTGTCTAATAGGATATTGAATATCTATCTTCATGGCAATCACTTATCTATAATAATTCCAAAGCTCTATATCTGTGTGAGATTTGAAGCTTGTTCCCAATAACAGCATCACTGCACGGTATAGGATATTGAGTATAAATTTATGGAAACTACAGCTCTGTTAAAAAATATTATCTAGATATTATTTCCGTGTCTGTATTTGTGTAATTGAATCTTGTACCTAAGTTCCAATTCCCAATAATAACATTATTGCACAGCTCTGTCATGTATAGGGATATTGAGTATCTATCTTCATGGCAATCACCTATCCATAATAATTCCAAGGCTCTGTATCTGTGTAGGATTTGAATCCTGTTCCCAATAACAACATCACCGCACAGCTCTGGTAATGAATATTTTTGTATCTGTATAATTGAATCTTGTACTTAATAACAAAAAAATTGAGTATCTTCATGGTAATCACCTATCCATAATAGTTCCAAAATTTGAATCCTGTTCCCAATAATTATATCACTGGTATCTTCACTCTAAGCTCAGCAAGAATCTGTATTTGTGCGGGGATTTGAAGCTTGTTCCCAATAATTATATCACCGCACAGTTTTGTTCATGGCATAGTTCTAAGTTTAGCAAGGATCTGTATATTTGAATCCTGTTCCAATAACAGCATCACTGCACAGCTCTGTCAGGTATAGGGATATTGAGTATAGATTTATGGAAAACACAGCTCTGTTAAAATTGTTCCCAATAACAGCATCACTGCACAGCTCTGTCAGGTATAGGGATATTATTTCATGGCAATCACCTATCCATAATAGTTCTAAGCCCAGCAAAAATCTGTTTCTGTGTGGGATTTGAATCTTGTTCCCAATAACAGCATCACCGCACAGCTGTCAGGTATAGGGATATTGAGTATAGATTTATAGAAACCACAGTTCTGTATGCATTATTATTTATATCTGTGTCTGTGTAATTGAATTTTGTACCTAATAACAGCAGAAATATTGAGTATCTTCCATGACAATCACCTATTAAGCTCAGCAAGAATCTGTATCTGTGTAGGATTTGAATCCTGTTCCCAATAACAGCATTATTGCACAGGGATATTGAGTATCTAGATATAATTTCATGGCAAAAATTAATTCTTCACTCCTATCCATAAATATGTGTAGGATTTGAATCCTGTTCCCAATAACAACATCACTGCACAGCTCTGTTAGGTTTAGGGACTAGATATTCATCATCACAACATGCAGCAGAGCTGTTCATAATTAATAAGATATAATTGTACTCAGAACAAACCTCTATACCAACAAATATTATAAACACATCACCTCTTGCTCAAATATATCATGCAAAAGCTGAGATAGACCCGCTTGTAGAATGGCTTCACTTTTATGAACTTCCAGACAGTTTGGATTCTGTTTCAAATTTAAGAAACCTGAAATACATAAGCTTTGGGAGTTTTGTTTGCAACCCGTACAATATTATTTTTCCTACATTTGTAGACAATATATTGCACAGTCCCGAACTGCTGAAGCTCCAATTGCAGTATAATTTTTTTGTATGATATGGAATCGTGGAAAAATAATTACTCCATTCCATCGCTTGGAATTATGATTTTATGCAGTGCGTGCCTTGTAATGGTACTTGTGATATTAATTGTATTAGAATAGGTGTGACAGAATCCAAGGACTTGACATGTTCCACAGCAATACTGTACTACAGAATCAATGCTGATCTTAAAAACAACATATTCCCACTCAAGGAACTTGAAATTGTTAGCAAAAAAAATATTTTGTGTAAAAACTCTAATTATTTAAGTCCATCTTGTATTGAATAAGCCAGAATTGATATTGTTTTTAAGCAGGTACATAATCAACTCATTAAAATATAAACCAGAATTTACATCCAATTTTCCTGCCTCATCAAGTATGGAAATTGTTGTATCCCATGTTATGTCATCAACAGGCCACCTGCTGTTTGTATAAATTCTATGATCATGGAAAAATTTGTAAAACCTAAATTTTTCTAAACTTGAAGTACTTTTTGTAAAAAAGCAACATATTTTCCCCAATAACAATGCAACAGGTATGCATTAATTCTATGCCAGTATGTATTGGATTCAAAATCATCATATTCAGAACCCAATTCTATGCTCACATACCCAAACCCAACATCACTGTCAAGTACCCATCTTGCCTCTGTTTCATTTTGCACTTTAAAAAAATCATACTCTGATAGATTTTCAAATTTTTCCCTAAAACAATCCAACAGGTGGTCTGATTTTATATATCTTGCAATGTTTCTTCTTTCAAATTATGTTTGCATTTTCAGGTCCTGGAAGATATTATTCTGATTGTTTTTAACGTTGAAACATTTGGTAAATATTTACTGCTGTTGAAACAGCCCAGCCTAACATGTAATGTTGTTTGCAGGTTGATTCAAGATGCAAAGATATTTCCAGATACATCAAATCCAAATCTCTTGTTCCTGAATTTAAATTGAGATTCTCAAAATTGTAAAATATTTCCTGGGGTCCAATTCAAAATTCTATGCTTAATAAAAAATATCAGTTGGGTTCAGCAGTGTGCTTTGTATATTTTGTGTGTGTATATGTGTATGTGTGTTAATATTTTTGGCTTTGGTATTTATATAAAATTTCTTGGGGTTCAAATCAAAACTCTATACTGGATAATAATTTGTTGCAAAAACATGATGCAATATAAATAAACCAGAAATAGGCCACAACTTGGCCACAAGTGGACCGGAAGTAGGCAAACCGGAAGTGGACCGGAAGTGGACCGGAAGTGGACCGGAAGTGGACCAGAAGTAGACCGGAAGTAAATATGTGTGGGTGTGGGTGGGTGTGTATGGGTATGGGTATCTGAGGGGGTTCATACTTTCTGAGGGGGGTCATACTTTCTCATGGAATCCATGAGGGCATTTTTACAAAAATCTTGGATTAGACGGGGTTCCACACTTGAGCAAAAAGCTCGTATGGGCATGTTGAGCTTGTTTTAAGTATAGCAAAACTGCTTGAGGGGGGTTCATACTTTCCGGCGCTGTCCCTACCACAAATACCACTACTCATTAGCTGCTACATACGGCATCAAATAAACTGAACTGCAGGACTTACGGTCCTCCATTTAGGGATGGTATTGAAACGAAACGACCGAGACCAAGACTATACTGTAAAAATGGAGGCGAGGACCGAGAAAAGAATGAGATCAAGACAGACGCGCTACTATTGGCTATTACATACATCTTGTGGCTTATGCTGCTATAATGATTACGATTGGTTTTTGTTTGTTGAAAAAGTATGAATTAATGCAAAACCATTGACAAAAAAGACATAAGAGCTGTTGCGTCCAAAATAAAAGAATGTATGAATGATTTAATGTTGTAAAAATTTAAGAAGTCGAATTGTGAAAAGTGATGTTTTAGCCCAAAAAATCAGTATTGCACGATTAAGTATAGTGAGTGTCTTGAAATGAAATATTCGTATTTATATTCCTTAGAACTTGGTCCCTTACATTGAAAGAGGAACATAAATTGAGAGTATTTGAAAATAAGATTCTTAGGAAAATATTTGGGCCTAAAAGGGATGAACAGACAGGTGAGTGGAGAAGGTTACATAATTTAGTAGTACATAATTTGTATTCATGTCCAGATATTATTAGAATGATTAAATCTAGAAGACTTAGGTGGGAAGGTCATGTGGCACGAATGGGAGAGGAAAGAGGACTTTACAGGATTCTTGTTGGGAAACCTGATGGCAAGAGACCTGTAGGAAGGCCAAGACGAAGATGGAGAGATAACGTTGAGATGGACCTAAAGGAAATTGGTAGGGATGGAAAAGAGTATATAGATCTTGCTCAGGATAGGGACAGATGGAAGGCCTGTGTTGCTGCAGCCATGAACCTTCGGGTTTAAGAAGGCTAGAGAGTTAGTTAGTTAGTTAGAACTTGGATTTTATTTTATTTAGGAATGAACGAAGAAGGAGTTTCCGTGGATTACCGCCTTGATGTTCTGAGAGCAACTAGAGGGGCGCACATTGATGTGTATGACGTATAAACGTGGAGAGTTGTAGCTCATTTTGCAATGAAGAGCATTGTTCTGTTGCATGTAGTTTCCGAGCTATGTTTTTTTTTTGTATTGGTACCGGGACTTTATGAACACCCTGCAATTGCTGTGAGTCCAGACGCCAGAGCCTTGATAGTTTGCAAAATACAGCTCAGGGCAGTAGCGGCGATTAGGGGCGAATATTCAATTCAAAAGGTAGGGTGCAGATTGATACCTCATTCCCAATAAATAGATACATAGTTCTTGTTTTTATTTTGCAATCTTTGTAACTTAGGATATTATTGATATTTTGTTTCAAACATTTTAGCATAGTTCTGATGACGTCGGAAAATGTTGACATGCCTGAGTCTATACAACTTGGGTCTCATGTTCCATTAATGATTACGATTGGTTCATTTATAGATTTATGGATTTACATATTTTATAATTTCTACGGTTGGGGGCAAGGGAAGTAGACAAGGCTTAGCATTACGAGGCCATGGTGTGGAGTAAAAAGTGGGGGTAACTCCTCCCCACCCTCTAATTGTCGACAGTGGTTGAAGGCGCACTTCCTGGAGATCCTGGAGAGAAGTTGGCATTAGGTTCCGCTTCGAAAGGGGTCACCTTCAAGTTGTTCATATAATAAACATGTACTTGATCTAAGTTCAAGTTCAAATAAGGAAGTTTAAAAACAAAGGAAGAGCGAGCAAGTAGGGAAAAGCCGTTCAAGGGCGCTGTTTAAGATTTTGATACCGAAAAGTAATGAAACAGGTTTTAAATTTTGTTACAAGTTCTCGCTCAGTTTAGCGAGTAAGAAGGACACAATCTTCAGTCTTAGGGCTAAGCTTTTTATTAATAGCACAGCCATCTCGCAAGATTTAACGGCAATCTTAACGTAAGTCAACGAAACGACGTCTTAACTAAGGAGAAAGAAACTGCCAAGTGCCATCATGGAACAATAACATTAATCATTGCCTCGGAAGACTATGAACACCCTCACCCCCCTTCCCCGTCCTTCAACACCCTTCGCCTTTGACAAGGGCGTGTTATTCCCGAGATAAAACTTTGGAAACGTTGGCGGTGAGGCGGGAGATCCCCCTTTGTTCCGTCTTAACTCTGGCGCGATGGTTACCTCGGCGGGTAGACAGTTACGGGCGGTCGCATTTACATTGCAAATCATCTTCAAATTCAGTTTTGCGGGATAGCTTTTGGCTCGTCTCGCCCTATCCAGGTACATAATCACAGCTTCGCGGAACCGGATTATCATAAGCGGCGAATCCATCCTTCATTAAATATTGTTCTCGCTTGACTGGGAGGAAACCTCCGAGACGGCGACGCACGTGTGTGGGTGTACTTAAAACCTAATTGACACTGTCATAACGGCTGCCTCGTTGATTTCCTTCGCTTCATCTCGCGTGGAAATGGCATAATTGTTCTTGTCTACAAACTCTTCACTTCTTAAGCACGATGCATATTCGCAAGTAAGCGTCATTGTCTTGCATGTCATTTTCTGCACAATTATTAATCGAAGTTTTAAAACAATACTAAATTGGACCTTGCAGTGACGTCACGGCGCAAATGTTTAAATTCTAGTTATTTTCTTCACTAGGGTACTTACAGTTCTATAGTTCTATTTGCGGTCTCGATTGGGGGCCAAGGTTCCAGTTTGGGAAAAGACGCATGGATTAGACCAGGATTAGACGAAAGAATATTCTTTGGCATTTTTCTCAACATTCAGAATTCTACCGTGTAAAGTGAATGCATTTTTATACACACATTCTATTGTACACTTCACAGATAGAAACGGTCCGATTTTCGCAGCATCTAGCGTAGCATAACCAATCAGAAGCGAGCTCTACGTCACAAGTAGAGATGAATTGCCGACCGAGAATGATGTAAACAATGAGTCTCTTCACATTTTAAAATTCCGATACCTATTCATTCGAGAGCAAAAAAAACCGTTTCTGCGAAACGGCTTTTGGTATAAATAAATGGCGTTGCTTAACTCATACAATGCACGTATGAAACAAGACACTAGTTTTTTTCAATTGTAAACACTGGACACTGGCTCATGAACAGAAATATCTCAATATACGTATGGGCTAAGATGTAGGTGACGTGATACTAAAAATGTACAGAGTTTCAATTTCTTTACATAACTCATTAATTAAATAACCACCATTTCCTCTTTTGAATTTCATCTCTTCCTCTTTCAATTTATTAGTTATTAAATAAAAACCGCGTAACTCGGTATGCCACTCATACTGTATATATATATATATATATATATATATATATATATATATATATAATCTAATGTTCTCTGCGCGCTTCGCGTCGTAATAGCATGTTTCTTTTTCTCATATTTTTTGTGTAAAATATTGTCTGCTATTTTGTAAGAACTGTTGTGGCATTTATGTTAGCAAAAATATTATAGGAAATGCTTCCCTCTAAAGGAAGCTTTAAAGGTATTTTTGTTGTAATAGTGAAGTAGCAATGTGCATGTTCATTACGCAATATTTATTTAAAATTACTCAGAGAGAGACTAAGATAAAATATGAATTCTCAGATTCTTGTAACTTTCTGTGAGTAAGACTCATTCTCTGAGAATCCATCACGTGTCAAAAAGCCTAGTCACAGGCAAATCCCGCGGCTGAGAATGAGAAAGGGAGATTCGTCCTTCCGGCTCCCTCCAAAAGGGATAAAAGTTATGAGTGATAGTTGGAGTTAGTATCTGATAACTATCAACAGTTATATTATAACCTAACCCTTGATCATGGCTAAATTTCGAAACGAAAAGATACTTCAGTTTACGGAATAACTTCCCAGAATCGGGCTCCCAGATGTCATTCTCAATACAATTGTTCTGTAGTTTATAACTATAGTTTCATGTTCAGACACCCTCGGACTGATGTTATTAACAAAATATACAATGTCAATATCATTATTCGCGAGTTTACTTACACATTTAATGTTATTATATAGAAGCGTGTCTTCAGTCATCGTCAGCGCAAAACATGATATCGAATGATCATAATTATATTTGAAGTAAGCAAAAATTAATTTATTACATATCAGTCTAACAAATAATATTACAATAATAGTTTCATTATCTTAAAAGTGCTGAGCTCATTACTAAACCTAGTGCCGTACGAAGTCAAATAAAAAAAGTACAAAATTGCACCTAATGTCGTAAGAACAACACATGTATAGTCTTCATAAGAATCTGCTACTAGATTTCAAACACTGTAGAAGTACGTTTTAAAACTGATATATTTCTTATGTTCCATTTGGGTATTCGTATAAGTTACCAATTCTTAAGAAATATTTATCAAGACTATTTGTTACGTACAAAATCTCTTATTTCAGACTTTCTTCTTACAAGCGTTAACCATGAAAGTAATTACTTTGGCATTTCATTCGTAGCAACCTAAGGAAGAGTTTATGTACTGATTCAATTTTATCAAGAAGGTTCTTGAAGACTAAATACCATAAAAGGCCTCTCCGATGTCGTGGTGGTAACGTCGTCGCCTTGTCATCAAGAGGTCCCGGGTTCAATACCCGATGAAGGTACGTTGCACAGTGGTTCGGATCCCACTTTAAACCGCAGTTTCAGTCCCGATTAACCTTTCTGTGCATAAAGTGAACTTGAAACAACAATTCAATCATATTCTAAAATTGGACGAATAATAATAATAACTAGGGCAAGGATTTTTATGACCTAAAAATCACCAAAATATGCCAAATAAAATATGCTCTTATGACCTAAAATTTTGCAAAATATGCAATATAATTTGAAAAATATGCCCTTATAACTGGACTGTTTCAAACATGAATATCTAAATGCTGAGATATTTTCACATACGTACTATGTTTAGTTCACTTTATGGGTCCTGAGTTGCAATGCACAATGAATACTTTCTCTAAATTTTCAAATAAAAATTAAAACGATTTTACTGCAGTCAAAAAAAAAAACAAAAAAACTCTAGTGAACATGGAAGTTAAAACGAATACTACTACTACTCCTTGGCTGCTACAGCCCCTAAAGGGTCTTGGCCTCTCTCACAATGATAGCCCATTCCCTTCTGTCTTCTGCTCGACGTCTCCACCGTCTTACTCCCATCCTCCTAAGGTCCTCCTCAACATCCTCCAACCATCTTTTCCTTGGCCTTCCTCTTAATCTTCTCCCTCCTGGTGTCCCTTTATAGACCTTTCTAACCGATCTGTCTTCAGGCATTCTTTCCACATGTCCTAGCCACCTCAGTCACATGCTTCTTATATCGGAAACTATATCTGTTTTTTTGTAGAGTGCTCTATTTTCATAGTTTCTCCTTATTCGCCATTGTCTATTCTCATTTATGCCCGTACATTTTCCTCAGTATCCTTCTTTCCCATCTTCGCTAAAGTTCTTCATTTGCTTGCACCAAAGTCCATGTCTCTGCTCCATATCTCACCACTGGCTTTACAATTAGCTGATATACTTTGATTTTCAAATTTCTACTCAGGCTGCGAGATTTGAAAACTCTTAACAGTGAGAAATAGCTTCGATTACCAGCTGCAATTCTTGCTTTTATTTCCTCCTTAATATTATTATCCATGGTAACTAATGATCCAAGATATTTAAAACTTTTGCATTTTTCATAGGTGTCTCCATTAAGTTGTATATGTTGGCCTTCCCTGAATTCCATATTTCGCGCTGAGAACATGTATTTAGTCTTGGGTTGGTTTATTTGGAGTCCCATCTCACTAGCTGTGTTCTCCAATCTTTCCAGTCCTTCCTTCACTTCTTGCAATCTTCGTTCCATCATATCAATGTCATCAGCATATGCTACATTTTGGTTCACTCTGTTGAAGAGAGTTCCTCCTGGGTTACACCCTTGACCCACTCTTCTCATGATCTTTTCTAAAGCTATATTGAACAATATCGTCGATAGCACATCTCCTTGTCTCAAACCTTGGTTCACTTGAAATTCCCTTGTGAGCTACCTTGTGAGTTAAAACGAATCCACTCCGAAAATGACTGTACATTTCTTGAAAAAGCAAACATATGCTGAATATGACCGAAAATCCATCAAAATATGCTCTATCAGGTATAAATGACCAAATATGCCAAAATATGCCCTTAAAAGCACCTTAATTCAGTTAGTTTCTTTACAATATGAATGTCTATATATTTAGGAACACAACACCTTTATCAAAAAAAATATGCTAAGTCATGAAAATCCTAACCCTAATAGTAACAATAATTTTGTATGTGTAATATGGACAATTGACCCCTCGTAAGAGTTCCATCAACGATTCCACCGTTCTCAATGGTGAACACTTCTTTTAAAATGGGCATTAATCTATTAACCAATCCACACTTCGCACTTGTGAGGGAGAGAGTGCCAAACATTAAATACATCCACGCGTGCATTATCCACTTTCTTTTGTATCCGTAATCCGAAGGAAAATAAACCGAGTGGGTGGGAATTCGTTTCGGGCTCAGGCTCTGTTTAGACGACAAACACAGCAAGAAAATGAAGCAATCGGGTCGAGCAAACAGGATCCTCGCGAGAGGAACGAGGCCGGGGCAGGTGCACCCGGGTAATGAAATTTCGATAATGTAATCCGAGTAGGGGAACCGAGCTGGGTGGTTGAGCCGGTTTGGCCGCAAACATGTATGCGCTAATATTAGACAACAGAAGATCTATGGGCTAGATAAGCGGAGGCAATGCAAGAAATCAATGAATCAATAGACAATAGCTTCCGCAACGTTGATAAAGTAACTGGGGACTACGGCTTGTTACGGATGCTACATTTTACTATCTAGAGTAGGTTTTCACTAAGCAATAACCAAGATTTACACATACAGTATTAGTTTTTACATAAATTTAAAAATGCATAGCATATGTGGAGATATTTCTCTAATGTATGTCATGGATTACACGCGGATAATTATGTACTATAAAAACAATAAAATATGTATGTGCACTCAACGGTACGCCGTACTGCCAACTTTTTATAGGTAGGAATAGAACTAACATTATATTTTAAGGAAAGAAATGAGTTTACGTGTGTGTGTACGTGCGTGCGTCTGCGTGTACAGTGCTCGAAGTGAGGGGGGAAGCGCATGTTTTCCAATGCATCCCCAACTAACATTTTCCATTTCAAGCGCTACATATAATGTTATATATATATATATATATATATATATATATATATATATATATATTTGTAAGTATTAGATTACTGCGTGGGAGTACTTTTGTTCGCTCGTACTCTTTAGAGACTAGTGCCTCCACTTAGCACGTCGTTAATAGTTACAATTGTATTGCACCCTAAGTTTTTCTCCAAAACGGAAGACGTCTATTCTTTACCTCGTTCCCAACTGAGCCTTCCATACTTCTCAAAGAAGAGACTGTTGAGTGAACGATTTCAAGGCTGTCTGTTCTGAGCCATACATTCCATCCCTATATACTTGCATGTGTATTAAATAAGAAATTGTCAGGAAATATGTAAATATGTGTACTTTTGAGTTAAATATGTACGTATATATACTTTAAATTTCACGTTTTAGGCTCAATTTGGCACAAAATGCGAATATTTCACTGATTTGATCTAAAAATACAATTACCCGACTCCCAGTCGCGGATATTACAATATAACATGTAACATTCGTGACAACACATTCGAGAAAACTGTCAGAACCTAATCGTATAATTACAAAGATGAAAAACCAAAGTAATGGAAGACAAAGTGCTAGGGTTTTAATTCTAAGAGTTAGTTTGAATAGTTTGTTTTAAGTCTATTTTATGTTCACGTAGGCAAATCTGGACTGGGTCTACAGTTTAAAGTCGGATCTTAACCACTCTGCTATGTATCTACCCAGTTCCCTTGACTACAAGGCGACAGCGTTCCTTATTGGTGCGTTCTCTTGCCTGCTCTGTTCCGCCGGCCCCAGTGGCGGAGTGGTTAGCACATCCCGCTACGACGCCAGGGGTCCCGGGTTTGAATCCCGGTCTAGACATGGATGTTTGTGAGTGTCCATTCATCAATTTCATCATATCATCATTCATCCCCATCTTCGCAAATGAGCCAAAAGTGGCACAAAAAGCGAAGTAAAATCAAGCCAATCAATTTTGTCTGTTCTAGTTAACGATTCATATGTGTTTGTGCGTGTGTGTGTGTCGCTCGCTCTTATGTGCGTCAATTTCTCAGAAACTACTAAATATAGAAACATAAAATTCGATGGTCACGGATATTTGTAATTTTGTTATTTTACGTGTCCTTTCTGCCACTTTTTGACTAACCATGAGGATGAGTAATGATCAGATGAAATTGATGAAGGAACACGCACAACAGGACACTGATTCCTAGGTCGGAACTCGAACCCGGAAACTTCGGTGGTCAGATCGAAATTCGGCCAGTTTTGGAATATCTAGCTAATGCTAATCTAGTGTGATACAAGGGATATTAATCTGTGTGTATTTGCCTATGACAATCAAACACAATCAATATTATCTGACTTTATATATCTCTGTAGTTAATAGATCTGATAATATGTATTTTGGATTGTGCGGAAAGATATGTAAAATACCAATAAGTAAAAATATCGTACATAACATATGCAACATTTTCTCAAATTGGTTAATTTACTTGTATGTTATCAAACCATTCACTATCCATTGATTTTGTGAACTGAAAATCCATCGATCGATCTGCCAATAGAAGTTTAAAATGACAATCTAACTTACAACGATATATCCATAACCAATAGAACTACATTTTTTCTTCAGAAAAACATTAAGTATCTAGATTTGTCTCTCTAGAAAAGTGTAACTTCTGTAAAATAAAAATTTTCTGAAATTAAATCATATTCAAATGCAAATTAATTATTGTGAAACTTATCTTCATTTGCAATTTGTTAAAGAAAATCTATAACCATATTGAGATATGCCAATATATAGGTTAGTACCTTTGGAGCATATCGCAATTTAGTAGTAAATGCAGCGCCATTTTGTTTTTATCGAATATTTTGCCTGAAAATGTTTACCCTTTTGTCTAATATTTGACTTTCCCACCTGTGTCAAATTGATTTGCTTCATTTTTATCTGAATCTTCATCTTAAGGTTTATCTAAATCATGTTGCTTTCCACGATTTCATATAAATTATGGCACCAACAGTATATCTATATGTTTCCGTGATATTAGTTTAAGAAATGTAACTAGAATAGTACAGGATGAAGCAAAAGTACAGCACCACCCTTTTCATTTGAAAACGGCTTGACGGAGGACGCTGAAACTTCAGACATGGGTAATGGCAGCACACCTGATGGTACCAGTATGCACCATGGCGGCCATCTTGAAAGTCGTCATTTTGGAATTACCTCCAGATTTTCAAATGGGAAGGGGCTTACGTGGAAGATGGGCGTTTTCTCAGAAACAAGAATATGCAGTTATTTTCCCCCTAGCTTTATTTGGTGAGGATATTTTGACAATTGAAGTTCACATTGGGCGTCCTACAAAGATGTTCTCTAAGCGTTGCCCGTTCTGTGCCACACAAAATGCAAGACGTTTCCGCCAGTCCTCATGGACACGCAATAACACTGCAGGGTCCACAGGGTCACAGGCTTTCTGGTTCCGATGCTTGAAGGTGTTGGAGATCATTGATTTTGTCTTGATAAACCGTGGATTTACGATGGTCTCCAAAAGGTAAAAGTCGTAAGATCCAGAGAACAAAGTAGCCACTCAGTGGGTCCTGCTGCGTTTGAATTTTATAGGGCTCCCACTTGTTCGAATGCAACATCCGGAGTATGGATCTCTAACTGAATCCAGGGAATGACCCAAAACGTCGGGTACTGCGTTTCGGGCTCTTGACTAGGGATGCCACGATTGCCGTTGCTGCTTCCTCGTCGGTAGCGGTTCTCGACCGTCCACTACGTTCTCTGTCGTGCACGGATCCCGTCTCTTTATACTTCTGCAACACGCGCAAGACTGTGGTATGTGAGATGCCGTCTCTCTTTGGATGCCTCGCGTTGAGATCCTCTGCGACGACCCTTGGACTGCTTTCCCCACTTACCACAACAAATTGAATTCGTTCTTGAAGGGTTAGCACCATGTTACATCAGCTAGAACGAATAAATAACAACCCTTACATTACTCCAAACGTAAACTTCAACTATCAAAATATCCTCACCAAATAAAGGTAGGGGAAAAATAACTGCATATTCTTATTTCTGAGAAAACGCACATCTGAAAAGACGTGCCACATGATACCCTTTCCATTTGAAAATGGCGGCTTTCAAGATGGCCACCGCCATGATGCATTCTGGCCCTATGTTATGTGCCCCCACCTTCATTACCCATATCCGAAGTTTCATCGTCCTCCGTCAAGCCGTTTTCAAATTAAAAGAGCGGTGTCTCGCCCTGTATATCCAAAAATGTACTTGGCCTAAAGTATTTCTCTTTTCATCAAGATCGGTGTACAGTCTCTTTCTGTGCATGCTATGGCATTCATCGGAAGATAGTGAATCGGCACACATCAGCTACATAGCTACATAGGGAGGTTGCTATAAATAATAGAAAATTGACATAATTTGAACGTAGTATTCGCAGTATTTGTAAGTCTGGATATAGTGTAATAATTGAAATATACCTCTGCATCTAAGTCATGAGTGGTGGAATGATGTTTTGAAAAACTTGTGGGCCTCCCCCATGGCGCAGTGGTAGCGTCATTACCTTGTAATCGAGGGGTCCCGGGTTCGATACCCGGTGGAGGCACAAGTGGTTCGGATCCCACTTTAAAAAACTGTAGGTCCACTCCCGATTAGCCTTACTGTGCATAAAGTGGACTCAAAACACCAACTCAAACCAAAACCAAACCAGAAAAACTTATTCTTCTATAATATATTCCTTATTGGTTAGATTCTAGTCATTATTTAGTTTACATAGTAGCACGTCTTCTGTTAGACAGTTTAAAATATTGGATTTCCGAACTTGAAACGACTTTTCACCGAAATAAAACTTTGCTACAGTAGAACGCATGGCAACTTTTTCTTTATAAAATATGCATTTGGTGCAGCGAAATGTTTTATTTTTAAACCTAAAGTTATTTATTTGCTGTGTGTTAACTTTTTCCAGCAGTTGCCTTATTTAATGGTTGTAATAAGTTTTAACTCAGTTTTAATTTAATAGCTTTGACTGTCTTCTAACGAAATTTGTTAAAACTATAGTATTTGATTTAGTCCAAAACCATTTCAGAAATAAAATCAACAACTTGTACCGACAGTTTATCACTAACTAGCATGATAAAAACTAACCTAGTTTGTTAGTTTGTTTAAGATCAATTTCTTGTCAGTTAAACTAAGCCCCAACTTGATTTATGTTAGTCAAACAGAACTTGATTTCGCAATACACTTTGAATTTAAAATATAAATAATTGTTTTATTCAAAAATATTCAAACGAATACACTCATTCCTTTCAAGTGTGCAGTAGACTTGGTACAGAAATACTCAGAACGTGGTTTTTGGAGCAATGTCTCTCGGACAAACTTTAAAAAACCAATAGATACATCTAAATCACAAAATATATGTTTCAAGGTCAAATTGTGTAATTTGGTCTTAACTGAAATACACTGCATGATTTGAAAGAAATTGAAACTGTGTGTGCTCGTACATAGAAATGTACTCAAGAGAAGAGGAGAAATTCTTTTGCAACGGAGGAAAAGCAGCATCCGCAACGCTGGGAATTTCTCGACCTTTCCTCGCTTCAATTAAATCCTGCCTCCTCATTCACGTCTCTTTTTTTTCCTTAAGGCTCCCTCCTCTACCTGCAAACTACGGCAGTCTGTGCCCGGACTGAAAAAAAGTTTTCCTAGCCTAACGAGAAAACGGCCGAGAAACTCAACTGTGATTATTGGAGACGCTGCCTCGAGCGAGGGTTGAATGCGTCCCCCGTGGCCCATCGCGCGGCACGATGAGCTGTAAGGATGAGACTCAAAGAGAAGAACTTTACCTCTCTTCCCCCCTCCTCCTTCTCCGATGGCTCAACGGGAAAGTGAAGGAGCAACAGATTTTAATGCAACAAACACAGGGGAGTTTAAAATAGTGCCACGTTCCCCGAAATGAAGGCGCAAAGTTCTTGATTTTTTTTCCTTTCTCGCGCGCAAGGAAATTCATGAGGAGCTTCGGAGCTGCGTAAACAAAGAACGAAATAGTGTATTTTGCTGGCTCTCTTGAGTTTAATAAATTTGTAAGCCGTTTTAGGGGGAAGTGTCTCTTCCTTACGGTGTGCGTAAACAAGCTAGAGAAAGTGGATTTACGAATTGCTGTCTATTTTCTTGTTTTGAGGATCCTCGGAATGAATGACAGCGTTTCGAATAATCTCACTGTGTTGTTTTGTGGGATAGAAATTCCTTCAAACAGTACTTGCAAACGTAGGCGTTCATAAGCTGTACCACAATCTCTTATCCATGGAAAAAGAGTTAGGAATTTTTTAAGGCGCCTTGAATGACCGCAACCAAATATACACTGAACACGAATGGGTTGTCCACCTTTCAGGATACGTAACTTTAGAATTGTCTCGTCTTTTCAAATGCAACTTACCGGTTCAACGGCACCGACTTGACAGGTTCTTTTAGAGGAAGCGAGTGCCATAATTAGCAATTCATGCATCTAGGCACAGGGGTTGGGGCCAGGGTTGTGAAAGGTCCACGAACCCATAAATTCTAATGGGTTCTATTAGGATCCGCTCCAGGACTGGAATCTTTTTTCTCACACAATTTAAATTCGATCCAAGTTGCGTATTGTTTCATTGAAAAAAGGTTCCTGGAGCGAATTGAAATTCAGTCTGGAAAAAGTTCCTGGACCGAATTTAAATTCATCCGGAAAAAAGGTTCCCGGACCGTATTTAAATTGATCCGGAAAAAGTTCCTGGACCGAATTGAAATGATTTAAATATGAAAAGGTTATACACTGTCTAGAACTCATTTACGTTTGCTGATTTTCTCTTCCAGTCAGGGATTGAATTTATTTACAATCCGTAGACCAGGATTGACCGATTAAAAGTTGCCATCTAAATATGTCCGCGAGTACGTTTATACTGGAATGTCACACTGCGGTTGTAGAAACCGTATCGCAGGAAATAAATCATAACGCTGTTGTTCTCTCGTGGGCCACGTTCAAATACTCCCTTGTAGAAGAGTTGCTGTACATTGTACATAACGCAATGGACTATTTTAGTGTGATGCCACATTGAGTTGAAACAAACCCGTCACGTGTTGCTCCGGCATCCGATCCAAGAACCGCAGCCAATAGGAGCCGTCTATTAAGGCAACGTGAGGCTGCTGTGTTTCCAGCAGATATCACAACAGGGACGGAAAGTGTTGCTACAACAAAGGGAAGGAACGCGCGTCATAGAATTGGACTACAGGTACATGGAGACGGGAAACGTGACTGCATCGTTTGCGTTTCGCGCATTTCTACCTTGTACCCTAGATTCTAGATACAGCAAGCAGCTGGATTAGTCTCTCATACTCACAAGTGGATAATTGTTTATCGTCGGGTCCGTAGTCGATCCAAGTTGCGTTTTGTTTCATTTCAATACGGAACTTGAACCATATTTAAATTGATCCTGGAATAAAGGTTCCTGGACCGAATTTAAATTCATTCAGAAAAAAGGTTCCTGGACCGAATTTCAATTGATCGGAGGAAAAAGGTACCTGGAACAAATTGAAAAACTTTACAGATAAAACGGTTCTTTAAGGTCCAGAACCCATTTACGCTTGCTGATTTTCTCTCCTGGACCGGAATCGAATTTATTTAAAATTCCTGAACCTTTAACAACCCTGGTTGGGGCCATAAATATGTCAAAATAAGAAAGTTTAACACCAGTTCTACTACCCCTCTCCCTTCCCTTAAAGGTTGCTAAGAAAAAATTCCCTTGTTAGTGAGTGTTTACAATCTCAAGAATTCTTCTTAGCTTACCATTGATGGTTGCATTGTAGAATTATTCATCTACAAGTAGTTTACGGTTGTCACTTGCGCTGTAGAATTCTTCTTCCAGTTTACAATTGTTACAAGCATTTAAACATGTTTTTGATGTAGCGTCATACTCTCTTCATCAGACATTTATTTGTAATTTGATTAATGGTACAGTTATACAAATAGAACAAATGTAAGAAAAGATATGTTATGCAGTGTATCTTATTCCACAATTTAATCACTTGTTAGGCTCCAACAATCTAACATTATTGACAAGATTCATTATATGTTTCCTTTTTGTTTTTATTAAAGGTATCTTATTGTTATGAGTATAATATTGGTCAAGCTAATAATACATGTATGATGAAGAGAGTCAGTGTTCTCCCGAAACGTTACTTTCAAAAACGTGTTTAAATGCTTGTATCAATAGTAAAATAAAAAAAGAATTTATTAAATATTTAAAATTTTATCTTGCTGTTTCAGAGAACTCTTTTCAGATAATTAGCAACAAATTAAAGAATAACAGTAAAAATAACAACAAAACAGCACGCAAACTACAGCAGTCATTTAAACTGACGATGCTTGAACCGTGTCAAAATGCATTATAATTTGCGTCAAGCGCAAAAATATTCTAGCATGAGATTTGATTTATCCTAACAGGTAATTTTAATTTTTTCTTCATGCATCTGATCAGAAATTGCAATTAAAATGCACTAAGACACAGAGATTTATGCCCAGAGTAGTATCAATTGATGCATTGAAGCTCATAAAATAATTTTAAGGAATATTCTATAATGTGTGTTGTGGTTATGACAATATCGTTAGATGGATATTTTAGAAAATGATAAGATGTCGTTTTCGGGCTCCTTGTGTTGTATTTTGTTTCATATAACCTCTTCTCTTGCTTAGTAACTTATCTCCCACGGGTAAAAATAATAAAAGCAGCCTTCAGTTTCCTTTCCCAACCTTTTCTCGACGTGACGTCATCAGCACATTGAATAAAAGTGACGTGTAAAGAGTCCGCTTAAGCATACCGCCCATAATGCATGCGATTGTTGGACAACTGGCTCATTATTCACTCATTCGTTCCGCCGCCTTCAAGACGAGCGTTTTCTTATCTCCCCGCGCCATTTGCGTGTCCATAGCGATTTGTTTCGCTTTTCCCACCCTCGGATTCACTAATCGCGATTGATTGAAAAAGAAGCCACACCCTGCTTTCAAACTTTTCCACGCCGGAGATGACCCCCGTGGCCACTTCCGCCGTATGCACCGTGCCTCCCCACCTTTAGAGGAGAAAGAGTGCGCCGGGAAAGGTTTATGATTTATATCGCACTCATCGTAATTGGACAATCCATTTTTGAGACGAAAACAAGATTTCTCAGCAGGAAACGTTCCTGAGCTAAGCGAGCGTCCTCATAATTCTTGATTTACCATTCTCTTTAAGGTGTGTGTAGGAGTTCCTTCTTGGTATGCACGCAGGAATACAACAGCGTGATGCTGCAAGATAGCGCCTTTCCGTTCCTAATCGGGAACGACGAAAGGATGCTTTTCTGACAATAAAGTCCTTCCGTAGGACTTGTACCGGTTTAAGGGTTTCTCCACTAGCAATCTTTGTAATACGAACGGGTGAAGAAACACAGGATATAATCTATGTTAAGGACTGGACATGTTTAAGATTTTGGAGTCGGCATGACGAGATATACTTGGTGCAAGAATGTGACGTTCCTTTCGGTGCGAGCCACAGAATTACCACGTCACGATGGTTGCCTCACGGTAGTTGCCCAATCCCCGTGTGCAGTAGAGTTATGAGACTCTCCTTTATGTTGGGGCTGCAACGAGCCCTCTCAAGACGTGATAGCGGAAGAATTAAAATATAATTTTCTTATCTTTACTAAAGTTTATTGTTGTTATGTCATTATAAAAAAACATTCACAATTATTTAACACTACTATAATAAAATACACCATCACAATTCAAGGAACTTTCTCCGTAAAATAGTTACTTAAAATAAAAAAATGTCTTACACATCGCAATCAACATTCTGTCTCATCGTACACTATTGTCATGGCAACCCATTCAACAACAGACATATCTGTGCCAGACTGGATATTTTTATAAATGTCTAGGAACCGGAAATGACTTCCGCTTCCGGTATCACTTTTAATCACACATAAATCCAAAAACTATATATTTGATAACACAAACAAATAAGAACAGATTAATGTGAAAATAAAAACAAATGAAACACATAAATGTTAAAAATAAACATGGCAACGTAAGGCAAGTTCAATACAGGATCATCTTCACGGTATTTATGGATTACTTGTGAAGTATTGTGTGGTGTGTTTTTTTTTAAGTGGAAAATTAGGTAAAAGAGAAACACATGCGTAGCAGTTGGTAGGATGTGCGTGATATGAACTTATAAATGTACTAAAAAAAACTCTGAGAGCCAAGATCTTCTAAGCATCTCTTCAGTGGGAGCTCCCTGATTGTTCTCACGATGCTGGGTCAACACAGAAATTTTGGAGTCTCTTACCTGGAATCGAACACAAGGCCAAAGAGTACTAACCATTCTGTTACGTGAGAGTTCGAAAGCTCAATCGTAATAGTTCAAAATCATTAAAAGATGTATCTGCTGCATGCAGGTTGTTATAAAGATGAATATGTAAATATTTCCATTTTTAAGAATGTAAGAGCACCTACTTCCACAAAAAGTTTCAACAGATGTGAAATTAGTTTCTTGTAATTGAAGAAAGCGGGGCATTAATCGCGCTTTCGTCGTATTTTACTGGGGCTTGTGGACGGAAAATTAAACTTTTGCATAAATCTCACCTTGACCCTTTGTTTTTAAATAGTGAAAATTCTTCAAGAGGGAAATGTTGCGAATTTTCGGATAAGTTCATAGTGGTTCAGGTTTCACTTATTTTTGGTTGTTTTCTTGTTTATATTAATAGTGTGAGTTAGTATGGGGTGTGTGGGATTAATAATTTTATTGGGCTGGGTGTAATATCTTATTCCTTAGTTTTACTTAGTATTTGAATTATTTTTTTTAATAATAGTGGCTAGAGATAGCATTATATCTATTTTTTTTCCCTTGTACATTTATATTTTTATTAATTATTATATTATTATTATTATTAACTTTTATAAGAATATTTTTTTGTTTTATTTGTTTTTTGAGGGATCGATAGTTCCTACTTTATCAACCGGAGCGGGTACAGGCAGGAGTATATTTACAAAAATTGCCTTTATTTTGTTATTAATTTTGTAGAGATATCGTTCAAAGCATGTGAACCGTGCTGTAGTGGAAGTCTATAGAATGCATTACTTAAATAAAAAAATGGAGTATGAGGGGACTAACTAACTTATGCTGTTATAAATTGATTATTTGAATTAGTTCATTTCACTTCGCTTTTCTACCACTCTTGGCTAATCGCGAAGATGAAGATAAATGATGATAATATGAAATGCATGAAGGGACAGTCACAAACATGTAGGGACTACACAACACGAGCCACACAGAGAATTATACTGTCTGTGAATCCAGACGCCAGAGCTTCGATAGTCTGCAAGGAAGGTTGACATTTGAGTGTCTTAGGAAGGGTCACTTCTTACACCCCCTGTTATGAATTGACATGACTTTACATGTGTGGGGGTGTATGGAACGAAAGAAAACAGATGGACATTGCCTTCAATGTTTTAATTAATACAGCATGCCAATGAAAATTATTGTTACTGTAGCTGCAGACAGTTTTCTAAAAGAAGCAAATAATTGTGACAAAAGTTTACATGTGTTGGCGCACAGACGCGTTCGTCAAGGCGCCGTCGTATGATTACTCGCTTGCATCCGGCTTGACGTCATTCACGAGTCTTTTGAAAACCTCTCGATAGAGCTACGACTTAAGAAGACACTGTAGATAATGGGCAGTTAAGTCAAAATAATAGATTTTTCAAACTTTTCTAATTTATTTCACGGGAAGGCGATGCTAAAGAAATACAGAGCAAGAGAGAGGAGAAAATTATCTTGAAAATTTATCTCGTTGCAATTTCTTTCCTTTCCAGGCGAGGGGGTTTGGGGGGCCGGGGAGAGGAGGTCTAGCCCCTCATTGGAAGGTCACGCTTACCAACGCGACAGCGCCATTACCCATTCATTAACGGAATCAATAGACTCTCAACTTCCCTACTTCCTCTTCACCTATCTTCCATCTTCGCTCCTTTTCTATTTTCTTTCTCCGTTCTCCTCAACGAAGGAGGCAACTTTTCGACAATAACAATTAAGGATTCCCCCGAGGAGTGTCTCACAATACGAACGGAAGCGCGTAGAGGACGCACTCAGGGGTACGTATAATCTTAAGAAAAGGCAGTGATAATCGACTCTATTATCACGATTTCAAGAGGCTGTTAAATCGTTTTCACAACTTCATCCGTGGAACTTAGGCGCCAAGATTCTCCAACTCGTAAAGTCATTGAAGTAAGGGTTTATTTTCCATCAATTTCTTATGCTTCTTGCTATTTCGTCGGCTTTATTCAAAATATCCCGGCCTCGAGAGGACTCAACTTCTTCTGCGTTCGTGAAAAGACGGGAGACATCGTCCAATGGGAATTGTGTTTGAGAAATGGACGAAATCGTCTGTCGGACGGCGGTTACATTCAACCACGGCCTGCTACATTTTTCGCTGCATGCTCGTTCAGTCGCAACTGCAGATTTCGACGCTAGAGGCAGCACTTACCGGTCATATTGAATTATAATCAGTTATCATGGGAAAAATCACAATTTGCGGCGATCTTCTTCGCACACTTGATGGTCCATGTAAAATATAGATAATGCAAAAACAAATATGAGGCTATACTTTGATGGCAGGAAAAATAATCTTGTTGCAAAACCTGAAACTGATACTACGTACGTCTCACTAACTGAAAGGGATACAAAGTTGAAATTCGGGGCACTGTAAGAACTGTAGATATATTTGATTGATTTATTGATTTATTGTTTTTACTCCACTTTATGCACAGTAAGGCTAATCGGGACTGGACCTATAGTTTAAAGTGGGATCCGAACCACTTGTGCCTCCACCTGGTATCGAACCCGAGACACCTTGATTACAAGGCGACGACGCTACTTCTGCGCCATCGGGGAGACCTGTAGTTATTTTTACTCTTACTTAAGAAGTGGTTTTGAACGAATGTACTTAAGTTAGTAACTTCAATTTCTGACAATTATGCCAAATCTTGTCTTCATACTGCAAAACTGATTTCAAAGCCAAACGTTTACACTTTCTACCCGTTTTGCGTGTCCACCTTCCGCTAGTCATGGAACTGCAGAGGTTGTTCCATTTCTCCCTTCTTGACACGTGGCAGGAATAGTGGGAAGAGGGAACAGGGAACAAGCTTCGCGCTATCCAGCCCACCAATCGCCGTACCGTCTCTCTCCTTGAAAATAGGTAATTTTAACTCGGCTTCACATTGGACACAGTCGTCTCACATATTATCCTTTGCTGCAAGGGCTCCGTTCTGCCTTGCATTCAACGTTGTTTTAAGTGTTCAGACAGGCCCATTCCCAGGATTTTTTGAGGAGGAGTGGGGGCAGACCCATAGGCGAATTTTAAATACATTTTCTCTCATATTATACACTGTGTGTGTGTGTGTATATATATATATATATATATATATATATATATATATATATATATATTTGCTCATTTTGTTACGAAATGTTGAAGAACAGCATTTTCTAACCTACGTCTATGTATGCAACCACTTTTCCAGGTATTTTACATAACTGTGTAATGATTTAATATGCTAAAAAATAAGAGTTACACTTCAACTTTGTAAGTTAATCAAATGAATCACGTTTTTTGGACATTTTGAAAATAAATTAAAGTACCTTTTTATAAGCAATATTACCCAAAAAAGAAGTTTGTTGGGAAGATAAAACGGAACGTGTTTCCGGTTACAAATTCTCCCAAGCAAAATTCATTTGTTTCCAATTACCTCAGTCCTAGCATTGTTTTCCTGACTCCTCCAGTTGCCCAGGAGTCAGTTGGTGTCAGTGCGAACTCTGTAAATAAATTATCTGAAGGAAACGGCAAGTGACTTCATCCTGCCAATGTGTCTTCTGGCGTAATATTGTTCTTATGCTGTATTTTCGCTTCTAGAATCTTATTCGACAGTAAAAATAAATCCTATTAAAAGAAGCTATTAAATGGGGTTGCATACATGTGGGATAGAAAAATGCCATTTCAAACGGCTTGTAGCATCACATTTTTTGGCCTTGATGTCTTCTGCACACTGTGAAAGTTGTCTGTTCATTGTTGTACGGTCACACCACTGTGTACTTATGTTCAAGATAATTACAAGTAGAAAAGAAGAAATGTTGCAGAAAAACAAATTCCGATTGACAGAATTGCGTAAATAATAATGTACTTAATTTGAGTGTTTTGGACAAATAACAATATATGTTAAAAATATTTAAAGGCAATTTTTTGCCCCCAAAATCTAGCAACGATTCTGCTGTGAAGTGGATTCTCCATTTACATAATACTAATTAACCCTACGTCATTGAGTGGCAGAATGAACATCAGTTGCAGAAAAACCCTGATGTCGGAGAAAGAAAACAGTTTTCTTACCCTTCTGCTCAGTGGTGGCGAAAAGGGATCATAGACCTTGCAGTGGACAGTTAAATGCCCCTTATATAATTGGTTTTGTATTGCAGTCATTGAGGAACCTTTCTTCTATAATGTAAAGCGTATAGAAAATTCCCCTCTATTCTAATTATGTGAAACATTTGTGACCGAGCCGAGGCAAAAAGGTCAGGACATGGATTAAAAGGAATGGACTGTCCCGACTAAATCGGAACGCCTGATAGCCTTGCATCAATGGCTGTAGAACTAAAATACCCCAATATTGCAGACTGCAGACTTCTATAGCCTGCCTCTGTCCAGAAACAACCTATTCATTTGTGCAAGGACAAAATCGAAATTCATGTAAAATTTGAAAAACCATCAACGTAATTTTTGAAGGTTTTTATACGTTCAAATTAAAAATTTTAATGGCTTGAGGGGGGTCATGGTCCCCCTGCCCCCCTGGGTACGGGCCTGTGTTTGGCACATCCTTATCGAATTTCCAGATTTCATTGTTCTCAGACAAACTTTTTTCATTTCCCCCCCTCCTAGTCATCCATGATGGAAGATGATGACAGTGTTTGAGTAATGTTTTTTTGGAAGTACGGATCTTTTACACTGTCTCTGAGGAAGTTATTTATCGTTTTAATGTTCTGTGTATGTTCTGTGTAGGTCCCTTTACAAACATTGTACTTTTAATATTTCTCAGGGAGCTTCTTATACCCAGGTTTTAACTCTCAAGTAAGGTTTTTATATAAGGGGATTTTTAGGGATGTGCCGAAGCCGATTACAGATGTATGAAAATCGGGAGAAATTAACATATCAACATCGGTATCGGAATCGGCAAAAATCCGATATTTAAACCGGTACAGATTATTCTATAGTTTTTACCTTCTAATAAATTTTATATATTAGTTTTGTAAGATTTATTGAAAATTTGGATATGATTCATCATTATTGTAGAGTTTTTGTAATAAAACTATTGCAAACTCTCATTCAGAGGATCAACCTAACTATTAATCAAAATAAAACAGTACATTGCTGAACCAGGATCTGCTGTTGTATTCGAAATTCAAAAATGAGTATTCAAACCTGAAGCAAGTCCTGAGAAAATACTTGTGCATACCTGCTGCATCAGTATCCAGTGATTGAGTGTGCAGTGTTGCTGAACAGATTTGAGATAAGAGAAGAAGTAGGTTACTTCTTGAAGTGCTTCCAAGTCTCGTGTTTCTGAAGTTGAATCCGGCAGAACAGGAATTAATTTTGCATTTCAAAGAACTACTTGTGTACTAATGTTAAATCGTTAGGTTCACATAACCTTTTGTAGATGCAAATGTACATTCGCATATCTTAAGAATATATATGTATATACATATGATATTCAATAGAAATGTACATACCAAATTTATTTTTGTCATGCAGAAAATAACATCCCATTTCTGTTTAATAATCTTATGTATCGGAATCGGTTAAATATCGGCATCGGTATCGGGTCCAAAAATTATCGGTGAGTACATCGGCATCGGTAACTTTTCAGCTTCGTCACATCCCTAGGATTTATCCTCGTATACTTTTAAGGTATAAGGTGAAAATAGCCATATATACTCACGTACCCAAAAGAAGTTTCACTCATCCATTTTGCACGTATTACACAGTCTACTTTGTCTACAAATAGATATAGAACATTGCTGTTTACGCGTAAACCCAGATCACATTTTCAAGAGAAGAACCATCATCTCAAAGCCGAGAAAAAGGATCTTGAAAAATGGTTTTTGTGGTGAGAAGAAACTCTGTGAAAAGACATAGCCCGAAGGACAGAATAACTGAAATGCCTAGTCCGTCATGTGAGGCGGCATCTTTCCGAAGAAGAGAAGGCTCTATCAATCACAGCGTCGTCATGGCGATATAGGGGCCATAGAGAGGCTTAGGTCTTCCCCCAGGGCCTTCATCTAACGAAGTTATTTGTGGCCCCGCATCAATCCCACGTAACGCGGCGGCGGTCGCCAAAGGGGAAGCCGTTTTATACACTCCTCACTTTTTATCGCCCGCTTAAATAATCGAGCAATCTTGCCTGTCTCCCCCAGATCCCATACGGTCCTCGGAAAGAAGCCACGTGACTTTTATTATCAATCTGTTACGGGAAGACCTTTTTTTCCTGGAAGAGAAGAAAGTGAAAAGAAGGTCGAATAATGATAATGAAGGAAAGACGGAGTTGAAAGAAAGGGCTTTGACGGAAGCCAGCGAATCTACCGTAATGTAGTATTGCTCAGTGTTTACACTTCCCTGCGTTTTTCTCCAAATAGGAAGATTATTTATCCCAGTACGTCCCAACTATACTCAGTGTCACGAAACTAAAATTCTTCCGCCCAGAGTTTGGACTTGGAAATTCTATTTTTGTCTCTTCTGTCGAAAGTTAGGGAGGGTCACGTGAACCGCTGAACCAATCGGCTTTGACCAGTTGCCGTGGTGAGGGTGACTTCTCGTGGTATTCTGCGTTGCCAAGTGTATGCCTGACAGCAAAAGTTCGGCGTTATTGTGCGGTTTGTTTGTGCTTTTTTTTTTCGTATCTGTGATTTTTATACTGAAAGATGATGAGCCTAACGCGAATACACCGGCGAAATAGGAAGAAAAAAAAGTTGTCGGTCGTGGTATTCCTCTGCGTGGCCAGACTCGTGAATTAGTATGTGCAGTGCGAGTTTATTTTGAAAATGAAAGAGATAATAATGGCCCCTTGATTCCGTTTAGAAAAAGTGATTGGGAGAACAGCAGCTGCTCTGGGAATTATCAGAACATCGGTGATGTCCATCGGGAAGGAAAAGTCCCGCTTAATGGAGACAGACGCATCATAACATGCTATAGTACCACTGGAGTAAGCAGGATTTTATTTCGGAGGGTTGGAATTGTAAATGTGGATGTTACAAAGCTGCATTTTTTCCCGTGGGGCGTAATAAGTAATAAAACATTTCATAATTATGAGACTTGAACGGATATCCACACCCATGCTGATTCTCTTACCTATCTCACCGATACCCTTGTTTAAAAATCATGCGTTTTAATTAAAAGCTGTTCAAAATATTGACTAATATTAGTGTGTAAGTAAATACTTCAAATTGTGTGTATCAATTTATTAGGGTTGTGCTTTAAACGTAAGAATTACATCAAATTCTGAAAATACTATTACGTAATCACAAAATACACTTTTCCATACAACATTGGTTCAAAATAACGGAAACTTGGAATTATGCATAAATTCAAGGACACCCTGAAAGTGCTTGCTGCATATTTGCAAGCCTCGCGAAAGATGAAAATGTTGGAAAAGTATCGGCCGGTGTCGGTAAATATAATCCAACCGATATCTTCCGATACTGATACCACGGTTAAAAGTGGTTTAAAGACAAAAATGATATTTGGGAGGTTGATTTAAGAGGTTCTCCAGTTACCAATTTGGTTTTCCTGATTTTTTAAAAATACTTTTAGTTGAAACTTTTGAATTTCTCAAAATTTCGGGAGGGAACTGCAGCTCCATGAGTCCCCCCTCGACCCAACCACCCATTCTATATCGCATAAATTCTGAATTCAACCTAAATTTCAGGATCTTACTGAACATGCTGTAGATACTCTTGTGAGGATATCAGTAAAACACATATGCCCGGTTCGCTCAACCATCTTTAAAACGTTCTTAACGAGTTGATAGTTAACGCATCACTAAAATCTTAGCAGCCTGTTAAACTTTTAATTGTTCGCTCAAGCGATTTTATAGGCCCGTTAACTAACGACATGTTAGAGACGTTTTGTTTTGATGCCTTGCTATTCTCATACTTTGATACGACAAATGCAACGTTTTCATTGGTTGCACCGTGGACAGTAGACTGTGCGGAAGCGGATTTGGGCTTTTTTGTATGCAATCCCAGGAACAAAAATAAATAAAGTAATGTGTAACACCCAAATATATGTTTCAGAAATGAATGTTAGTTAGGTATTTACGTCCGCACACCGAAAATGTTATGTATTAGGAATAACAGTTACATTGTAATTTCATAAGTTAGATTTAAATGAGTGCCTACCGACTGCCAATACAAGATCATAAATATATAAATAGAAACTACTGTTCTAGGTTAGAGTAATCTGTTTGAAGTTTGATAAATTTAATTATATTCAAATGGCATTGCAAGAGAGGCCTAAAGGTGGAAATGAACGTGTGTTTGCTATAATAATTTTCCTCAACAAAAGAGAACATTTCACGAAATGTTCTGTGCCATGGCACTTAAATAATATGTAGATATTGCAAGTCACTTCTATTGGCATTGATGTGAATGGGGCATTGCAAACAAGAAATCTACTGTTTCCAAATAATCACTGACAAAAAAAGAAGGCACGTAAAATGTTTACCAGTATGATTACCGTTCATGCATATGTACAAGGGACGTTTCTGAATGGTTGTGTTTTTGTTTCGTACAAATATTTTTCAAAGAAAAAATATATATAATACAATACGATATTTTATATTTGATTTATCATAAATGGTGAAAAGGACAAGTACACTGTTAGACAGTATCCTCGAAACTTGTAGGAACGTACCGTGCAAAGAATAATTTCCGAATGCGTGGTAGTGTGTTTTACAAACAAATATGCATACTTTTACAATGTTCATGCACGAAACTACATTACCAGAAACAGCTTAGGATTAAGCTTTTATCTTAATAAAAAACATGCATGTGTAGTAAGGAACTTTACATTATGTTTGATTATTCATTATGTGATGAAATTGTAGTCATTCAGAAAATGTACCTTGTACACGGAACGGTTGATTAATATGATATTTGACATTTGATTTATCATAACTGGTAAAAAACAAGTGCACTTCCAAACAATTTACAATTCACTGTTTGATATCGCTGTGTAGACAACAATGAAATTAATATAAACTATAAAGGATGGATAATATTGAGTAATCGGAACTCGACGTGCCATTTTAACTGGCGAGCAAAACGAAATATGCCACGAGAAGTAACTGGACCCTAAAATTTGATTGCAGTGCAGATGTTCATACGAACAGTCTCCACAATACCCTAGATAGAATTCTAACCCTCCACAATAATTCCGAGTTTTCGGCTCATCGCCCCCCCCCCTCCCACCCTCGAGAGAGTCCACCCCCAAAAAGGCCAAGCACGGCGAAGTCGGTTGCCGCGGTGTAGCAAGCGAATGCGTGGGTCTCCGCCTCCCTGCCTCTGCCTGAAACGCCAGCGAGCGAAGGGTGCATGTTGACAGGAAGAGATGTCCTGTACGACTGGACAAAAAAAAAGACGTTTGGCAACACCGCTTTCCCCCTTTTACACTAGCACAAGTGGAGACGAAAAGTCTGGGGTTCCTCAAGTCCAAACTCTAGCCGGAGCGACTTTAGGCGGTGTATATAGATTACGCTGTTGCCAAATCCAGGCCCGGCTCTAGGTGAATGCGGGGCCTGTAACAAAAAAAATTCAGAGTATGAAAGAAACAGCCATTTTTGTTCATTAGTCTGATGAATAGGTGTCCAAAAAATTACAATATAAAAATTATTATTATCGACAACGAACAGTTTGCATATTTCGTATTGTTACGTAAGTGCAATACAAGTTTCTAAACTATTGTTGTTTTTATTCAATTCTGATGTGCCACAGGTTCGAAGTTCATTATATTTCATTTCAAAACAGTACGTAGAGACGTGTGTCGTGCTCCGCTAATATCTTCCATTAAAATTTCCGTGGATACAGAAGAAGATTTTAAAAACACAGTGGGAAATACTAGATATGTTGAGAAGGAAATAAATCGATTGAGTCACATCGTTGCTTTGCCACTTTTGGCTAATTGTGACAATGAAGATGAATGCTGATTAGATTATAGAGATGAAAAGCATCACAAACTCCACAGAGGAGTATACTCGCCTTGGGTGCAGGCGCCCAAACCTCGTTAGTAATTCGTGAAAGACAGGTTGCAAACCTTGTGATCATCGTGGAATAATAGATTTCCAACATGTTGGTAGAATTCTCATCCATTAGTTAAGTTGAACTAATTATAGCGCGTAAAGTGGCCGACTTTCGATCTCGTCATCGAAGTTCCCGGGTTCGACTCCCGACCTGGGTATGTGTGTCCTTTGTGAGTATCCCTCATATAATTCATCTAATCATCACTCATCCTCATCCTCGCGATTAGCTATTAGCGGAAGGAAAGCGAAGTAATTTAGCAAAAATACAAAATGCATACAGGTAAGCGGGAGCGACTGGGGTAAAACACGGGGAAAATTCACCCGAATGGCCAGCTACGAGCTTTGAACCTGCGATCTCTAGAATACGAGTCCATTACCTTAAGCACTAGTCCAAATTTGTAAAGTTCCTTGCATAGGGAACAGGTCCCAGGAAGAAAGTTGGCGACATACGTCCAGCAACCGCGAAATCATCTGGGGAAACAAAATTGCTTGCATTAGTTGGCGAACAGTTCGTCCTCAGTTATGCAAAGCGCCACATCCACTCCTCCCCCCCCCCCCCCAAATCCGTGTGCGTGTTTTCCATCGTTCCGACAAGCTCGCACAGAGAGATTCCTGGCGTGGCCACTGTTTGGCAGTCAGAGGAACGCCGCATGGGAACTTGGGAACACGGGGCGCGATAGAAAATGGTTTTGGGTTCGCTTTCGCACAAAGTGAGTATGGTCCAACAATCTGGCTTCGGGCTTTGAAATTCCCTTAACCTACCACCCCTTTCGCCCGCCCCCGCTCCCATTGGACAACGGTGTGCGCTTTGTGAAGTGGAGTTATACTCCGAAATACCTCCAGTTTCGTCGCGGGAGGATACTTTCGGGGTGGGGCGGGGGCAAAAGGGGACGAAAACAAGAGGCATCGGAACATGTCCCTCACTTCCTTACACTGTTTAGGCTTTGGTAACTCAGGTAGAGGGAAATTGTGCCGTGGCCTCTGCCAGATTTTTAAAACTCGGTTTAATAGTTCCTGTTCCTTCCTTGCCCCCCCCCTCCCCCATCTCCTATCCTCTGGGGAGTTTCTCGTTCCGCTATTTTTTCTTTTCGTTTTCGTAAGCATTCCTTTGGTTTTTGCTTCGTTGCCGTGAAGCAGAAGGATATGTAAAGCGCTCGTTGTCGTGGATGGATGCATTGGCGTTGAGATAGCTTATTTTCGGACCGTTTCTGGTTGTATCTATTATACAGCCAAAGCACGAGTCTATCATATGATGCTTAACGGCAAACTTCTATCGCTCATCGTTAGGGCTGGAAAGTTAAGGAAAAATCTTTTTTTTTCCTAGTGTCCGAAGACGAGGCCCAACATAATATATGTTCATTTTGGATCATTGTAGGCCAGAAAAAGGTTGGTTTTATTAGTCCTTTTTTGCCTTTTTCGGCGTTTTTTGGCTTATTGGTCCTTTTTTAGCCTTTTTAAAGGTCTTAACGGCTTCTTTTTTAAACTTCACCTTCTTTCGACTACGTTTTTACTGCCCATTCTCAATTCGAATCATCATCAGTTCATCACCTCTTAAACATCCTTTCTGTAGTAAAGAAATAAAAAAAGAAAGAGAGAAATATATTTGAACCATCCCTGAAACGAGAGAAAAACATTTTTGGACGACTAAAGCAGGTACGGTACAAGGTCCTTTAACCGTAACTTGTCTGGAAGGTTGCGCTGTAACTGGCAACTTTCTCTTGTTTTGAAGCTTTCAGTTTTTTCGCACTCTGTGTTCCATACCACCAGAATCTTTTATTTATTATGCATTAAATATGTAATTAAAAAAAGTTATTAATTAATTTGGATCACATTTATACGTCCTTTTTTGATATTTTTAAGTCTTTTTTTGGCAATTTATAGGTCTTCAACTTCCGAGTCATACTTATAGTATTACCATCTTCAAGGGCATACTCACGATGTTACAGTCAATGCGCAGAATGTTAGAGCGCATTATATATAATGGATATCCGGATTTTAAATTATCCGATATCCGTTTCAGGTCTCAACGGATAATTTGGATAATTCGAATATTCGGATAATCAATGTATACGGATATCAGAATATCAGATATCGCATGAGAACAATGTTATAGTTAATGGGCCACGGAGACTGTTAAAGCGCATGCATCATTCTATTCCACAGCTGACTAAAAATGGGATTAAAAATATGAATTCCTGTGTATGTTACTGGCGTTGGAGAACTCTACCAATGAATGTCCTGAGGAGGTCATATATAACAATATTGGAGGGGTATAGCTTACACGTTTGTCTTATAACGGTACACCTCTTCCTACATTTAATTCTCGTTTCCTTAGGAAATCTGACCTTACTGAACACGTCACAAATCTGGAATGGTTTCATCGAAGGAGAAGTCAGCTATTAGTACAGTGTAAGATTGGAGTACATTCAACAAAAATATTCTCACAATAATAGTTGGCATCGAATGAAAATGATTTGTCCCTTTGTTTTAGGCCCAATTTATGATAAGATGGACTAATCGGTAACGGAGCTATAGTTGAAAGTGGAATCCGAACCACTGTGCCTCCATCGCGGATTGATCCCGAGACCCCTACATTACAAGCGGTGTCACTACGTCATCGCTATACGAAGCCAAGGTTTCAGGTTCCAACACTGGAGAGGAAAACTCAATATGCTGACCAAGGCAGAAATTTATCTTATTATAAAACATAAACTAAACGTAATGTTTCAACCTTCTAGCAAGGTCTGAAGGCTGAAAGACAGGTTGAAACAACATAGGGATGATGTACGACTTAAGAGAGAAAGAAATGCGATATTTAAACACACGAAACAGAACGTGACATGGAGTGGGATGAGGCTAAGCAGATAGGAAAGGAGAAGAGAGTACTAGTGAGAAAATAGAAGGACGCCAAGGAAATAGAAAAGAAAAGAGAATGGGGGACTGAAGATAAACAAAGAATGGAAAGGACAAGAGCGAAATAAGAGAGAAGAAGGAAGAGGAATGAAGAAAGAAAGGAAAAGAAAAAGAGTCCAACCACTTTGCAGATGATAGGAAATGTTTAGCTAAATCGCCTGTCAGGTGAAAGTGCAGTTGACAAGGGAAGGCCACCTGCTGGAATGTTCAAAAAAAAAATAGACAACTTTCTAATAATCTTGTTGTCTGAGTGATTTTTGTGTATATATATATATCTTCCTGTTTTGTACTTTGCTTAATTTTTACTTGGTACAGAGTCTGAAGAAGACCTTGCTAGAAGGTTGAAACGTTACGTTTAGTTTATGTTTTAAAATAAAATAAATTTCTGCCTTGGTCAGCATATTGAGTTTTTCATATCATGGAAACAAGGCTTAATGGTGTTATAACTGGAGAGGACAAGGTCAAAATATGAACCAAGGCGAATGTAATAAATTTAACACCAAGATAACAGTAAATAAAACCATTGAGGAAAAAATACAGTGTGGACAAAATTTGAAGAGCTTTTACGGATGTGCTGTGCATAAATCAGTAAGCATAGATGTGTTTTTATACCTGCACGAGACATTGCTCATCCTCATTATCATGATTAACCTAGCGAGGTACAAAACCGACATAAAATAACAAAAAATATATATAGATTAATAGTATTTCAATCACATTATTTTAGAACTAACAACGGAATATAATTTCGCTCGAGCGCCAAATAGTTCCCACGAACGACGCTAGATT
Source organism: Lepisma saccharinum (assembly GCF_977018435.1). Taxonomy (NCBI): domain Eukaryota; kingdom Metazoa; phylum Arthropoda; class Insecta; order Zygentoma; family Lepismatidae; genus Lepisma; species Lepisma saccharinum. The sequence continues at coordinate 18,993,758 of NC_139234.1, forward strand.
GCGTACGGAATTGAGATCTTCGCTCGAACAGGCAAAACGAGCGGTATACGCTCGAAACCTAGTATTACACGTATAACCGTCATTTGTCTGTGGTAGTAAGCCCTCAAATATGGATCGCGAAGTGAAATATGCAGTGAAATTGAAACTTAAGTGAACATAATAGTCATCATCTCCATGTTAAAATGTAGTTTAGTTTATCTTACCAACATAGTGGTATATGAAAATGGAACAGATTATTGTGGGCTGAAATTGTCAGGACGATTATTGTCACATTAAAATGATATTCCATTGTAAACACTTGAGCGTGGCACCGAGCGAAAGTGGTTCCATGTAGCTATAACGGAATCTTCTTTATGAATTGAGGACTAGAAGTGGTAAACGTTGTAAGTGCCAAAAGCGAAAATGTTGGGAAATAGCATCGTTCAGCACATCAGCACGTTCACACTAGTGCCACTTTACACGCCCTTTGAACTACTTAGAGGGCTACCAGCCACATTTCACGTTTACCACATTATAAAGCATGGCACATTTCACAGTTTAACGTGGAAAACGGTGTTTGAATTATTGTGGCACTTACAGCGTTTACCAATTTTAGTCATCAATTCTAAATCAGAACGTGTAGATTTCATAGTAAATTAAGTTCTGCGTACGTCCCTGTTTATATGTGTAATTGAACCAATTCAGTGATGACAGTTTGAGAACAATTCTTGCATGATCAGATGAATTGTGGTCCACTTCCTTAAAACAACTCGTCTGTTTGAAAAAAATCTAACGACCTTGACAAGAAAACATTAAAATAAGCGAAACGCACGTTTTTTCCCCTCCTTCATTCGAGGATAAAGCCCATCCGTATCATTACAGCGTTTCTCCGTCAGAATCATTTCGCACGGCGATTATCCCGAATCAATTCCGCCTTGCACAACCGTCGCCTTTTCCACCACTTCACACTTCACTGGCTGTGTCTTCAGTCGTTTCCGTCATCCCCTTTTTCGGGGGTGGCTGCTGAAAGTGCTTCATTACTGCAGTCCTCCCCCCTCCCAAACCCGCTCCCCATGCGCCCTGTCAATCCCTCAGTCCCCAAAATCCAGCGTCGCAATTAGACAACACCGAACGAAAAGGACAAAGGGTGGTTCAGAGAGAGAGAGAGAGAGAGAGAGAGAGAGAGAAGAAATGAGAGAGAGGGAGAGAGAATTGTGAATGTGTGGATTGTCTTTTGAAGACCCTAGAGAAGGCTTCAAGGAGGAAGCTCCATGAATTTTGCCCCCTCCTTTCCTCTTCACCCCCTCCCCCTTAATAATAGGCGCTACTTTTCTTCCTAGATGTTTCTGGCCTTGTGCGGGTAGTCACGAGAATAGTTGTGTCAGCATAAAGTCGGGAGTGCTCAGCCTCTTATTGCCACCGCGGTCCCACCGAGTGGAGCGCCAAAACCATTAGCATTAATGAGGGCTGAATGTCCTGTCAGGGACATGTGCTCCCCTCAAAAATCCCTAGACCGCTGTTGGGCGCAGATAAGACGTTGTATTTCCCAGCATTTAGCTCTGAGAGAGCGTGTTCCGACTCCTTGCACTTGCTGTCTACACGAGGGTCACTCTTGTCACTGCCAGAAATGATTATTACTATCATTATTTTTACAATTAAGACAGTAATTATGTTTGTAAACATTTCTCTAATCATCTCCTACTTTGTTTGAACATTCTAAAGTTAGTATTACGTCATCTGACGTCAACAATTTAAGTTTGTTTTGACTCGAAATTAGTTTTTCACAAATGTGAAATGTAGAAGATACTGTTTCTAAACCGTTTCGAAGGCTATAGCTAGTCACACTCCAGAGATAGTTAAAGTTGTTATTTTGGCGCCTTGGAAAGTTGTCGGCCATCTTGTGTACAGCTAAACGAAATAGGAAAAACTGGCGACGTTACACTACGAATGACATAAACAAGCAAATGAAAAGTTGTAAGATTTTTTTAAAAAAATTAGACCAGAAATGCCAAAATGTGGTTTTGAATATTAAGAACATTCAACTTCAATTGTTTGCACTATTCTAATAGCAATTATCTAGCCTAATAACTGTCATAAAAGAGGTACTGTTACATGAGAAGAAATGTAAGTATATCTATCGATGCAAAGAATTCACGACAGATGCGAGTCAGACCCGGAAACGTGTGAGTGATGTAGATTATGCGTTCAAAACTTTGAGCTTTAAGCTTGTTGGAGTGTGTTTTTCCTCAGAAGACCAGAATATTGCTATACCAGCCACAATATAGACATCTAGCGGACAAGTTTTCCTTCTTTATACAGTACGTTTTTCAAACTATGAAGTTGTGTCGCTAGTGTAGTTTCAAATTTTCCCTATTGATTATTTGAAATGAATTAATAAATAGTATCAATTGTTATATTTGAATTTGCTGCACAAATACACTTGGTTTTTTGTCCATTAGTATATACAGGGTGGCCAAAAAAGGTAACCGAAATGTAGTGGGCCACCCTGTATTTAGACACTCTTTCCAAACACTAGTAACGTCTCCTGTTTTACAAAGACAATTTAACGTATGTTTACGTATAATTAGGGAATTAATGGGATGATTAAAATTATAATAGTCATTCTTCACCACCTGATTAGTGCCCATGAAGCATACCGTGGTTACACAGTATATACAAATACAACTTGTTTACTATTACAATATCTTTATCTTCGAAATAATTAAAATAATATAAATTAGATCAATCAATACAAATGCTAAGTTTGGAGAGTCGGAAGAACAGTGAATTATTAGGAAGATGTTTGTTTGTTAGTTTGAGTTTCAAGTCTACTTTATGCACAGATAGGGTAATCGGGACTGGTCCTGCAGTTCAAAGTTGGATACGAATCACTATGTGCTTCCACCGGGTATCGAACCCGGAACCTTTTCATTACTAGGCGACGACGTTACCTCTACACCATCGAGGCTCTATTAGGAAGATGTGACTATGCATCTTCTCGAGACCACTCCACTTGACTATTTTAACTAACTCTCTAGCCTTCTTAAACCCGAAGGTTGATGGCTGCAGCAACACAGGCCTTCCATCTGTCCCTTTCTTGTGCAAGATCTATATACTATTTTCCATCCCTACCGATTTCCCTTAGGTCCATCTCAACGTTGTCCCTCCATCTTCGTCTTGGCCTTCCTACTGGTCTCTTACCATCAGGTTTCCCAACAAGAATCCTGTAAACTCCTCTTTCCTCTCCCATTCGTGCCACATGGCCTGCCCACCTAAGTCTTCTTGATTTAATTATTCTAATAATATCTGGACATGAATACAAATTATGTAGTTCTAAATTATGTAACCTTCTCCACTCACCTGTCTCCTCATCCCTTTTAGGTCCAAATATTTTCCTAAGGATCCTATTTTCAAATACTCTCAATTTATGTTCCTCTTTCAATGTAAGGGACCAAGTTTCACACCCATATAATACTACAGGCAAAATTACTGTTTTGTATATTTTAACTTTTAGTTTCTTAGATATTAAACGAGAAGACAAAAGTTTATGAAGAGAGAAGTAACATGCATTTCCTGAATTAAGCCTACTTTTTATTTCCTCTTTAATATAATTTTTATTTGTTAATATTACTCCTAAGTATTTGAATTTGGAAACTGGTTCAAACGAGTTGTTATCAATAATTAGATTTTGATTATTACCTAACACTTGGTTTCGGCCTGTAAGCATATATTTAGTTTTCTCTTTGTTAACTTCCAAACCTATCTCTTTCCAAACTTGACTATTTTAGTGAACATAATAGGTAATTTAAAATGATGTATGCATATTTTCTTCAAAGTTGAAAAATGCTGCAAGTATTCCAACAATAATAACACGTACGTACATCAAGATGTTCCGGGTTCAATTTCCGAGCACATCACGACTAACTTTCCAGTAGTCAGTCCCAACTAGTATTAATAGATTTTGTGTTTCAACCTAGGACGCTAGAGACATATCTAGTGAAATTGAAATTAATTGATTCATTAGTTTGGTTTATTTACTTCGCTTTTCTGACATTTTTTAGTAACTGCGAAGAAGAGAATGAATGATGAAAGGATGCTCATAAAGAATTCGAACCCGGGACCCCTGGCGTCGTAGGTCGCTGTGCTAACCACTTCGCCACAGCGGTCGGCATAATGCAAGGGGGAAATAACAGATCAATAATGACAGTAGAACAGGGCTATACAGAGAAAATCAAGATGGGAAAATTCATTGTCCTCCACCCAGTTCTCTCATCTTTAAGATTTTCTTGATGGTTGATGTACCCTCTTCCCCTGCAGCATCCCACAGAGAAGTATCAACATCCCCTTCTCCTCCTCTCCAGAAAAAATGCTCCAGAGCAAATGACTCGACAAGAATTGGAGTTTGTCACTTTACTTACGCTTGGAGGCTCCCTTCCAGGAGGGTGGTCGGGGGAGCAATGAATGTTCCTCCAGCAACGAGGGAGGTTACCGGGGGAGTGCATTTATCATTCCATCCAGCATCCTTTTGGCACGGGACTCAAGTGCTAACCACAGTGCATGCGTCACCGTCCGCTCGTTGAAGTCACTCGTTTTGTTGAATCTGTGAAAGATGCTCTCATCACCCTTGCTATGGAATCCAGCGGGGTTGAAACGTCTCTTTAGTTATGTTAAGCAATCTCGTTTAAAGAGCAGAAAGAGATTTCGGCCATATTTTCATGGTGCGGAGTGCGATGCTCAGATATTTCAATCCAACTATCGCTAAGAAGAAAGGCGTAGCAGATACATAAGACTACTATCAGAACCCATGAGCACTAGTCATAGACATACTACTACAAGATGTTACAGCTGCGGGTTAAAAATGGTTGACAGTATGGCGGCACTGGAAGGTCGTTTCCTCGCGACCACCGACGGCAGCACCGTCGGGGAAAAAACAGAAGACGAACGCTATGCGCAAGGACTAGCGGATTGCTCGAAACGATAAAACACTATCGTGTTCCGTACCATTCGCGTTCCGATACTTTCTAACCGCGTTCAGCCGATTTGCGCGTATAATAAATTATACGCACAAATTGACTAAACGTAGTTAGAAGTGGCGGAAATTAATTATATGCAATGCTTTCGTTTAATTACAAACTTTTCGCATTAAAATTGATTTCTATCAAACAAAAATAAAAGTATACGAAAATTATATGGAAAACGTACTATTACCAAAATTTCCTGAAATTGCATTATTACTTTGAGCGGAAATATATAATTTCCTCTAAAAGCATTTTTTTTAAAAAAATCTACATCATACGAAAATGACAGTCTTAAAATAGGTAACTTTTTTTCTTGGGTGGAGAAATGGAATGAAATAAGTATACAAGAATTCAGAATGATTTATGTCATGTTAATCCATATTTGCAAAAAAAAAATATTTTCCTGATTGATCCTTCGGCTATACAGGATTGTATTGCAAGATTTTACACAGATGAATAAAAAATATTTTCTTTGCCACACATTAAAACGGAAAAAAATTACTGCGTACAGCAACTACGCTCCATTCGATAATAAAAATGCCATTACTGTCAGGGATCAGATCCAGTGGCGTGACCAAGCGGGGGGGGGGGGTTGGGGGTTGGTGGGGGTTAAAAACCCCCCTTTGGCCCAGTATTCCTAAAAAATAAAAAAAGAACATCAAATGCAGGTAAAAATGGCAAAATGAGTGCTGACTACTAAAAAATGTATACCTAACCCCCTCCTTTCGGAAATCCTGGGCACGCCACTGATCAGATCACATACCTTAAGGCACTTATTAAAAATAGGTTAGTCTGTACAGAAAAAATATAATAATTACTAAGAGAATGCTCGGAAGTTTTCTAAAAAATCAAATAAATAAGAAGTACTAGGTTGAATGCTACGAAAAGGTTCAGCCTTTAACACAAATTTACTGTAATGACCACTAAGTTGAGGTGAAATTTCATACCTTATTGTAGCAAGTGCAGCAGCACCTACTATACATATATGCTTGAAAGAAAAGTATGAAAACATTTTGGAAACTTAATTGTTGTTCCTTGTAGACTTCTTTCAACATTTAAAGCAATTGAAAGAATGAAAACCTCTTATATTGAAAATTAATATTTCTACTTTAAAAATAGTAAGAAAATATTAACAAAAATAATATCTACATATATATAAAATAATATCTACAATATCTCTTACATACAACAGATTATTTACAAACCAAATACTCATCATTTACTAAATAGCTGAACATGAATGAATGTATTGTTGATGTATTTCCCTCGCCACGATGAACTTTGTGCCAGCTGATACGAGACTTAAACAGAGAAGTGCCATATTTATTACACTTCCCACGTCCAAGTCCCATACCGGACTTTGCATTTGTATCTCTTCTATCTTGATGTGTGCATAAAACACGTGCACAGGTGGATAATTCCTAGAAATTAAATAAATGCTGTACAGTGGGATTAATTTTTTTGAGTTTTCATGTTCAAATACTATTAAAAAAATATGTACTGGGAACTGCCCAATGGGTACACTAACATTTCAGTAGCCAACATGCTAGAGTGCTCACCACATAAATGAGAGTACACTTTGCAGAAATAAAGTCGACCGAAGCTATGGCAAACAAAAATAATGTACTTAATGTACTCACTTTAAGAAATGCATGACTTCATTATCAACTTTGGCTGCTTTATCCCAAGGACATGCGAGCACCATTACAAAAATGAAAAATTCATATTGGACCTTGCTACTCCATACATCCTTTCTGTAGTTATTACGCATAGTTTTATAACATGAGCAACTAGTATTTAATGAAGTATAGCATAAACAGTGTGCAGCAGACTACTTACTTTCATACATCTCACTGGACTTGATTAATCTGTCATATCAGTAACTACTGTACTGTGTGTATCATGATATATGCATGTTACTGAACACAAAAATGTTCATCTTAAAATAGATAAATTGTGGAAATGATCACACTCTGAAGTGTTTTTTTTTCCACAGAAAGGTTTCTCCGAAGTTATTCCCACAGTTGTTTCCAGTACTGAAAGCACCTTTGCATTCTCTTGTATAGCTTCTAAAAAAACAGCACACAATGGGAACCATGATTTTCAGTAATTATTCTCAAAATAAAAAAAAATGTGCAACTACATTCATGAGGTGTTGGGACTAGCAGAACAAGTTATTTTCACCAGTTTTTCTTTATTATGGTAACAGTTTCATACATCGGAGACACAATTCTTCATTTTTACAGAAGAAACTACTTACGGAAATGAGTTTATCTAAGGTTTCCAACGTCAGTCAAGATATTTTCTTTCATCGTGGTAACTATTTGACAGGGAAATCATGTCAGTGTTTCCAACCCACCCCTTTTTTTAACTGTGCTTGCCTAACCTAACCTAACCTTATCAGAATGGTTCGTGGGACTATCCGTCAGCAATGTACAATTTGCACACGTGACGAACATGATAGGTATTTTTCGGTGAAGAAGGTTGGAAAACACTGATATTGGAAAACAAAAGAAGCAATATCATTCACAAAGTAAGCGATATTGCACCGTTACGTGTATTCGATAGCACTTAGATAAATGCATTTGTTTTCAGTAGAAAAAAAGTGTCTGTTTTTGTGTAAAAAGCAGAATGGCACCTTGAACTATGTTCCGCAATACACAATTGGTAAGTACGAACCATGCAAAACACAAAATATCAGATTTTAATGTGTCTCCAATCTATGAAACTGGTACCTTTATTATTAAGTAGAGATGCTATTATATTTCACACATGGTCAATTTTTGCAAGTTAAATCACTCAACTAACCATAGAACTTAACACAAATTAAAAATGCTGATTATTGATTACTATTACCACTTTTTAGAGAGAGCAGTGATATCACATGGTATAGATGATTATTTATTGAGACATAGAACCTAACAAGCAATGCAAAACAAAATCTTACAAGAGAACGTGAATGTTTTATAAAATAATTCCCACATTGTGAGGAAATCATGAATTTAGGTGAAAATAGCACAAAAACGAGGTTGACCACTTGGTGAAAATAGTAACTGAAAATATGCTGCTTTCAATACAAAGTTGCATTTACCTCAAATGATCCTTAAGGATTAGCTACATACAAATAATAAAAGGATGCGACTATTTTCACCAGGTGGTGAGAATAGCATGTAAGGTTATTTTCACTAGCAAAATAATTACCGGAATCATAACGTAAGTAGTTTAGGATCATTAGGTTTAATTATCTGATTATTTCCGCGCGTGTGGATAATTATAAAAGTAAGAGAACCAAACCTGGTCCACCTAAACCACTCAAGCAAGCAAATACGAGAGGAATTTAAAAAATAAGTTATTGCAGAAGCATAACATCACAGATTAAGTTATACACATGGAACTTGGCCCTTACAGAACAGTATATAATATTACCATTTCATTAAAATTCCTGAGTTTTTATTTTACACAACAAATGATACACAATTACAATCAGAAAGTTCGATTTCGATACTGAATGCAAGCCTGTACTGATGTATGAAATGAACGGAATTTGGTTCACGTTTGGCGATACTTCTTTATCACTTTTGAAAAAAAAGCTTTTGATACGTATTACGCAGTGATTTCATACAATGTTCAATTACGATTTCATTAACTACATTAGGCAACACTTACCGCATCCCCAAAATAATATTCTAACGACAAGAATCAGACGACACAATTTCAAAATTTAAGCAGACTGGCCGGCCGGATGAAGCTACTTATCCAAATTAGAAACTAAATACTGTGTAAATGAAAGAGTTGTAGAATACGTACATTGCTGGTACTATTTGTAAATATTACACGTATTCTACTCACATTATCACAATAAAATTTAGTAGAAGAAAAGGTTCGTGAATATGGACACGAATTTGACTTCAGCCGGTTCGCGAGGAACAGTAGAAACACAGAATACTAACTACAGTCAACCAATCTCCCATAAGACTGAAACAGCCCTGGCACTAGTCATAAACGGATTTAGTGAATTCGTACTCACCAACACAATAAAAACACATACCCTCAGCGCGTTATAAAGGTTTGTCATTATCAGTGTTGTTCTGTGATACCCTGCCTATACATACGCACATGACACAATCATTTGCGAGAATTAAGGTTGGGGAACTTGACAGGGCACCTTATTTCGAAGACCCTCTTATTTTGCGATCTACGTAGTTTTCAAGCCATCTATGAATTCTAGTACGTACGTTGAAATTTCAAAATGAGCTGGGTTTACACACTTCAGGCAAATCTTACACAGTTAGCATTCGTGCTGCCATCTGGAATGTTTGATGGGAACCAATTCACACACTGTGAATAATTTCCACTATGTGGGGAACTTCCAAGAATTAACTCAAAATTATACCAAAATTTCACCTGGGACCCCTTCATTACAAGGCGACGACGTTACCACTACGCCATCGGAAGGCCTTATATGACAAATCAATATTAAGGAGTGCGAATACTTTCCCGCAAACTACGAAGTCCTTATGTAATGAATAACGTATGTGTGTATATGTATGTGGATTGATGTCGCATGGCTGCATACATACAGGATATATAATGTCATTGTTCGAGAGTGCTCGGAACGTCAGAAGGAGTCCTTAAGGAGCGAAATGATGCACAAGTATTGCTCGGCAAATTTTCCATGACTACTTTCATTATTTTTATCTCTTGTATCCTATGTGTTTATAGGAGTTAGTTTTTACATATACTGGTGCAGAGAGCTTGTTTGTGGTTTTGATTTAATTCTTGAAGCTCTCACTGTGTAAAATAAAGAGAAGAAACACGACAATAAACAATTTGCTTGATAATATTTATGCATTCCACCGTACTGTTCACGCTGTGCAAGTTTCTGTCGTAGGCCACATCTTATTCATTCACAAACACACAAATGAATATAATGTAACAATCTACGTTCTTAACTTTACTGCCTTGAACTAAACTTCTTACTACATTAATAAAGTAATGTATAATTTTAAACAAAACTTTCACACGCTTCGACAATATACAAATAAAAGAAGACAAGGAAGTTAATGATGAAGATACTCGTCTTCATATTGCAAATGTTCTTATCTGGGACGAGAGCTCTCGTAGAAACAAGAGGAAAATCCTCGGCTTTCCTCAATCTGGTGTTTTCCTGCTGAGCAGCCACCTAATTAGGAGCAAGCAATTTGCCCACGGCCACAATAACCCAGTCGGAATCTGATTAAAGGGCAAACTAAACAAATTATGGTGTAAGTGGAAGAGATACCTTGAGGAAGGTCACGCAGGCAAAACAAGCGAAAACAACTTTGGCGGTACGCAATGGCCTGTCTCACGTTAAATGGTCTGCTTTAATTCTAGACCAGCGGTACTTAACCTTTCATTTATCAAGGGTTATCTTTAAATATAGTTTGTTGCGGTGGACTTGTCCTGGAATTAAATCAACATTTGAAGAGCATCAAATGTGTATTTCAAGTTGCTCGAGAAACGTATCTAATTTCTAGTCATAGTACCGAGAGAAGGCAAGTGTCAGTTTCGTTTTGGATTCTACTGGAGAACGAGACCAGATCTCTCGCAACTAGAGTTGACGAGCTTTATCTTTGCGGGTGGCCTTGGCTACTCCGCGCAGAGTGAGAGAGAGATACGTTTATGTAGTTGCCACCTACTCGCCCTTTGGGTGGTCGATAACAAGGACAGAACGCAAGGATAATGACGCACAGCCGGTAGCTCCTCCCTCTTGCTACTGCGCAACCGGGCTTGCGCAGGGTTCACCCGCTAAGATACAGCTCGTCAACTCTAATACGAGACGAGACAGAGATTTAGTATCCGAGACTCCCGCTCTCCTTCGAAAGCTTGTAACTTCACTTTAACGAAATATACTTTACTATGCAAATTCTTCGCACTTCTTCACAGTCATCTACCTGATTATTTATAGGTAGGCCATATAATGTGTTTAAGATTGATTGATTGATTTAGTTTATTTTACTTCGCGTTTTGTGCCTCTTGGCTAATTTGCGAAGATGGGGATGAGTGATGAAATGATGAATGGACAATCACAAACAACCAAGCCCGAGCGGGATTCGAACCCGGGACCCTTGGCGTCGTAGTGCGGTGTGATAACCACTCGGCCACAGGTTCCGGCATAACGTGTTTAAGACAATCCGAAGTTCCCATGGGGAGTGGGCATGGGCATACTTTGCATTTGTCCATCAATTTCATTTAATCATCACTCATCCTCGTAGTCGTGATTAGCCAAAAGTGGAAGAAAAGCAACGTAAAATAGCAAAATGCAAATACGAACAAAAGACAATCCATACGTGAGCCTGTGCTGCGTGGTTGCATATATTTAAGGTGAAATTCTGTTCTCGATGGTTCGTAACGTTGAAACAAGGCATCGAACAGGGAAAAATAGTGAGAAAAATGGATTGCCTTAATTACTTCCATATACTATGAATACATGTGCTGTGGCACGCTGTGTATATCGTTTAAACCTTGGAGACCGAGACGAGACAAGACAGACACTTCCAAGTCTCACCTCGTATAATCTTCGTGATATTTCTGCTCGTTTCTTTATTGTAAAAAATAATAATAATAATCCACGTATTAATGTAAAGTAAAAAGTAAAGTGCTCCCCTGTGCTTTGCACCTCGCCATGAAGGCGTATAGGGGGTATGGAGTTAGGGTCTCACACTTTTTTGTTCACAGCCGAAGGTGGGTTGATGTGATCAGCACCATGCCGCCTTTACCGCCAGTTTCCTCCACGTACTCATTTTATACGACGCTGAGTGGGTGCCGGAGCCGTTTTAACAGGTGGAAAAAATCCAAGTTCTCCCCCGCCGTTGATCGAACCCGGGCCTGTTGGTGGAACTAAAGTTTGAAGATTGATTTAAGGCCACTGTAAACAGTGGTCATACTTTGTGTTTGCGTAATGTGAACTCTACAGGTGAAATGCAGAAGTTACACAAGTGACGTGAGGTAGTGTTGCATGTGATTGGTCCATCCAAATGGAACTATAGCGTTCAAGAACAGGCAGGAGCACTTTTGCACTCACCTAGAGTAGGTGACTGTGAAGTTGCTGGAATAAGCACTACTTGTCTACTAATGATCGCTCTAACTCTTTTTGGAGCATGTTTATGTGTTAAGTACTTAGGGACGGATATTTTTTGGGGGGAATATTCTTGTGTGCTTCTACTTGTGGAGTTATCTTAAGAACACACTGTACACAATTAGCCCCCCCCCCCAAAAAAAAGTTCAGAACTGAAGATGAACATACAAGTCTCGTCTTTTCGAGCTTAATAGCGTAAATTTGTATTCCGAGTTCTGACTGCGTATACAAAATTTAGATGCTGAACGTATGTATTTTTAAGATGAAGAAGGGGAAAGAACCATTTTCCAACCCAAAAATATATTTACGAAACTCAACAGTATCTTCAGAGCCTTCTTCCATACTTCCGGAAAGTCTTCTTTCGAGTAAGCTCGGACATTCAGAAGATTCCTACAAGATCTGGATCTATGGAATAAACAATAATGGATATTACAATAAGAATTTTCATAAGATAAGGAATATCTATTAAAAAATATTTTCACGTGTTTCCCTGCATGAAACCCTTTAATTTCAAATCGGCGGTGACGTCATTATTAACTGAAAATAAATAACTGTGTGATTGAAGACTTCTTGCTTCTTGATGATTAAATTGTTCTAGTGGTTTAAATACATTTACTGTTTTTGATTGTTCTAAATTTCGTGTTATTTGTGTAAAGTTATTTATGAAACTGTAGTGAATCACCAAACTAAGCGTACGTATAGTGTAAGACTTGCTATTCTCCTTGTGTAACTAGAAGTCAGTCAACTGCTTGTAAAAGAAGTACAGTACATGATATTGCCTTGCAGTCTATTACATTATTTTCAGGTAATTATGAATAATGATCTGTACTGTTGTACCTCTAGTGTAGATGTTTTTGAAATTCATTATTTTTTATATGGTTACGATTAAGTGAAGTTGTAGAGCAGGCAGTTGTCAACCAGAGGGTTGTTACTTGCAAAGGCGTCCACAGGATTTCTTCTCAGGGGGGCAAAGTCACAGAAACTGTTGTTGTTGTTATTATTATTATTATTGTTGCTATTATTACTGTTATAATTGTTTTAATTTTTGTTGTTATTATTATTACATTACTATTACCCCTACTAATAATCATGTTTCTTTAAAAATTACATACATTTGTAATTTCCATATTATGTATATATACAATTTGCATAATTGTATACTTAACATTCATTCATGTAGGACAAAAAAAACTATTTTCATAGTTAGATAATCAGTGCAAAATATACTGTAAGCTTAAATGTAACCCTATTTCAAATAATAATAATAATAATAACAATAATAATAAGAGTTGCTGTAACTTACGGTCACAGAAAACAATACTTTTTGTTATAAAATATCGCCACAATTCCAGAATTCGAATTACCTTAACTCCTTCCAGAAATCTCAGGTGGGCAAGTGCCCCTGGCCCCTCCCTGAGGGCACCCATGGTTACTTGGATTGCTTTCGAAAATGTCACACAACGCCACTGCTATCTAGCACGTTCTGTTTTATTCAACAATCAATGTATGAATTTGAAAAATACTGTCGTTAATGGTAAGAGGATTACTATTCTTGCTCCTTATTCACAATTAGGATAACAATATTTGGTATCCATAGTGAGCCTACTGCATTGTTACAAGAATCCATGGGAACAAAAATGTCTAAGAGCATGGGTGAGAGAAAAGTCTGACATCCAGGTGATAATTATACATAATATACTGTTAATATATTGTTTCATACAAATCTTAAACTGGCTATTAGTGTAAAAATAGATAAATGTTTAAATAGGAATGAGGTGGGTAGCGTGGGAAAGTCAACCAAAAATGATAGTTATGGAAAGTAAGGTATTTGGTGTAACACAATGCATTCCATTCACCTTCCTCAGAACATAGCTAAATATCAAAGAGTTTTATAATAATATTACCTTACTAGCGGGCAGATAGCCTCATCTAATGACATTTCAGAGTATGGGGTACTTTTCTTTAAAATGTAAATCGTAAAATATGCTAATTTTCATTTTGTGCTACTTGTAAGATCGAAGAGGTAGACTCATTCTCCCGAACCCACCCCCATGTTCTCGCCCTCTTTCTATCTCGAAAAAGTGCGAAATTCTGTCGATTCACTGACAAACATTATATGGGCAATTAATGAAGTGAATAGCTTAGGCGGTGAGGACTGTTGTCTCCATTCAAAAATATGTGGTGAGAAATATGAGGTGAGTAGGTTAAGCTGTTACGTTTTGCCTCCTTTTAAAAATATTTGGTGGGAAATATGTGGTGAGTAGGTTAGGCAATTAGGATTGTTGTCCCCTTTTAAAAATATTTGGTAAGAAATATGAGGTGAGTAGGTTAGGCAGTGAGGATTGTTGTCTCCATTCAAAAATATTTGGTGGGAAATTTGTGGTGAGTAGCTTAAGCGATTACGCTTTGTCTCCTTTTAAAAATATTCGGTGGGAAATATGTGGTGAGTAGGTTGAGCGATTAGGTTTTGTCTCCTTTTAAAAAATATTTGGTGGGAAATTTGTGTTGAGTAGGTTAAGCGATTAGCTTTTGTCTCCTTTTAAAAATATTTGGTGGGAAATATGTGGTGAGTAGGTTAGGCAATTAGGATTGTTGTCTCCATTCAAACATATTTGGTAAGAAATATGAGGTGAGTAGGTTAAGCGGTAACGCTTTGTGTCCTCTTAAAAATATTTGGTGGGAAATTTGTGATGAGTAGGTTAGGCAGTGAGGATTGTTGTCTCCATTCAAAAATATTTGGTAAGAAATATGAGGTGAGTAGGTTAAGCGGTTACGCTTTGTCTCCATTCAAAAATATTTGGTGGGAAATATGTCGTGAGTATGTTAGGCAGTGAGGATTGTTGTCTCCATTAAAAATATTTGGTGGGAAATTTGTGGTGAGTAGGTTAAGCGATTAGTTTTGTCTCCTTCTAAAGATATTTGGTGGGAAATATGTGGTGAGTAGGTTAGGCAATTAAGATTGTTGTCTCCATTCAAAAATATTTGGTGAGAAATATGAGGTGAGTAGGTTAAGCGGTTACGCTTTGTTTCCTTTTAAAAATATTTGGTGGGAAATATGTGGTGAGTAGGTTAGGCAGTGAGGATTGTTGTATCCATTCAAAAATATTTGGTGGGAAATTTGTGGTGAGTAGGTATAGTGGTTAGGTTTTGTCTCCATTCAAAAATATTTGGTGGGAAATTTGTGGTGAGTAGGTTAGGCAATTAGGATTGTTGTCTCTATTCAAAAATATTTGGTGGGAAATATTAGGTGAGTAGGTTAAGCGGTTACGCTTTGTCTCCTTTTAAAAATATTTGGTGGGAAATATGTGGTGAGTAGGTTAGGCAGTGAGGATTGTTGTCTCCATTCAAAAATATTTGGTGGGAAATTTGTGGTGAGTAGGTTAAGCGATTAGGTTTTGTCTCCTTTTAAAAATATTTGGTGGGAAATTTGTGGTGAGTAGGTTAGGCAGTGAGGATTATTGTCTCCATTCAAAAATATTTGGTGGGAAATTTGTGGTGAGTAGGTAAAGTGGTTAGGTTTTGTCTCCATTCAAAAATATTTGGTGGGAAATTTGTGGTGAGTAGGTTAGGCAGTGAGGATTGTTGTCTCCATTCAAAACATTTTGCTGGAAATTTGTGCTGAATAAGTTTGGCAGTTTAGTTCAGACTGTTTGGCTAGAGATATTTAGAATTACGTTAGTATGGAGAAAATGTTCGAAATTAGGTTTCATACATAACGGTGCCGTGGGAATATTTTAGCTTAAGAATGAGTAAGAATGCGTATAAAAATCAAAATTTGCCGTCATGTAGTGCAAGAAACGTAATGATTTGGAATATACACAGTGTATTCTAACACCTGTATCTCCATAGATACAATTTTCTTCACCCCGCCCTCTTATTTGGTAATAGAATCCTTGGTGGTCAAGCTTTGCAATTAGTTCAGTAATTTAGGCAAAAATAAATGACAAACCTTGCATAATTATACAGGGTGTCCAAGAAGTCTTTCCCTGATTACAAACTTTATTCATATCCGCTATATGCAAGGTAGAGATGTGAAAGTGGTGCCAAAATGTTGGATAACTAACCAGGTTTATTTGTTGCAGGTTTCAGTAACGTGGCTCTAGTGTAGCAGTGTCAGTGCCCAGAAAACCGGAAATGTTCGCAAATCAGGAAAAAGCTCAGCATGTCCTCTGGTATCACGAGACCCGGTCACCAATGACAGTGCAGAGGAACATTCAAATGTACAGAATTCTTTCGTCTAGAATATCTGCCATCAATAAGTTGGTATTTAAAAAATGGAATTTATCTTCATTCCCAAATCCTGTCAAGTCCAAGAAACATTGTATGGAAAGATGCCACCCGATGTCAAGAGCATTAATTCCGGATTCCTTATCACTGACACTGCTACACTACAGCCACATTACTGAAACCTGCAACAAATAAACTTGGTTAGTTTTCCAACATTTTGGCACCACTTTCACATCTCTACATTGCATATAGCGGATATGAATAAAGTTTGTATTCAGGGAAAGACTTCTGGGACACCCGGTATATACTTAACGTATAAACTTGTAACCAACAACAATTGAATGGAGAATATAACAATAACAAATAAATTGGTATTTGTTACCATTGTCATTGTAAAAGTAGAAATTTTAACTTACAAATAAAATTTGTAAACTTCATTATTAATGTATTTTGTCAAGTAACTGTATGACGAACAAAACGAAAGCGAATTACATAAATGAAAGCACATATCCTTTTGAGTAGTTTGCAAGTTGTTTGAATAAATTATCTTTTGTACTGTGGAAGTTTTAGAATGACAAATAACAATTTCGTCAATTGTGTACCAAATTTACCATAACTGCCAAATTTGTTAGTGCTATATTTTGGAGTTAGGACCCCGACGATGTCATAGTATTACAAGGGGGGCTTCCACCCCTAGTCTTCGAATTCGACTTTCGCGCCCCAACTACGCCTGCAAGGAGCTAAGATGAAGCGTGATGTTTAAATGAAGTTCTAATTCAAACGTGCATGATATTTAGAGGTATAATCATTGTGCACCCATAAAGCATTGCCCTCTCCCCCTTCACCAAATTCATTGTTGGTGGTGTTACTGAGCTATCTGCCATGATGGTTAGAAAGTCAACCTATAGCTAGTAGAGGAAGTCGGGGGAATATGAGCAGTTGTGGAATATGAGCAGGTTGAAGCATTATCGCGCACACCGCCAAGAGGAGAATATCGTTTCCGCGTCCGACAGTTGGCAGCACTTCGTTGAAGCCTCTACCAGAGCCCCACTAAATGTAGTGAGCCTAGCGACAGTCTTTGTCGTGTCAGCGTCATTTTAATATAAGTTTGTGAAAAGTTTTTGTCAAAATGTAGTCTCATAGTTATTTAGGAATATTTGTATAGGCTAAAATAACATGTAAGTTTTTAGTCTGACAAAATGCCATACCAGTCATTTGAAAACGTAGTGATTAGGCTTTCTATTCAGAATTAAACTGTTTCGTTGCATGTAAGCATTGTGGCACAGGAGATGATAATTTAAATCATTGCGTCTGGGGAAATAAGAGCAGAGGTATTCGGGGTAATATGAGCAGAAATGGGTAAATATGAGCAACTATTTTCGACTGTACAATATTCCAAAATTAGATTAAGAGATTAATTATTCTGGTCTTTAAAACATTTAAATTAAATGTATTGAATGTAATTTAACAATATTATAAACAAATAGGTAAATATACAAATAACAATGAAATACATTAATACGTAAATGATTTATTCATTCTTTAACTGATGTTAGTGATTGTATGTGTCCTGTTTGCGGAGGAAACAATGACTTCAATGGAGGAAAATGGTTAAGATGTGAGAATATCAGCGAGTGGTTACAAATGCAAATGATTTTTTGGGTGGTGATGATGGAGACATTCCTTTTGTGGTGGATTGTGCTTGTGTAGAGTATAAATAGTAATAACTACCAGGTGCACTAAGAAAAATTGTAAAAATTTTGATATATCCAGCTTTATTTGCAGTGGCCTATATTAGCCCTGGTCTATGCTCATATTACCCAGTGTCTGGGGTAATATGAGAAACTTGACATTATTTTGTAAAATATTGTTTTTAAAAGAAACTATCTGTTTCTTCTTTTATCTGTTTTGGGTTAAAGTAGAAAAGAAGCTGAGGAATCAAACGGAGAAGCATTTAAAACTGTAACAAATACGGATTTTTAGTGTTTTAATGAAAACTTTAACTATGCTCATATTCCCCCGACTTCCCCTATTGTACAGCAAATTAGGTGGTAACTAGTGACACCTAGTGATCAAATTATAACTAATTTTCTTTCGCGTAAATTCCTTCTATACGCTGACCCGGGAATCTCTGGAGAGCAAGTTTCTGCAAAGGCTCGACCAATGAACAAGTGCTAGGGAACGGAATTGCGTGGAGGGGGAAAGCGACTGCAGTTACAGGCCCTTGCAGTAGCGTGTACTGCTTCGCTCCGCCAACTCGCTTTCTCCTCTTTATGCGCGATCTTGCTCCAGAGATTCCTGGGATAAATTATACATCATTTTATGATCCACCATGGATATTTTCATGAACAGCAGATAAGAACATGTTTGCAGGAACTTTACACGCTGCTCATTCATAGGGTGACCAGACGTCCTCTTTTAACCGGACATGTCCTCCTTTTTAGGTGTCTGTCCGGCGTCCGGGCGGATTTTTTATAAATAGGTAAATGTCCTCCTTTTTTTGGAAAGAGTATAGCATCGACCGTAGCAAATGTTCTGCATAGAGAATGCTTCCACACATAATGATATTCATATCACTTGGGGCGCGTTAAATATGAGAGCAGTGCTCAGCTAGCATCTGGGAGCTGAACATGATCACTTTCCCGACTGAGCCATTTGTAGGGGTGTGCGGGATTCAGAAAAGTCGGTTAAAAAAATTCCCGTCCCGATCCCGACTTCAGGAAATGATTTCCGGACATTTCGAGATCCCGAGCAGTTTGGAACTTCCAAATGGTCGTTTTAAAAAGTGGTTAATTCTTGATGTTTTCTGCATTATAAGTGTCTTGACACTTCTCTGAAATTGTTAGCTTTTATTTCAGAAATCGAAAGAAAGGGAAATGACGTCAAAATCACGATTTCCACAGCGTCGGAATTTTTTTTATCATTACTCGTTCCTGAAAATTTATCGGGAAATTGCAGATTCTTACCCGTCCCGAACGTCGGGATGTAAAAAATTCGCCGTCCCGACCAAAAAATGTTCTGTCCCGCACACCCCTAGTCATTAGTATGTATTATTGTAACTCGTTGCTTCGCAATCTGAGACTTGTGAAACACATGTAATTTGAGCAGTTCATTTTTGATTGACTGATATGGTTTATTTTTTCCCTTTTCTGCCACTTTTGCTAATCGTGAAGATGAGGATGAGCGATGATATCATGATTTTGATGGAGGGGCACCCACAAAGAACACCCATACCTAGGCTGGAATTCGAACCCGGGACCTCTGGAGTTGTGGCGCGACCTCCGGCACAGAGGTCGGCCAGTTCATTTTTGAGTCATACATACGCGATACAGAAACTCGTAGTGAGAATTTTGATTATTAAGTCATATTTACTTTTATGAAATAACGAAGCGGAAGTGTATTTTCATCAATAATCTTGCAAAAAAATATCCAGCTTTTAAAGGATGGAAGAAACGAATATGAGGTAAAGTGTAAGGTGGCTGTCACTTTCCCCTCCTCTTGAAAGAGTGCAAAAATATTCGTGGCATTAAAATCATATTTCCTGACACAATCTAAACTACCTAGAATTTAAGTTCTGTTTTTGGAAATAAGTTAAAGCTAAGCTTACTTGTCACATTTGCATTCACTTATGGTGATATTGCATTCTAATAAATAATACGATTAGGAGATTGCTTTCGTTGCTTAAAGATAAATAGGAAATTATTTAAAAAATCATCAGATTTATATTGATTAAAAAATCATAAGATTTATATTGATTAAATTATGAGTAGGGACGTGAAGTTTTCGTTTTAACGATAACACCGAATACTTGAAGAAAGCACAATAAAGTGTCTAAAATGGATTTGGGCAAAATAAGGAGGCAAGTTTTCTGTGTTTCGGAATCGCAAAATAACTCGAATTATGCCATTTTTCAGAATAACACCGGATTTTGCACTTTAACACGAAAAACGTCGCGAAATATGCAATATAAACTAGGGATAACACTTCTTTTGTTCAAAAAGTACTACCTGAAGTGCTATTTCAGCTGTCGTTTCTAGTCTAACTGGTAAAAGTTCGATTAAATCGAAATTGTCACGCTTCATTATTGCAGTTTGGCACAGACATGACTGACAACAGGCTATTTAACCTCTTCCTGAAATAGAATTTGCTCGGGGCGGGGGTGGATCTTCCCAGAAGGGAAATTGATTAGGAACGGAAAAATTTTCAGGGAGAAGCACCTTTTGTGATTCTGGGGGGGGGAGGGGAGAGGTTGTGTATGCGAGTGTGCGTACACAAAACGCCTAATTTGAGGTCGCAGAGGGATTTTCCTGGCATTGTTGGAGAGAGTTATATGTACAAAGTAGGACTATTTTCAAAGATTTGGGTGATATCATTCAATAAACATTTCATATTTACTGGCTGATGAGACGAAATAGTTTTCCAAATTGAAGAAATTTTGTAATTCCTAACAAAGGTAAGCCTTAAATTCATTTTTTTTGTCATTAAAACTAAAATTTGCCTCAATTTTCCAGAACTAAAGCAATGTGAAAATCTTAATCATAGAAGGTACAGTAAATATGCATGTATAAATAACCGATTTTAAATTAATAACACCGAATTTTGCCCTAAACCTAAAAATAATACCGAATTGCAGTAAAAAATATCATCGAAATTCAGTTGAAAATAAAACGAAAACTTCACGTCCCTAATTATGAGTAATGGCAAATGAGTTGCCATTTTTTGTGGTGTCCTCTTTTTTATGACTTTGTCCTCCTTTTTCACCATGCTCTGTCCTCTTTTTTACATGTATGTGTCTGGTCACCTTACTCATTCAAATGTGATCAAAGTGGAATGTGCACATTTGTATGTTTACCGACAGATGTCTCTTGAGTTCGAATGAAGTGTATTCGGAGACTTTGTGAAATTTATGATGAATTCCAAACTCCCTAAGTGGCATTATCAATGCATACAGTTTGATCTCAATTCATCGTCTGCATCCTTGCATGAATATTTGCTTTGAGCTCATGCAAATTTATGTTTCATAAGGAAATCTATATGTCAAGTTTCTCCTTTCTACTAGCTTCTCTCTGCATTTGCAAATGCTAAGAAGGAGAGGGGAAAGGGGGGGAGATGCTAGAAATCTCTCTTGCAAACAAACTCTTTTATTATATATGTCGATACTTTTGAGGAATACAAGACAGGAAGTTCTCAAGTACGCTGTGAGTATTCATGAGTTTGTCTCCTACTGCCTTTCGTATGCCCTTGTTATATTTCACTTTTCCTTCTCTAATTTTTTCCATCCCTTCTTTTATTCCCTATTCTCTTTCGACCCTGCGTTGGGAGCGGACTGCGATATGGAATTCTTGATGCGACTTTGTCGAGCTTATTCGGAGTTGATCTGGACGGAATACGCGATCAAAAGTTAGAACTCACGGCGCACCCTCGGAAGGGGAAGGGGGCGGATATTCAGAACAGAATACGATGTGACGCTGACAAAAAATGTATAATATAAAAAAAAGGACAGCAAGTTGGGAAGGGGAAATTGGTGACGTTCTGTTATTCGCTCGCGCTTAAAATTTCCGTCTTTCGCGCAACGCTGTTTCGGAAGTCCAATTTTGAACTGCAGACAAGTTTTGAATATTACATAGTTTTCTATCCTTGTTATCTTCCTCGGTGTAAGTTTCACAGATAATACAAATCATACAAAAATCCACTCTGTACTTTCAATATGCAACAAGGGTGTTTATCACCCTTGCAAAATTTCTATTTTTTTCCAAATTTATCAATCTGATTAAATCGATCAGAATAGCTACTTTTAAGGTCAAATATCTTAATTGAATACAACTTTACTTTTGACCTAGGACCTCCCGGATGGTGGAAACGTCGTCGCCTTGTAATCAAGGGGTCCCGGGTTCGATACCCGGTGGAGGCACATTACCTCGGATCCCACTTTAAACTGTAGGTTCACTCACGATTAGCCTCTCAGTGCATAAAATGGACTTTAAGCACAAAACTTTTGACCTGATGCATAATTCTTCCTTTCTGACGTAATATATTTTCTTGACGACAGTGGTTATACGTTTTACAGAAAATAATTTCAAAATAAGCATATTGTCCGTCTGCGTTAGTCGAGACCATCAACGCAAATGCACACGCGCTGACTGAGCGAGATCAGTGGCAAAATGGGGGTGGAGAGCATACAGGAACCATGATCCGTGAAAATTGTCTGCTGCCGAAACAACACCGAAGTTCCACACATAGTAACGTTGCCGTAAGAATACGTCAAAAGTTGTAAAAATCATCGCAAATACAAGAAATCGAGCGACAATAAAAAAACAACCGCCTGCCTCCCCTTTCTTGAGTAGATTCGCCTTCCGGAACTAGTTTTGTCTTCTGCAGTCGAACAGTAGATTTGATTTTTCCATAGCGAAGGCACACACATTGCACAAGTGTGTAACTCCTTTAAACTGTAGGTCCAGTCCCCATTAACCTACAGAAGATAAAACTTTAATCAAGACCAAACTTTCTGTCATTTTTGCTGCTTTGGGAGTGCGTGGAGTTGTTGATTCACGATACCAGCAAGGTGTTCCGGGTTCGAATCTCGGACTGGGTAAGGGTGTGACTTTGTGAACAATTGCATGTGTTCGTCATTCACATCCATCGTCGCGATTAGCGGAAAGTTGCTGAAAAGCGACGATAAACAAGGAGGGATGTTTTATCTCCGTCTTGCTATTTTAGTTGTTTTAAGTCGCTTCTATTCTTCCTTGGTTAATCGCGACGACGAGGATGAATTTTGAATTGCTGAAATAGATGATGGAACATGTATAATGAAGTACCCAGTGTTTGAACCTGAGTAGTGCGTTCAGTGACCAACTCCTCCACGGAGATCGGCGAAAAAACTTCGTAAAGTTGAAGTCCTGATTGGAACGCCAGTCTGGTATCTTTGACATAGCGAGAGAGAAAACCGAACGGACGCGTATCTGGTTTCGAGCCAGCACCTGTTTCTTCTCAGAAGTGCTGTTGTCACTTTTATCTGCAGTATTTTGACATCCAACACCAACTGCGAGGACGTTACACTTGCAAGACCCCCACATTGTATATAAAAAAATAGCTCAACACAATAACACAACCTAGCAAAGATAACCGTGAACCTCACATTATGAAATCTCTAAAGAAATTGATTTGGCAACATCTCATTTACTTAAACCGGACTTAGAAGCAGTGTCATTTCCTAAATCGGACGCTATTGGTGGTGAAGGGTTTGAGGTGAGGATATAGTGGGCTCCACGTGGACTTGACATATCGATTGATTGATTGAATTGCTTTATTTTACTTCGCTTCTTGTGCCACCTTTGGCAAATTTACGAAGATGAGGATGGGTGATGATATGATAAAATTGATGATTGGACACTCACAAACATCCATGCCCAGGCCAGGATTCGAACACGGGACCCATGGCGTCGTAGCTCGATGTGCTAACCACTCTGTCACTTGACATTATGAGAGGGAAAAGGATCTTTCGGAACAATCTTTGAAGTAAAGTGGAGTTCGAATCAGGTCTTCAACTATACCGAAGATAGGTAAAAGTTAGGTTTCGAACGTGTTTCTAACTCCTTCTCAAAGATTAGTCACTTTCGCTAAGGGTGCTCATGGATGCTTCACTGTCTTGTGAGGTCCGCCCCTGAGAGGTCACGGTAGTGGATTAGAGGTCGGTATAGGATTATGGGAGTTATGACTAAGGCTTGGTTTCTCTTCAAAAATCGGATACATGAAGAGTTGGTAAAATACTACTGAAAAAATATGTCATAATCTCTCTCCTCGGCTCATCTTACAAAATTCTCGGACACGCCACTCCTCAGGATAAACCCTCATGATCTTCTACCGGCAATAAAGTCTGTTCAAGAAAGAAAAAGGAATCACATCAATCATATTTCTCTTCGGAGGAAAGAAAACCCACCAAGAGGTAAAAAGATCAAGAGAAGAGAGTAGAATTTGCGATGCTGCTTGTCACAACACTCAAGCTGCAATAGATGAAACTTTGAAAATAAAAAAGAAATGTTTCCAAAACGCTAAAGACCAATTCGATATACCGTGAAACATGGCAGGATGATATTTGTTGCTAAGAGCTCTTAATGGTGAGTTGGGAGACAAATAAGGAGGCTTTCCCGCGGGGGGAACTTTTGTCTGCTCCTCCACGAGAGGGTGAGCTCCGTTCTTTAGCTTGGATGTACTGATGGTCGCGACAGACAAGCCTAAATGTCCCCTCGAGTCAAATAGCTTTGGGCAACAATGGCGCGTTCATGTTTTTTTCTCTTCTGAAAGAGAAACCTTCGATGCTTTTTTTTCTCCTACCCAGCATCCTCCACTTCCCGCCCTTTCCTTCAGCGAACCTCTTTTTTAACATATTGTAAGGGTTAAATGGTCCATGATAATGAAATTGACATGGCGATTTCCTGCCACCGTCGCTTTACTAACTGCCGGGTTAATGCTGACTTCACGTTAAAAAAAAAGAACAACAAAAAAAGCGGTTGCCGTGGCAACCTTCAATTTCGTTGTCAAGTTAATGTCGTGGTTACCTTTCGAGTCGTCATTCGTTTTCTTTTCCTTCTAATGAGAGCAATCTAACTCTTTTTCCCCCCTTTCCTTCCGATATATTTCCTTGCAATCCTCTTTCTTGTTTTTTCCCCTCTCAGGTTACACCCCGCAAAAGAGCAAGAGGAAACTCCAAATTACATCAAATAGTATTTATTTCTCAAAGTTAAGCAACTGAAGGTAGAAAAAAGAGCATCGGGGAAGGTCTAATTGGACGGAAGGATCACACAACAAGGCGGTACGATGTAATCTCTTCCTCTAAAAAGAGAAAAGGTACGAGCATCGCTGAAATACCACAAGCCCTTCCCCCAGTCGGATTACGATACTCTGATTTCTCTGTCTGTTCTCGATTGGCGCGTCTTTTTGTTTCAAATGGAAACTATGGAAACATTTGGGTTACGTTTCACAAAGAAATGACTTTAATGGCAGTTGTTTGTTTGTTGTGCCAGGGGGCGTTATGGCATCCGAAGGTTTCAAGTTCGGGTCCAGTTGACTTTCCTCTGTGCCTGCAAAGAATTATTATTATTATTATCATCATCATCATTATTTACAGTAAGGTTGCACTTAAATCGCATATTTTTTTTCATAATTTGATTGATTGAAATTAAATTACAGGATTTATTTATTTATTTACCTCCAACAAATAGAAATCTCCAATTACAGGAAGCTTACATATTATATTCAAATAATGAACATATAAGTGTGTAGAGTACATACACACACACACACACACACACACACACACACAAACAAACAAACACATTTATACACGCAAGATAATAAGTAGGACTTCCCCGATGGTGCAGTGATAGCGTCGCAGCCTTGTAATCAATAGGACCCGGGTTCGATACCCGGTGGAGGCACATAGTGGTTCTGATTCCACTTTAAACTGTAGGTCCAGTCCCGATTAGCCATTGTGTGCATAAAGCAATAAGTAAAGTGTGTATATATATATATATATATATATATATATATATATATACAACTGCAGGAATGGAACATATATCCATCCATATACACATTCGAAATATATTAATTATCCAGTACATAACGTTGACATAATAGTTGAAAGGAAATAAATAATAAAAATATTTAGCGCAGTTATATGTAACATGCATAGTAACTATAGATACATACCAAGAGGAGAATAAGGAAAATAGAAGGTAATAAGGCACAATAGAATGGACTTACAAAAAGTGTTTCAAAAAGTGATCTTAATGATGTTACATAGAAAGCAAGTGGCATACTAAAATCCAAATTTTCATGTGTTGTCGAGATATTAGAACAGATTCTGAATAAAGGTCAAGATTTGTACTTTTCTGTTCTCGAAATATCACATAACTAAAAGGTGTCGCATCCGAAGATTAGATTTCCTAGCATTAAATTAAATGTGATGAAGAAAATTACTATTATCTAAAATTCCATTTAATGTTTTGTAAAGAAATATTTGTTGAGCTAATTCTTTCCTATTACTAAGGCTTCCATAACAAAACTCTTTCAATAAATATTTATAAGATAATTTCATCTCGTAAGCAGATAGCTGGATGGCTCATCACTAAGGTTATTTCCACCCGTCACTTCGCCTTCGTTCAATTTGTCAGCTTAAAGTTATTTTGAAAGTATTCGTACATGAAACAGTGCCTGATTGCATGTTGTTGTTGTTGTTGTTTTTGTTGTTTTTTTGTTATTTAGATTCGATTAGAGACCTCTTGGAAGTCGAGTTGAGTTGGTGTTTTAAGTCCACTTTATGCACAGTAAGGCTAATCGGGACTGGGCGTAGAGTTTAAAGTGGGATCCGAACCACTTTAGTGGAAAAAAAGATAAAAAGCATTGATGGATCCAAAGGCCTTCGTGCACATTGTTCATAGCCCAATTGCAGAATTGCACAGGGATCATCAGTTGTGTTGCACTCGTATGTTAATTTCTGTAGGTTCAGTTTGAGTTGGAGGACCGTACGTTACGCTGTAAACAAGCATTTGTTTGCTTGTCATGAAAGACTATGCAAACGTGTAATACGACGTAGTGAGCACAGATGGTGCAACGTAGGTGTCTGTAGTAATATAAATATATAATATGTCGTCACGTTTAGCCAAAATTAGCAAAAAGCGACGCTAAATAACAAGTATCAAAATCAAATCTAAATCTCTTATCCCGTGCACGGTAACACATTAAAAATTATGTCTACCATAGTCTGCCAAATGAACTTGCAAGGATATTTTTTTGGAAATTGTGGTAACCTAAACTACATTGCAGTGTAGACTCAAGTTTCATCCGGAAGATATAACCATTTCGATCCGTTACGTTGTATGTGACTTTAAATAAATAACTCTGAAGAAGAGCCTGAGTGTGCTCGCCTTTCAGTCGAATCATAGATATTAAAATGAGACAGTAGGTACGTAGAAGACTATTATTTGTTTGTTTTGACAAAGTTGATCGCAGAAAACGTCCTCATTTTCAGCCATACCCTAACATCCCAAGTTTTTTCTCAATAGTTGTATTTTTTTTCATTTTGGCGCTAGATCTGATTTTACACACACTACAATAAATAATTACGGTACACCAAATGAAAAAACCCGTCATCAGAATGTTTTAAAACCTCAATGTACATCTTCTCGTGTAGCCGTATTAGCTGAAACATATATTTGGATGGTTCACACCCTCCATACAGTCCTGATTTAGCCCCTCTGGCATGATCTCTCGCCAAATCTCAGGAAAAAAAGTGTCAAAGATGCAGATTTACGTCATCACAAGAGGTAGGCAATGATGTGGGGTCAGCTCTGAATTGGTTGAAGAATAATTAGATTAAATTGGGTGATTTTACGTCGCTTTTCTGCCGATTTTGGCTAATCACGACGAAGAGGATGAGTGATGATATGATGAAATTGATCGCAAAAACATCAATTTCCAGCCCGGGATTCAAATACGGTAGCTCTTATGTCGTGGCGCTCTATGCTAACCATTCCGGCACTGAGGTCGGCTAACTTCCTGCAGTAATAGCTATGACTTCTTACAACGCCTTTGAGGGGTGGCAACGACATTTGGACACTTACATTTTCACAGGAAGACATTACTTTAAGAAGAAGACGCCTGTATTAGTCCAGGTTAATACGTACATACAAGGGTGAGTCATAGGTCTTGCAATATTTTTCCACAACCCAAACAGCAGGCGCGTGTATACGCCGTGAGCGACTGTAAGGACAAGGTCAAACTGGCCCAAGAGGTAGTGTGGCACGCGGACTATGTTACACGGAGGGGGCCACTCCGTCAGTTGTGAGTGGCAGTGACGATGAATGTTCAACAACGTCTGATCCGTGAACTATTACTGTATGAGTTCGTACTCGGGCATAACGCTGCGGCAGAAACCCGCAACATTTGTCATGCGAAAGGGTAAGGTGCGGTGAACCACAGCACAGCAACACGTTGGTTCCAGACATTTCGTGCAGGTTGCACAAATGTCGAAAATCAGCCACGGTCCGGCCGCCCCAGGGCAACAGATTCGGATACCATGCGACACGCCTGTGAGGAAAATCCATCCACCAGCACACGACGATTGTCAAACCAACTCGGCATGTCCAGTGCACTACGCCAAAAAATATCCTTCTTTGGTGAACCGAAGGCGCGCCCTGCTGCAACAGAATAACGCAAAACCACACTCGGCTAGGAAAACGCAACAGGAACTTGATGGCATCGAACTGGTGCCACACCCGGCATATAGTCCTGACCTTGCCCTTTCGGATTACTATCGGTTTCGGTCCATGGCGCACTTCCTGAAATCACGAAGCTTTACCACCCAGCAGGAGGTGGAAACAGCAATATACTGACTTCTTTGCCTCTAAGGACAAGACGTGGTATCTACGTGGAATCGAGGAACTGGCAGGATGGTGGCTGCAGACAGTCCAACACGAAGGGCTATACATTGTACTGGAATTAATAAAGGTATGCTGTGTACCAGAATATTGCAAGACTTATGACTCACCCTTG
Organism: Lepisma saccharinum; assembly: GCF_977018435.1. Classification (NCBI taxonomy): domain Eukaryota; kingdom Metazoa; phylum Arthropoda; class Insecta; order Zygentoma; family Lepismatidae; genus Lepisma; species Lepisma saccharinum. The sequence continues at coordinate 19,022,651 of NC_139234.1, forward strand.
AATTTATGAATTTCAAGTCTGGCTTCAACAGCCCTCGTACGTACATAATGGAAATTTTATGGTGTTTTTTTGGGAATTGAATAACAATGGCAATTTCCCATGGTTAAATGGACTCCCTATATGTATCGGTCAACATTGACGGACTGGCGGACAGGACCAGAACATAAAAGATGCTTTTATTCAAGCCAGAAAAGCAACAGCTAAAATCTGTTTGCAGCCACGAAACGTAAATGCGAAATAACACTTGTTAATATTTTATCTAGCTTCTCGGACCCACCACCACCGTTGAATCGGTATCGCGGTCCAGACGCTGAATACAGTTTCTCGTTTCCTTCCACAAAAATACCCTTCGTTTCCACCGTTCACGTAAACCGGTTTCCTGGTCCGGTGGCCACATCCGGAACACCCAGGGGAATCTTCTCCCTGGAAACCTAGAACCGGAAAAACACCGGCAATGACTGCGAATTCCATTATGGGACACGAATGAAGAAGTTTTCAAAACTTTGATTGAATGCCGGCCGCTGGAGAAGCAATCCTTCACAAGGGGTGGCTGCCCCTCCCTCCGGCAGGGGGAGGTTAGAGAGAGGGTGGAAGGTGAAAGGGGGGAGAGGATTGGGAGAATCGGGAAGGAGAGAAGTTTGAGAAGGGCTGGAGGAGTGTGAAAGTGTTGCCAACCCCCTTCAAAGGAAAGTCCGTTTTTGCTGTGTAAGAGCGTGTTAGTTCTGCTTCTTATAAAAAGCATATGATATTATAGTAGTTTATTGATCCTTAGTGCTGAATTCGGCAATGGCCAATTACAGGACCAAGTCATTTATTTCTACAGTTAATTAAAAGCCCATCATCATTTAAATTATGAAGCATGATGAATGAAATAAGATGGAAGTGATGCAGGGACACCATGGTCAGACTCGACTCCACCATCATCGAGCCGAAAGCACAGTCGATCATGACCCATCCTGTATTTCTTAAAATGTTTATCACTCTCAATCAAACGGTATTTTAGGGCGGAAATTTGCGCAACAAGACACTTGTTACAAAACCCTTCACAAATCAAAAGTTAATTTAAGTTTGAAAAAAAAAAAGCTATCTTATTCTTTCAAGTAAGTAATGGGATATAAACAAATGTAATGTTAGGACGGAATTATTATACATCACACTAAATATTTGCAGTTGACCAACTTTTTCATTTGATTGGTCAATGCCATTTTCCAGAGGCACAGCGCTCTGCGACGCCAGAAGTCCCGGGGTTCGAATCCTGGCCTGAACGTGGGTGAGCGTCCTTTCATAAATTTCACCATATCATCACTCATCGCCATCGCGATTAGTCAAAAGTGGCAGAAAATGAATGTAAAATAAAGCAAATCAATCAATCATTTTCATGGTGAGAAAGCAAACTTTTTGCGATCATGTCACCCAGTGGTTATTTCCATCTGGGGTTGTGCAGTATTAACTATGTTCATATCTCTACTCGCGTTTCATTATTTCACTTTAATTAATGTTTATCAAAATTATTCCTTGAAAGGTTAATCACTCATAAACACAATTTGTGCAGCGGTTTCTGTCTGCGGATGACACTTAGCACTTATACCGTGTTTTTCTTATCCCCTTAGCATTTATGTAGATACTAACATCATTCCTTTTAATGAATTTCATATCAAACTCTATTTCCTTGCGATTTTATCTGCAAATTCCTTTCCCATCTTCATAGAAATTAAGCTGCAGAAGTAAAGCAATTGATAGTTTTAAGACGAGACGAGACTTTGTAAGAGAGAAAAAATCAATACATAATTTTCACTCTTATCCCTAAGATATGTATGAAATTCACTCTTATTCACTTTCACGCTTCCTTTCTTCAACGGTTATTCCGTTTTGACGTTCACATATTTCGCTTCATTCTAATTTTATTAAATGTTAGTTTTGCTCTAAGTACCTGGTAACAATGTGGAAATTGTAACGAGCTTGGTGACATTAATCTGCAGTCGGCATCACTGCTCGGAGAATTGGTTGATTCGAACTGAGGACAGGAGCTCAAGAACCTTCGGGGCAATTCGGCTGTTCTCGCACGCTCGAAATCCGGAAGTCTTCCTTGAGGAGTCGCATTGGCTTTCGCAACGCCGAGGAAGAGAAAAAAAAAAGAAGAAAGGAACGAAAGGAGAAGAATGCAGGGAATGTGAGAAGAAAAACCCTGTTAATTCACTTCCTAATGAATCATCCTGTGTCTTGAGGTTTTCTCTGTGAGCTCCATTATATCAAATTTCAGCATACCACGCTGATGCCTAAGGAAATATTAGCGAAATTTTACCTTCTTCATGTCTTACGCCACCAGTTTGGGAAAAGGGGATTTACTTACTATATATATATTTCACAAAGTAACTCTTTTTTGCTTACACTAAAATTATCATTTGCTTCTTAAAGTTCTTCACATTTTTTCAAGAGTTTGATTTTTTGTCTAAAATATAAATTATTTTGTTTTAAAAAAGGTTTCCAAAAAAACACTTTTGAACTATGAAGAGTAAATTTTCAATTGTCAATTAAATTTACCGATTTCGCGTACACTCACGAACACTTCTGGGCTATTCTGGACTTTCAATGGGGTCATCAGAGCTCAGAAGTGTCCATGGCTGTACATGCCACATGCTTTGTGCTGGTCTCCGCAAACTTTAAAGGTACAATGAAAGTTGGCATCATTGTGAGATAACCCTATACACAATTTCTGACAATATTTTTAGGCCAAATTATGGCATATGGATAGTGTATTATTACAACATTTCAAATATTAGTTTTTGTTTTCAATTTGTGGTACTTTTCAAATCATATTATTCGTGGTTGAGGTCATTTCGAAGATGAAAGTCTGGGGTTTTAGTCTCCGTAAGCATCCAACAGATCCAAGCCTGACTCTTCTCTTTGAATGAAGTCCTTCTTCCTTGTAATAAAAAGAGTTACCCTGGCTCGACCCCCGGTAGTGGCACGTGGACCACAGTTTCGGATTCCACTTTAAAGTGTATACCCAGTCCCGATTAGCCAATCCGAGCGTAAAGTGGGCTTTAAACAAACTTTGGTATTTGATGGAAGACAAAAATACATTAGAAAAACATAATAAAAGAAAAGGGATCGTCAAACAAACCCCGAAGGATGAAAATTGCGAAGTTTACAGCGAAATGAAGACTCGACAAAGGAAAAGGACACATGGCGAAGTGCAATGAAGTAAGAAAAAAATATAAACCAGCACCGCAGGTGGCGCGAGAGAGAATGGGGCTACATGGAGAGGGAAGAACAGAAGGAGCATATGGGCAGGGAAATAATTGTGAGGGGAAAAGTAAAGTTTTGGTAAGGGGAAAGGAAAAACTTGCTCAAATCAACCTAACGGCTTTGAACTTAGGTAGAAGGTTGCACGTTACAGTTCAGATGTGCAGGTTGGAATCCTATGTCCCTACGGATTAGGAATGCCCCAGAGTGAATCAGTTAGTTTGTTCGTTTTGTAGATCATAAACAATGATTTTTATAATTGAAATCTTCTTTTCCTTTATTATTCATTCAAAGATTCAGAATTTAAGATTGGGTACGTCCATTTGTCGTTGTTATGATAGTCAGCGACTGAAAGCATAGGTAGTGTGTTGTTTCTGAGACTACTGTGTTTGTCGATTTGAAGACGACGTTCATCAAAGAAGACAAAGAGTGAAGTACAGAAAATTCGAAAGTAGAAAAGCCAGTGACAATCTAAAGTGAAATCGACATGAAGAGGATTAGAAACAAGAAGCTAAATTGAACAGAAACTTGAGATGGAAAAACATGAAGAACCTGTGAGATTTGTCTTTGTTGATACAAGTAAAGGCCAGCATATAACTCTGCCCTTCGTTAAGCAAAGTAGATTTAAAACCTTGACAAAGTACGAATGTGTGTTTATCCGATCATGTATTTCATCCATTCGTAATTTATGCTCATTGTTGCTTGCTTGATTGATTGATTCAGCTTATTTTACTCATCACGAAGATGAGGATGAGTGATGGTATGATGTAATTGATAAAGGGACACTCACAAAGAACACCCAGGTTGGGATTCGAACCCGGCACACCTGGCGTTGTAGCGTGATGTGCTAACTACACCGCCACGGAGGCCGGCTATTGTTATTGTTGAGATTAACGTTAAGAGATAGGAAAGATGCACAAATGACACCAAAATACAAATATCCTTACCGCACATAAACTACGAAAAATTAACTTTTTCCAAAATTTTCCAAAACGCCTTGACTGATTTCGTTCAATGGATATGGCTACTATGAAAATATCAGATCAAAAGGGAGTAGTAGTTCAAGGTAGTACTCAAAACATTACTGAGTTGTCTCAATTTGGCCCACGCAAAATATTTTAAACTTTTTATTCCCGAACTATAGATTTAACGATGTCCTAACAGTGACATTTACAATACTTTTCCTGCGAAAATGGAGTCTAAAACTAAGATTTAGAAACATCAACATAATTTGGAGCGTCCGCAACACAGGAAAATCATCTTCTCCTCCGCCATCTTAATATATATTTTCACCAATTTTGCTCAAATGCAACACCAGGAACCTGCTTGCTTTTTGCCTTTCATAAAATTACTGAATAGTCCTCGATTCCAACCTCAATCGCCCTGAACCACATGTAAAAAAAGATAAAGTTGCCCCCTGTGCGGAAATGTAGTCAACTAAAATTGTGCTGTCAATAACGCAAACAACGGTCCACACTTAGTTACCGTTCTTCACTGATTGGGTACAGAAGCAGGAAATCAAGCACATGCAATCACACAATGGTGTCAATTCCTCTGATTGCATGGTCGCTTTGGAGGGAGCCATTTCTTTTTTCGTAATCAGTATAGTCTGGGATATTTATGAACATACCCACGCGGTATGTAGCTTTAGTAAGATTTGTAGAAATTTTCTACATCCAAGAGAGTCATCTCTTTTTTTGCGCTCACGTTATAGGTGGTGACTAGCCCGTGAGTTTTATAACAAATGTAGCACCAGTAATGTTCCAACAATCATAGGAGTTCCTTTACATATGATCAAAAAACAGACAGAGTTTTCAAAATCTCAATCTCAAAAATGTGTAAGGATGGTCAAACTCTCTCTCTCTCTCTCTCTACACACACACACACACACACACTGATCCATACATGCATGTGTCTGTATATTCTTATTCTATACCTCGATATGTATGCACAAAACACCGTGTTCGGCTCATATTTAACCCTGATGGTTTCCACAATAAATGTATTATTTGCCTTGGAAAATAAGATTAAAATAAATCGTGACAAGAAAATAACTTACTGTACTGAACTACAGATGTAAATAAACAGTAGATCAACAGACGACGCAGATGACCTTTGACTCATTCTATGTGTATGATGCATGAAAGTTAACCCTAGATTTCAATGCTCTACAGCTTATCAATAAAGAAGAAATGAGGTCTAAAGCACACGGTGCACATATACAAGCAAGGATCATTGTTTGCAGAAGTTAAGTGTCACAACCATTCATCTCCATCGACGCTATAGATGAAATATTGAGGAAGAGCAAAACCATGTATCCCATTCGTTGCTGAATAACAATACGCACTGGAGTGTGGAAGAGGATTAAACATAACTGGTTAACCTGTTCACTGTCGTAAACAATACAGTGCATTTAGATACTAACATAATTGGAATGACCGGAAATGAAGGAGTAATTATATTTTGTTTGCAAAGCTGAAATAATTGTGTAACATGTATTGATGTCACGGGAGAAGAGGGGAGTAATCTGTGGTAGTGAAACATTTATTTGCAGCGTAAAATCGGATACAAACTAATCTCTATACATAATATGTTAAATGCTCCATATCAACATATGGTCACATTTACTTACATGTATGGTTATTTCACTACAGTTGGCAACATGAAGTTCCAGATCCTATTGTCGACATGGTTAGGAATTATCTTGTCTGTGGAAACCTTGGGGTTGATTTTGCTCCTAATCCCAACCCTTCTAATCCTCTCCTGTTTTATACTGTGGGCATTTATTGTTTTTATTATTCGCGTGCAAGCATCTTCCTCATTTCGCTAGTCTTCCATAGCAAAGAGACCACACGCGCAACAACAAAATGCTTTTGTTTCTCAACTGTTTCAAGGATCACTAACAAGACCAGTTTAGTAGTGTTGTAGAACATAAAAAAAGGACGTGTGAGACAATTTGACATGTACGAATGGCGCAAGAAGAGGGAGGAACGTGCAAGTGGGGAGACTGCGGATGGGAGTCGGACATTTTGGCGCCAGCACTTTTTGGTGTTAGGGCTTTTTGGTACCACAAACTTAGTTGCCAAGACATATTGTTGCAAGCAACATAAAACTTTGTGTACAGAAACAAATTAATGTTCTTTTAAATGTATTGATCTTTATTAAGTTCCTTACATACAAGCAACGTTATATGGAAAAGGTATGGCCAAACACCTCGTAAGAAGCGAACGAATGCTTTTCCTATTATATGCAGCCACATATATTTGTCTATAATATGTTTATCCTATCCTATGTTTGCCCACAATACATATAACGCTTGAAGTACCGAGCTCTGTTTCTGCACATTGATTGTACGTATTATGCAGCTGATAGTATAATGTAGGTGCAACCTTAAATGTCTCATCCGCAAACTATCTTGAAGAATTCTTATTAAGTTCTAGGCTGGTGATAGTGCCAAATACAGAGTGGGGCAGAAAAAACTGATGATTTTTAAAATGATTGATTGATTTGCTGTCTTGAGTCCACTTTATGCACAGTAAGGCTAATCGGGACTGGACCTACAGTTTAAAATGGAATGCGAACCACTACAGTATCTGCCTCCAATTTTTAAAATGTTATAATACAGTAAAGTAAATAAAGGAGTTTAAATCCATTATCAATTAATTCCTTCCCACCATAAATAAAGTCACCAAATGTTAAGCACAAAATTGTCCAGGAGCCATAGTGTGTGGCATCAAAATTACCTAGCACCAAAAAATCCTGGCACCAAAATGTCCTAGACCTACTACGGATATTCGGGGGAAGAGAAGACGAGATACGGAACCGTTTCTGGGTTTTTTAATATCTGCGTATTAACCACATAGTAGAAATCATTATTATTCTTGGTTTCAGTCGACGATACAGCAAAAATAAGTGGACTAATTGTTGGAATCCTTTGATTTTCTACATTGAAATAAACGCGATTCTTACATTTTACAGCATAAATCTTGGTGTAACAAGTCTAATGGCATAAAAAAAGCAAAAAATTGAGAGCCTTACAGGTATTGGTCTATTAGTGAACATTTCTTGCAAAGTTCTTGGCAATTTTATGCCTTTGAAAGGTCATTCCAAACATTTTGAGAAATCCGGTAACTACAGTAAAAATTTGATTGATTGATTTGCTCTTATTTTACTTCGCATCTTGTGCCACTTTTGGCTAATTTGCGAAGATGGGGATGAGTGGTGATATGATGAAATTGATGAATAGACGCTCACAAACATCCATGCCCAAGCCAAGATTCGACAGTAAAGAATTAGACATAGAAATTCGTACCCGAGTGGTAAAAAGAAATGGAGACAGAAAAAAAATAATTTCAAGAGCAAAACGCATGACCATATGAACATTTCTATACTATGCTAGTCATTGTAGACCATTTAGAAAAAACATCATATGCTCGCTACTGAATGTTACCTACTGATCTTAGTGTGTTGATATGTTTGTTTTATTATAACATCATCGAAGCAATTTTACCGAAAAGAGAACACTTTCAGACACATTCGTACATTTTTATCACGGTAAAGTCATTAAACGCTACAACATTTCATTGTTGGACACACTGTCGGAGAATTTAATAATTTGTATTGAATTCACTCATATGGGACACTGTATGGTAATTAACTATTTGTTAGTACCGCTTTAGTTAAATGCGTATTATATTTTACTCCGGCTTTGAACTCAAACAAGATCATATTTATAACTAAGTCCTTACAACCTAATATAGGGTAAAGGAGGGGAAGTTCGCCACGAAAATGCTTTTCATTTTTTTCCCTTCTAAACCAATTGGGGAAGTAGGACAAAATTTCTACGATACAAAAAGTAGTCATTGTGGATTATGAGGAATATAACATAAATACTGTGTTACTTATACTTATGACGTAATATTAAAAATACTAAAAAGAGAAAAAGTGGCGAAATTCCCGCCACATGCTGGGAAATTCGCCATATAACTTATTTATCATTTTATCGTCAGTTTAAGTGTATGAAATACCAAGTTGTTGCCAATAACTCTGACAACAAATTGTAAGAGACTTACAAATGACGATACAAAACTGCTTAAAAAGATACAATACAAACATGTTTAAGAAACATAGGCCTAAATGTTCATATGCATTGTGAACACACAACTGTGTGTGAAAGATCGCCTGCAACAAGGGAAATTCGACACATTTTCTGTTACTCTGGTGAATTTACCAGCAAATGCATAGTCGAAAGAAAACAACGTATGTTTACTTGTACATGCACGCTTTCCAAAGCAAATCTTTTCACGATAGTCTTACGGTTTGAGGTTACGATATCAATAATTAAAAGGAAGAAAAATAATTCTTATCTGCCACGAAATGACAATTTCCAACGTAGTATTGAAATTCGGCACCTTTCTTTGTCTGCTGTGTAGACGCAACTGCGAATTCCAAACTGTACTGCTTGCTTGCTAGTTCGCTCACCACACTGTAGTTTTCAGTGGAAACAAGGCACATGTTACCTGATTTTTTACAGGCATCAGTCAGTGTTTCCAACCTATAGTTTCTATCTACAATAAAAAAAACAACACAAGTACGGCGAAATTCCCAGCATGGCGAACATCCCTTCTTTTACCCTATAATGCAATATTTCTTCCAGCTGTGTTTGTAGTTTCCAATTTTCTATGTTATGTTTTGTGTAAGCAGAGCAAAAAGTTGTTTTTATATGCTAACAAAACCGGTAGAAAGTATATTGTGAACTTAACTGTAACCTTGAAACCTGCGTTAAAGTTGCGGACTTTCAACCTAAGTGATTTTAAACGAATGAACGAGTCCGCGAGACAAGTACTCAAGTCTGCAACGATGCGTGCTCCGCGCTGTGGTCTCGCTTGCTCGTTTAATTGGTTGAAAAGTAAAGGAGTTAGGCTGGGTGCAATTGGTCATGATAGAAACAGGTTAGGCTTAGGAGGAACCACATCGGTGTGTTCCAAGCGGACGTCCGCCATATTGAATTCAACTTTATGTTTTTAAATGGGAAGGGGGTGTTGTGATGTATATAAAGTGAAAGAGGAGAGAGGAAACACTCACCGGACGCAGAAAAAATTCAAATTTTCGTGATGGTATGTTACATCTTCAGGAGTATAGAGAGAGACGTTGTAGAACTTGGTGACAAGAACGAAGAGTAAGCGTGACCTGCAGTGTTGCCAGGTCCCGAAAAAAATGTGTTGACAGTGCCACAAAAAATATATAGGTGGTTCTTTCGCCAGGCTTGTCGAAAACTGTGAGTTGTGGGGGGGGGGGGGTTGCGGAAAGTTGGTGGTGAGGGTGTGAGGGGCGTTACAGGGTGGCCTTGTTCAGGCCTGGGGGTGTGGTTGCATTCATGGTCGATGTAGGCCCTCTCCCATCTTCTACTTTTTATTTAGCCCTCCTTCCTTTTATTATATATATATATATCACAACACCCCCTTCCCCATTTAAAAAACATTAAGTTGAATTCAATATGGCGGACGTATATATATATGTGTGACACTGTTTTCTCACACCTGAAAAATTACACATTTTTTACAATCATGCAATCGTAACTTTTTCCTGATTAAAGCCCAGCATTTGCAAGCACACGGGTACTTAGGGATACAAGAGGGCTTTTTACAGCGTGGCCTACTCTGGTAGAACGGAAATGAGTAATAGCAATATCCCTCGGCCTACCAGGTAGATTATACGCATTGTTTTAAACTCAATCTCCAACAGTGTGGCCTGCCTGTAGAACGGAAACGTACTCCTTGTACGGCCTACAGGTAGATTATACGCATTGTATTAGGTTACGATATATTTACTGTTGGAGACGACCTACTAGTAGAACGGAAACGAAGGGTATCCGTATTCTTTGGCCTACTAGTAGATTATACATCTCACAACAGCCGATGTAGAAATGACTTCATCTTTTGGCCTACTCTGGTAGAACAGAGACGAGAAGTAGCAACATTTCTCGGTCTACCAGGTAAATTACACGAAGGATGACGTTTATCGATAGTTAATTTTCATTAAGGGTAAATAAGCAGGTAACTAATTACTATCGTTAGCTTAGCTTTATTAAATTAATAATTAAAATAAATACTGTTAACTAAGCCTTAACTATTATGAGCTTATAATAAATTCATTTTGCTTTTTGATATTACTCTTTGGTTATTAGGAAGACAGATTTAAATGTTCCCTGAGTCGCTAAATTGATGCCCAATGCCTACACAGTTTTTCCAGAAGAGAATTGTTAATGCAACATTTAAATTGATGCCCTAAAAGAGAAATAAGGTCCCTTACTCCCCTCTGGTATCTCTAAAGAGGAAAAATTGAATGGTCCCTGTTCTCCATCTCCAAGATTCAAACAGAGGAGCTTCGAACCTGGATCTTCAGCATCGACGAAGTGCAGTGAGATCGTATCAGAAGATATTGTGAATTTGTTATGTGCGGATATCTACATTTACCCCCAGTGTAATAAACTTGTTAAGTCGACGCTAACTTTCATTAAGTATACCCGAACCCTGAGTGTATAGTAAGATTATAATTTCTTCGGATAGAATAGAGTTAACATTATGGTTAAATCTGAATATTGATGACCTCACAACGTCGAACCCAGTACCTTGCAGTTATTGTCGTCCATAACGCGACCCAGGTACGTTTCAGATATATGGCGTCTGCCACGTCGACCCTGGAATGTTTCAGATATTGGAGCTCGTAAAGTGGGTCTTTAGCGCCCCCAACGAGGACGTGTGTGGGTCGTTTCAGATTGTTGACGTCCACAACGTGGGGCGTGTGTGGGTCGTATCAAATTCTAGCCTGGTTTGATTCTAGTCTGACTGCCATGCTGGAAACCCGGGATGGGTGATCTAAAGGTCGAAATTTTTCCGGCTTTGACCCCGCATAAAGCGGCTCTAGGGCGCAACCAGCCTCAAATCAAATTGTACCCGGGGAGGGTTACGGCGCTCGCAGCGTGGTGCTCATCGCATCACCTCCAAGATGGCCGACATCGAAAATATGTGGGGCCCACATACTCTAAATATGCCCTTATAGCACGGTGATATATGCACAGAGAACTTCAACTTTACCTTTACCTGTAGGCTATATATTGTATTCGTTTCTGTATTCTTGAGTAATTATGTTTATTTTTTACATACGCATATCGAAACCTCTACTATGTCAATGGCTGAGGGCCCCCTAAAGCTTAATAGTCTCCCCCCCGCCACTGCGAAGTTTGCGGCTTGTAGATCCTCCGGCACTGCTATTTATGCAAGTTATTTCTATATTTTGAAATATTTCACATTCGATGAAATACAAGAATTGAACATTATGCGTGGGTTGGAAATGTAATAATGGCAACTATTTATTTACAAATGATACAAAAAAGATACCTCTCTGAAACATTTACAGCACTTCGATATAGCCACCAGCATTGTGTACAACCGTTGCTAGCGATGTGGAAGTGGTAGTATACCTGTATAGATTGTCCAGCGAAAAGAATAGACTGTTGCTTCAAATGGGCTTTTAATTTCCCTACATCCTCCCTCTTTTTAAATATTGTTTTCACTACTGAGCGCGCGACGCCAAGGGTCCCGGGTTCGTATCCCGGTCGGGCTTGGTTGTTTGTGAATGTCCATTCATCAATTTCATCATTTAATCACTCATCCCCATCTTCGCAAATTAGCCAAGAGGCACAAAACGCGAAGTAAAATAAACTAAATCAATCAATCAATCACTACTGAGCGCAAAGGTGAAAGGTGAATGTAAAACGCTATTCTGGAACTGGTTGAGCTTTCAGACCAGCAAAATTTAATTCCAGCAGCGCGTGTTTTTAATTTTGTTTGTGCAGGGGCACTTGAACGGAGGGGAACGAACGGCGAGCCCAGCGTTGTCGACTGCTTTCCACCACACTCCCTCAGCCAGTACTGCGGTATACAAAATTTCTCGGAAGGAGAGGGTGACTGATCGTTGGTCTCGACGAGGAATGACTGTGGCGGATCTGTGCGTTGGGTTGTGTTGTGTTGTGCTGTAAGAAACCGTTGGCTTTGATACTGAAATATGAGCGAAAGTAGTGTAAAGAAGAGAAGGCGTGGTGAGGTTCTCAAAAGTAAAGGAAAAGAAAGGCAAATAGTAATGAATATTTTTGTTTATTTAAAACAGAAAAATCCGGATCGCAGTGTAAGTTGGTTAGCCAGCGAGACGGCGAAAGCAACTGGAGTTTCTCGGCCTACTGTGTATAAAATTCGGGGCGAGGTTTCTCAAGAATTATTCTTTCAGTTTATGTAATTTTGTGAATTTGTTTCTTGTTTTTAATAATAGCTCACCGTGAACTTATTTCTTCAATTTGTACGTACCCGCGATTCAAGCGCCACACACGTTGTTTGGTCTTGTACTTTCACTGCCAGCAGGTCCGTTACTCGCCCCTACGGCAAGCGGCAACGCTGTTCTCATTTACCCAACAGTCTATTCTTTTCGCTGGACAACCATTAGCAGTGCCTGTTCTGTTGATGGTTCAAATGGAGCGGTCTATTGCCTGAAGAATATCTGGAACAGTTCGGAAGCTTCATCTTAGGTATCAAATCAAACTCACAGGTGCTGGTAGAGCATCTCCCAGTCCCATCGAGCTAACAAATCGGCCACAGGTTGCGCTACATGTGCCCGAGCATTGCTCTGCAAAATGATGGGAGGATTCAGCAGAAAGTGTCCCCTCTTCTTTCCCAACGCAGGTCGCAGGTTATGTTCCAAGAATTAACACTAATAGTGCTAATTGCCGGTCTCCCCTGGAGGTATGGTATACGTTAGGATAACACCATCACAGTCCTACACGAGTCATCATAACTTTCACATTAGCGGGGTTCTGACTACACAACTTTAGACCGCCAACGAATACTCTATTCCACACGTCACTACGCATGCTCCTATTGTTGGAAGGAAGAGTCAATTTACTGGAAGGTAGGTTAAGCATGAAACTAATGTGTGGTATAAGCGAAAAGCACCGGTTCAGTTTCATGACGTATATACAGCAGTGTTGCCACTATTAAATCTCCAACCCACGAATCATCGACTTGAAAAAAAGGGGGGGACACCTCTTCCCTGAAATTTCTAGAAGCTTTAGTTTATTTTACGTTTATTGGCTTGCAATCAATAGGTTAAATGTAGGATTTCTTCTATAGACACACATTTGAATTGTTCCAGATCCGTTCATATTAGCCTATGTGTGCATAACGTTGCTTTAAAACACTTATTTTTTACAAAACTCTTTGCTAATTGAATAGCACAATATATTTCTGCGTAATTTTCTGAAGCTGTATTCAATTTTCTTAATTAAATAGCACGCTTAGAGTGTTCATGTTATAACAAAACATTTTGCAGATTTCAACTTTTATATTAATGGAAACACGATGATGTTTTAGATAAATTGAACAAGATAAAAGTTGTGATAGTAAAAAAATTGTAATTTAATGGCTTCCTAGAGCGCAACTTCATGCTTTCATAGATTTTATGCTTATTGTCATTCTGTTTTCATACTACGCTGTGCATAAAGAACATTCCCTGTGCTTTGAACATCACTGCAGCCGCTGGACTGGTATCAGCGAAAAGGAAAGGCGAGCCTCATCAAAGAAATATCAAATGGCGGATACGACACGTCCCTTTTTGCAGACGCACCTCAGCTTTGCAGATGCGACTAATTCGCAGACTCGATCCTTTTGTTGGCGCAATGATTGGAAGGGTGGCAAGATAATTAAAGGGAGAGGATGATATCGCATCTGCGCCCTTCGGGAAACTCAATAAAGTGCAGGAAATGACGAAAAGAGTATACACTGTCCGAACGTGTAACAATAATGAATTTTGTTATCATACGGTCACTGGTTCGTATACGAGGGGCGATCATTTTGTTAAGCGTGTTTTCTCTGTTATTTGTCTTCTAGTCGTTCTTGCCGTTGTCCATCGATCAGTGTTGCTAATCCAAAGCTTCTCAACTAATTTTCTGCAGGTAAAAAGGCATAACTGTACCGGCTTTTACCACAGAAGAATGCAAGAAATGTATTCGCACTTTACTTTCTCTCTTTCCATTTACACATTCACCACCATATCTCTCTTCCATGACGAAAATCTCCTTGCAGAAGTACACACACCAACCACACAACATGTCGCACACATATTCTATTTTGGCCCACAAAACACCAATAAGGTAAAAAGCTATAACATGCAGCAGCCATTGACCCCTTCACAACTTCTTATTATAATGTAATGTTTGTGGAATTGTCGGGACATGTTTCCATAAACATTTGCTCCATTCTGGTGTAACTAACATTCCTGTTGTCTGGAAGGGGATACTGGTGCACAAAATATATTTATAAGAACGGGAACGTTGTGTAGCTAGTAAATTCTATCAGCAAAGTTAATGTTAAAATGAGACAGCCGGGTGTGCGGAACTTTCATATTCATATTCTGTCATTAAGAGGGATTGTTTACGTTAATCCTCTCTTTGTACGACTGATAGTTAAGTCTAAAGCAGCGTATGGGCCAATTTGACACCACCATTGTAGGCTTACGAGCTTAACATTCCTCATATGCTCCAGATCTGTCAGTCTATGGTTATCATTATCTTGGACGTCTTGAGGATGTGTCTTGGGGAGGAAATTTTGCAGGTAAAGCAGATGCAGTTGGAGTCACGGTTTGTAAACGCAGAGGGCAACGTTGGGTTAAAGGCAAAAAGGAGAAGGGGGGATGACGTTAGCGTGACGTAATGGTTCTGAATGGAGACTTGAGCACGGAATCCGCATTACACAGACTGTTTTCGCCGGAGGAAGCGAACCGCTTTTGAGTTGAAGCGAGTCGATATTATCATATCATAGCTCCTCCACCCCATCGTTTCCACATGGGTGCCGACAGACGTGCCCACGACTCTCGATCTAATTCGACGTGGACATACTCAGACGGAAACATACAAAGGACTCGCGGTTCTGCGCCTTCCATAGCGTTACCTTTTTTTCCTCCACCCCTTTCTTCCGCACGTACGCAAAGACAGCGTCATACACGGGTATGTTGGTATTCAACAGGAAAGTATGGTGGGGGGGGGGGTAACCCAACCGTGGAAACTTTGCATTTGGACACAGGGTAAGGGATAAAATGCCGCATACGTAATCATTCTCGAAGGAAAGGGTAAGAGGGGAGGGAAGCGACAGACAGTTTTGGTTGAGAGGAGGCATTTGAAAATTCATGAGACGCCTCTCGCTTCCTTTTGCCATTGGCCTCACGTCTCATGGAAATTCAATTGGCGTCACAACCGTCGGTGCGATTTTAATAGCGGTCGCTCTTAAAGCTTCTTAATTGTTACCGGAGCCTTGTTATTAAGTGATCATACGACGAGGCACACTTCCTTTGCTTGCGGTCCTTCGTTTGAAGTCGAGGTCCGTACTTGAAATTTCGATCCTGGCTCACCCGAAAGACAAAGAGTTGCCAGCAACTTCACCTGGGGATGCGGGCCGAATTTACAACGCGAGAAACAAACTAAATTTTGCACTTTCCAGGAAGGTGAGAAGTTGGCAACAGATAGTTTTCTTTTTTGCGAAGACACAATTGAATGCCTCCAAAATGGTCTTAAAAACTCCACCCTATAGGAAGCGTTTTTACGCTGAAAGAATATCAATCAGTTCAGGAAAGAGATGTTTCAACCAAATGCAAAGTACTTATTTCTACTGTCATTAAATTATATTGGCAAAAAAAAGGTTTGAGGCTATAACTATGAAAACCACGATTTATTCCATGGATATCAATAGCAACATTAGCATGGCCACAGCGGACATGTCAATTAAAGTGAAATGAAATGTAACATTAACCTATCTTTTGAGTGAACAATCTAAGATTGTAACAGAGGCGTACCCTGAACGCATGCTTCAATTGTGGGAAAAAGGACAGCTTGCTCTGCGACGACATTCATGAGCCTTTCTACATTCTAATTTCTTCATATAGAAGAAGTATTTATTTTACACGAGAGCGCTCAGATTACATTTCTTGGATCTGAAGTGACGCATGCGTCAATTGTGGGAAAATAATTATTACTTTCTTTCACTTCAGATACAAGAAATGTAATATAAGCTTAGTTGAGCGCTCTCGTGTAAAATAAATACTTCTCCTATATGAAGAAATTAGAATGTAGAAATGCTCATTAATGTCGTCGCAGAGCAAGCTGTCCTTTTTTCCCACAATTGACGCATGTGTTCAGGAGACGCCTCTGGATTGTAATTGTAATTTCGATTAAAATTCAAGTATTATACATAATTATGTTAGAAGGTAGAAGGTATTTCACATGTTGTTCGTTTATTTTAACTTCATGATTTTCTTCTGTTTTCTATTATGTCCAACTCGTGACACCAAAAACAAATTCATTTCTCCTTTAACTGTTGCGTTTCTGCCTCAACTCCACTAGAATATTGAAAGGTCAATCACCTTCTCTCTTTGTTTAAATAATTTACTTTTCATCGTTTGAAAATGCCCAGAATATTAAATAAATTTCTTATTAAGTAAAGAGACAGTGTTTTATCTGCCCCAACCTTGACACAAAATTGTTTACTTACATTTATAAATCTGGGAAAGTATTCTAAGGGTGGTTATGTTTAATCAAGAGTGTTAATTTCATAATTCATTGCACAGAAACTGTAAGAAAAACGTTGCTTAACTATCAGTAGAATAGTTACTTTAAAATAAAAACATGTAGTCTGTGCGTCTTATCCGTGAAAATAGAATGCCACACAGGTTTATTTATTATATTCTTCTTAACGAATTGTATAATTAATCATAAATTATTTCAATACACGAAGTTGATAGAATTCTTAGTTTCCTAAAATAGCCAAATTCAGATCGACTGGGCTTATGCTGTGAGATATGATATGAATAATTTAGAGTTATCGTGATTATAACTGGATAAATTTAATGAATTACGTTACACACATGAGCTAGATGCTGAGAAAGACCAAATGAGATATTGCTGAAGCAGATGACAGGTTTGGCTGGACACGTTGTGTTGTGGCTCAACCCTTCACCTCGTTTTTCTCGATCGGCACATGGAGCCAGTACTCTTCCGCCTGACAACAAATTCCTTCCTCTCAAGAAGTTTACTCCACGTCCGAAACAAATTGAGCTCCAAATAAATTTAAGAAGTTTTCAAAGTTCCACTGAAGTCTCACTTCAATAAATACTTCCTATTTGTGCACAATTCTAGTCTAAAGTTAAGATTTGGTGCTGAAAACACTAACTCAAGTTTAAAAATCGAGCTTTAAATGATGCAGGATAAATCGTGATTATCTGTTTGAAACAATTTGGGGACTCAGGTAGAAATAATTAGATGTGACATCATGAGATTCATAGGTTCGTTATAGAGGATCATTAGTGTACCTTCTTCATCCAAAAAAAATTGATTGACAGAACAGAAAAACATCAAAATAATGAGGTTTTTGTTTTCATGGTAACAAATCTTTTCCACTTGTTAAGGGACTTTGTTATTTTCATTGCAAATGAGAATAAATCCAATAAGGAAATATACAATTAGTTGATGTTGTCTTATTCCGTTACCAACATTTGCAATAATCAGTATCTGAGAGAACAAAGTTTTCTTTTCAGAACATTTCTTCTTTCAGAATTGCAAGTTTTTTTTAATGAGATGAAACTTAAGTCAAATGCATTATTGATGCATGACAGTATTATGTTACACTCTAGACAGATATTTGTCAACTTTGTTTTGTATGTTCATAGAATAAAATAACATTTGATTCTGAAGTATTAAATATTATTTCCATTCTTGTCAAAATCATTTTAATTTTATATTGATGTACAGTATATTATGTACAACCCCGTGACCAAACAGTCCATTGAGACATAGTCCGCTACTGCTGCTTACTAGTAGCTCTCTAATTGCACTCACTATGGTGGGCCAACACGAAGCTTCTGGAGGTCCCACCGGGGAGCGAGCTCGGGACATCTCGCACCAAAAGCGAAACCATTGCGATACGCATATGTGTGCATAATTTATATTACACACACACACACGCATACTTGACTTGCTGTTTTAAGTCCACTTTATGCACAGTAAGGCTAATCGGGGCTGGACCTACAGTTTAAAGCTGGATCCGAACAACTAGTGCCCCCACTAGGTATCGAACACGGGACCCCTTGATTACAAGACGACGACGCTACAACTACGCCATCGGGGAGCCCCGCCCCCACACACATATATACAATATGTTTATGTTTTA